>NC_092046.1:56722053-57051987 GCF_003086295.3 Arachis hypogaea
TTTTAGTAATAGTTTAAGTTTTTTTTATTTTTCTAGTAGTTTTTAGGAAAAATTCAATTTCGGACTTTACTATGAGTTGTGTGTTTTTCTGTAATTTCAGGTATTTTTATGGCTGAAATTGGAAGAGCTGAGCAAAAAACTGATTCAGGCTGAAAAAGACTGCTATGCTGTTGGATTCTGACCTCCCTGCACTCAAAGTGGATTTCTGGAGCTACAGAACTCGAAATGGGCATGCTTCCAATTGCGTTGGAAAGTAGACATCCAGGGCTTTCCAGGCAATATTAATAATCCATACTTTGCACAAGGTAGATGACGTAAACTGGCGTTTCAACGCCAGTTCTCTGCCCAATTCTGGCGTCCAGCGCCAAAAAGGATAAAAAACTGGAGTTGAACGCCCAAACTGGCATAAAAAACTGGCGTTCAACCTCCACAAATGGCCTCTGCACGTGACTCACTCAAATCTCAGCCCCAGCACACACCAAGTGGGCCCCAGAAGTGGACTCTGCATCATCTATCATTAGTCCACTCAATTTTGTAACCCTAGGCTACTAGTTAGTATTTAAACAACTTTTAGAGACTTATTTTGGATCTGATGACATTTCAGATCTAAACTTTGTATTCTCTGACGGCATGAGTCTTCTAAACCTCATTGTGGGGTGAGGAGCTCTGCTGTGTCTCGATGAATTAATGCAAGTATTTCTGTTTTCCATTCAAACACGCTTGTTCCTATCTAAGATGTTCATTCGCGCTTAACTGTGATGGAGGTGATGATCGTGACACTCATCACCTTCCTCAAACCATGAACGCGTGCCTGACAACCACCTCCGTTCTATATACGATTGAATGAAGTATCTCTTAGATTCCTTAATCAGAATCTTCGTGGTATAAGCTAGAACTGATGGCAGCATTCATGAGAATTCGGAAAGTCTAAACCTTGTCTGTGGTATTCCGAGTAGGATTCAAGGATTGAATGACTGTGACGAGCTTCAACTCCTGAAGGTGGCGTAGTGACAGACGCAAGGATAGTAATCCTATTCCACCGATCGAGAACCAACCGGTGATAGCCGTGCTGTGACAAGCGCGTGAGCGTAGTTTCACTGGAAGGATGGAAGGTAGCCATTGACAACGGTGATCCACCAACACACAGCTTGCCATAGGGGACGTGCGTGCGTGAACAAGAAGACAGAGGAAAGCAGAGATTCAGAAGACAAAGCATCTCCAAAACTCCAACATATTCTCCATTACTGCACAACAAGTAACTTTAATTTATGCTCTACTGGTTATTCACAATTCAACTGATAAACATAATTGACTTCCTGACTAAGATTTACAAGATAACCATAGATTGCTTTCAAACCAACAATCTCCGTGGGATTCGACCCTTACTCACGTAAGGTATTACTTGGACGACCCAGTGCACTTGCTGGTTAGTGGTACGAGTTGTGAAAGTGTATTCACAATTCGTGCACCAAGTTTTTGGCGCCGTTGCCGGGATTGTTCGTGTTTGAACAACTGACGGATTATTTTGTTGCTTAGATTAGGAAAAATCTTTCTTTTTGGTTTAGAGTCTTTTATTATTTATCCCTTGTTAAATACTTTAAATTTATAGCTCAGTTATTTAGAACTGGTGTTTATGTTCATGTAATTGGCTATCATATTTTTTAAAAAACCTTTTTCAAATAATTTTTCTATTAAATCCTGTGCCAAACTTTAAGTTTGGTGTTTTTCAAAATAATCTTTCTTAAATTTTTAGTCCATAACTCATTTGGCTAGAGCTTAATTGTGTCTTGGTAATTGGTTAGATCTTTTATACTCTTTTCAAACCTTCTTTTCAAAAATATTTTTTTCTATTAAATCTTGTGCCAAACTTAAGTTTGGTGTTTTCTTGTTGATTTCCCTTTGATTTTCGAAAATTTTGGTTTGGTTTTCTAAAAATTTTAGTTTGGTGTTCTTCTTCATGTTCTTGTGTTCTTGTGAGTTTCAAAGTGTTCTTGAGTTTCCTTGTGTCTTGATCTTAAAATTTTTAAGTTTGGTGTTCCTTGGTGTTTTCCCTCCAAATTTTCGAAAACAAGGAGCATTAGATCTAAAATTTTAAATCTTGTACTATCTTATTGTTTTTCTCTCTCCTCACTAAATTCAAAAATATCTTTTCAAAATATCTCTTCTAACTTCCTAACTTCTTATCTTTTCAAAATTTGTTTCAACTAACTAACAACTTTTTGTTTGTTTCTTAACTTTTCAAACTACCTAACTAACTCTCCTCTCTCTAATTTCGAAAATACTTCCCTCTTTTTCAAAAATTTCTTTTTTATTAACTAATTATTTTTTTTTTTATAAACGAAAAAAAAATTTTATTATTCAAATTCAAATTCTTTTTAGTTATTTTATTTTATTTAAGTATTTACTTCTTATAAAATAAAATAAATAAAAGATAAATCAGTCCAAGTTATATCCATAATCCATCATGGACATAAGTGGAATGACAGTCCAGGAGGACTTGGGTCATATTCTAACCCTCTACTGCTTCATATGGAGTAGCATCTGCATACCCTCCATTGGAGTAGTAGTTTGAGTTGAATCCTCAGCTCATTATCATGGTGCAGCAAAGTTGCCAGTATTCGGTCTCCACAGGAAGAACTACAGAGTTTCTGGCACAATTTTTACAAATTGCTGACACAGTACATGATAAGGAAATAGATCAGGATGTCTACAGACTATTACTGTTTCCATTTGCTGTAAAAGATCAAGCCAAGAGGTGGTTAAATAACCAACCTAAGGCCAGCATAAGAACATGGAAACACTGACAGAAAAATTCCTGAATCAATATTTCCCTCCAAAAAGGATGACACAGCTAAGGCTGGACATCCAAGGCTTTAAACAAGGAGATAATGAATCTCTTTATGATGCCTGGGAGAGATACAGAGAGATGCTACGAAAATGCCCCTCTGAAATGTTTTCAGAGTGGGTTCAGTTAGACATCTTCTACTATGGGCTTGCAGAAGGAGCTCAGATGTCTTTAGATTACTCAGCTGGTGGATCTATCCATATGAGAAAGACAATTGAAGAGTCAAGAGCTCATTGATACAGTTGCCAGGAATCAGCATCTGTATCTAAGCAGCAACCCTTCCATGAATGAAGAGGTTAAAACAGTAACTGCTGAATTCATACTGTAAAACAAGCTGCTGAATTCAATCAGCAATTAGATTTTCTAACAAAGCAGCTAGCTGAATTCAAAGACAGGTTACAGGAGACAAGGATAGCTAATATACATATGGAGAACAGTTTAAGCAAACAAAGCAGCAGCTATCAAAGCAAATAGCAGAAGAATGCCAAGCAGTTCAATTAAGAAGTGGGAAACATTAAATACCCACCTCAAGGCATCAAAAATTCAAGAAATGAGCACCCACCAAAGATTCCCCTGAGGACAGTAAGAGCCAGGGAAAAATAATTCTGGCACTAAACGCCAGAAAATGGGTGGAAGGCTGGCGCTGAACGCCCAGACCATGCCCAAAACTGGCGTTCAGCGCCAGAAACAAGGCAGGATTGGCGTTCAACGCCAGAAATGGGCAGAATCTGGCGTTGAACGCCCAACAGTGGCACATTTCTGGCGTTCAGGCGCCAGGAACAGACAGTGAGCTGGCGTCTAAGTCACTCCAGCTTCTGACTCTGGCATTCAATTCCAGTGAGGGATCAGACACACACAAGTGCTGATAACAACCCCTCTAAAAAGGCTTCTTTAACCACTAAGGTTGAGGATATAAAGCCAAGATACCTTATCCTCAAAAACTCCGGAAAGAGGAGCAGGATAAGCAATTTGCTCGCTTTGCAGATTATCTAAGGACTCTTGAAATAAAGATTCCATTTGCAGAGGCACTTGAGCAAATACCTTCTTATGCCAAGTTCATGAAAGAGATCTTGAGTCATAAAAAGGAGTGGAGAGAAACAGAAAGAGTTCTCCTCACTGAAGAATGCAGTGCAGTCATTCTGAAAAGCTTTCCTGAAAAGCTTAAAGACCCTGGGAGTTTTCTGATACCATGCATATTAGAAGGTGATTGCACCAAGACAGCTTTATGCGATCTTGGGGCAAGCATCAACCTAATACCTGCATCCACTATCAGGAAGCTTGGCTTAACTGAAGAAGTTAAACCAACCCGGATATGTCTCCAACTTGCTGATGGTTCCACTAAATACCCATCAGGCGTGATTGAGGACATGATTGTCAGAGTTGGGCCATTCGCCTTTCCCACTGACTTTGTTGTGCTGGAAATGGAGGAGCACAAGAGTGCTACTCTCATTCTAGGAAGACCCTTCCTAGCAACTGGACGATCCCTCATTGAGTCCAACAGGGGAAATAACCCTGAGAGTCAACGATGACGAGTTCAAGTTGAACGCTGTCAAAGCCATGCAGCATCCAGACACATCAACAGACTGCATGAAAGTTGACCTTATTGACTCTTTGGTAGAAGAGATCAACATGGCTGAGAGTCTCGAATCAGAGTTGGAAGACATCTTTAAAGATGTTCAGCCTGATTTGGAGGATTCAGGGGACATGAAAGAGCCTCTGAACTTTCTTCTGAAAGAGGAAAAACCTCCTAAACCAGAGCTCAAGCCACTGCCACCATCCTTGAAATATGCATTTCTAGGAGAAGGTGACACCTTTCCAGTGATCATAAGCTCTGCTTTAAATTCACAGGAAGAGGAAGCACTTATTCAAGTGCTAAGGACACACAAGACAGCTCTTGGGTGGTCCATAGGTGACCTTAAGGGCATAAGCCCAGCTAGATGCATGCACAAAATCCTATTGGAGGATAATGCCAAACCAGTGGTTCAACCACAGAGGCGGCTAAATCCAGCCATGAAGGAAGTGGTGCAGAAAGAGGTCACCAAATTACTAGAGGCTGGGATTATTTATCCATTTCTGATAGCCCCTGGGTGAGCCCTGTTCAAGTCGTCCCAAAAAGGGAGGCATGACAGTGATTCATAATGAAAAAATGAACTGGTTCCTACAAGAACAGTTACAGGGTGGCGCATGTGTATTGACTACAGAAGGCTCAATACAGCCACCAGAAAGGATCATTTTCCTTTACCATTCATAGACCAGATGCTAGAGAGACTAGCAGGTCATGATTATTACTGCTTTTTGGATGGCTACTCAGGCTATAACCAGATTGCAGTAGATCCCCAGGATCAAGAGAAAACAGCATTCACATGTCCATCCGGAGTGTTTGCTTATAGAAGGATGCCCTTTGGGCTATGCAATGCACCTGCAACCTTCCAGAGATGCATGCTCTCTATTTTCTCTGATATGGTGGAAACATTTCTGGAAGTCTTCATGGATGACTTCTCAGTATATGGAGACTCATTCAGCTCCTGTCTTGATCACCTGAAACTTGTTCTGAAAAGATGCCAAGAAACCAACCTAGTTTTAAACTGGGAAAAGTGTCACTTCATGGTGACTGAAGGAATTGTTCTTGGGCATAAAATCTCAAACAAGGGAATAGAGGTGGATCAAGCAAAAATAGAGGTAATTGAAAAATTACCACCACCTGCCAATGTTAAGGCAATAGAAGCTTTCTGGGGCATGCAGGATTCTATAGGAGGTTTATAAAGGATTTTTCAAAAATCGCAAAACCTCTAAGCAATCTGCTAGCTGCTGACACGCCATTTGTGTTTGACACAGCATGCCTGCAGGCGTTTGAAACGCTGAAAGCTAACTGGTCACAGCACCAGTCATTTCTGCACCAGACTGGACATTGCCATTTGAGTTAATGTGTGATGCCAGTGATCATGCCATTGGTGCAGTATTGGGACAGAGGCATGACAAGCTTCTGCATGTCATTTATTATGCCAGTCGCGTTCTAAATGATGCCCAGAAAAATTACACAACCACAGAAAAAGAACTACTTGCAGTGGTTTACGCCATTGACAAGTTCAGATCCTACTTAGTAGGATCAAAGGTGATTGTGTACACTGACCATGCTGCTCTCAAGTATCTACTCACAAAGCAGGATTCAAAACCCAGGCTCATCAGATGGGTATTGCTTCTGCAAGAGTTTGATATAGAAATAAGAGACAGAAAAGGAACAGAGAACCAAGTGGCTGATCATCTGTCCCGGATAGAGCCAGTGGAAGGGACGTCCCTCCCTTTCTTGAGATCTCTGAGACGTTCCCTGATGAGCATCTATTTGCCATTCAGGAAGCACCATGGTTTGCCGATATTGCAAACTATAAAGCTGCAAGGTTCATACCCAAGGAGTACAATAGAATACAAAAAAGAAACTAATTACTGATGCAAATTACTACTTGTGGGATGAGCCCTATCTCTTTAAGAGATGTGCAGATGGAATTATCCGTAGGTGTGTCCCCAGAAGGAAGCACAGAGAATCCTATGGCATTGCCATGGATCTCAATATGGAGGCCATTTCGGAGGTGAGCGAACAGCCACCAAGGTCCTCCAATGTGGCTTCTATTGGCCCACACTCTATAAAGATTCCCGAGAGTTTGTACGTAATTATGACAGTTGCCAAAGAGCTGGTAACCTGCCTCATGGTTACGCCATGCCTCAACAAGGGATCTTGGAAATAGAGTTGTTTGATGTATGGGGAATTGACTTCATGGGACCTTTCCCACCATCATACTCAAACACTTATATTCTTGTGGCAGTTGACTATGTATCAAAATGGGTTGAGGCTATCGCCACACCCTCCAATGATACTAAAACAGTGCTGAAATTCCTCCAGAAACATATCTTTAGCAGGTTTGGTGTCCCTAGAGTGTTAATCAGCGATGGTGGCACTCACTTCTGCAATAAACAGCTTTACTCTGCCATGGTTCGGTATGGAATTCGCCACAAGGTGGCCACTCCATATCACCCACAAACCAATGGGCAAGCTGAAGTCTCTAATAGAGAATTAAAGAGAATCCTGGAACGAACAGTAAATACCCGTAGAAAGGATTGGGCAAGGAGCTTGGATGATGCTCTGTGGGCTTACAGAACAGCATTCAAGACCCCTATAGGGACCTCGCCATACCAACTGGTGTATGGTAAGGCATGTCACCTGCCCGTGGAACTGGAACATAAGGCCTACTGGGCAACCAGATTCCTAAACTTAGATGCCAAATTAGCAGGAGAAAAACGATTGCTCCAGCTAAATGAGCTAGAGAATTCAGATTCACAGCTTTCGAAAATGCCAAGTTTATAAAGAAAAATAAAAAAATGGCATGACAGAAAGCTGTCATCTAGAATCTTTGAACTAGGACAGAAGGTCCTGTTGTTTAACTCTAGACTCAGGCTATTCCCCGGGAAACTGAAATCCCGGTGGAGGGGACCATACGTGATTACAAGTGTGTCACCATATGGTTATGTGGAGCTTCAAGATATTGATTCTGATAAGAAGTTCATTGTCAATGGACAGAGAATCAAGCATTATCTTGAAGGCAACACTGAGCAAGAATGCTCAAGGCTGAAGCTAGATTAAAAGCTCAGCAAGGTCCAGCTAAAGACAATAAAGAAGCGCTTGCTGGGAGGCAACCCAGCCATGGGGCAACAATCCTCCAAGCATTTTGCCCTATTTCTATCTTTATTTTTTCATTATTTTCTATTTTTTATATAGAATTCATTGACAACAAGGTAAATAATCATTTACAGAAGACCTCGGCACACAAAACAGAGTAAAAGAGCTCAATGGCAAGAAAACGCCAGTAAAGGGGCATTTTGGGCGTTCAGCGCCCAAAATGGGCATCCACTGGGCGCTGAACGCCAGTAATGGCAGCATTTGGGCGTTCAACGCCAGAAATGGCCACCCACTGGGCGTTGAACGCCAGGAATGGCAGCAACTGGGCGCTGAACGCCCAGGAGATCAGCATTTGGGCACTGAACGCCCAAAACAAGCAGTGTTTGGGCGTTCAAACGCCAGGAGGACAGGGAGGAGCCAAATCCAGTTATCCCACACGTATTTCCATCTTAATTTCAAATTTTATGCTTCAATGCATGATTTTTACATGAACATATCAAGAACCCTGATTTCTAAAATCCTTAATTTCTAAAAATCCATCTTTCCAAATTCAATCCAACTCTTTTCAAAATCTTTTCTGAAAAATCTATCTTTTTCAAAATCTATCTTTTTCACTCAAAAATCTTTTCAACTAATCCATATCTTTTTCAATATCTTTTTCATATTATCTTTTTCAAAAATCTATCCTATCTTTTCAAAATTAAACTATATCTTCTATCTTATCTTTTTCAACTCAATCTTTTTATCTTATCTCCTCCAATTTTTCGAAAATCCACCCCTCCCCCCTTTAAATTGGGTTCGGCCTCCCCCCTCCTTCATCAACAAGTGCCACTCAATCTCCTTCTATCCCTCTCCTTTCTTTTCTTTTGCTTGAGGACAAGCAAACCTCTAAGTTTGGTGTGTTTTTCCGAAATCACTAAGATCATGGCTCCCAAAGGGAAACAATACACTCCTAGAGGCAAGAAAGAGAGCGTTCCAAAACCACTTTGGAATCAAGGGAAGTTCTTATCTAAAGAACATTCAGACCATTATCTTAAAGTAATGGGTCTGAAATCAGTGATCCCGGAAGTTAGATTCGATCTGAAAGAAGATGAATATCTGGAGATCCAGGAGCAAATTCGAATCAGGAACTGGGAAGTCCTAGCTAATCCTGAAACGAAAGTAGGAAGGAACATGGTCCAGGAGTTCTATGCTAATATGTGGCAGACTGACAAGCAAAGACTATCTGGAACAGCCTGCTACGAATTTCGGACCATGGTCAGGGGAAAGATTGTTCATACCACCCCTGACAAGATCAGAGAGATATTAAAGCTACCTCAGCTAAAGGATGATCCAGACTCCTTCAACAGGAGGATGATGAGAGTAGACATTGGCCTGGATAAGATTCTAGAGGACATCTGTATCCCTGAAGCCAGGTGGACCACCAACACAAAGGGCGTCCCAAATCAACTCAAGAGGGAGGATCTCAAACCAGTTGCCAGAGGATGGCTGGACTTCATTGGGCGTTCTCTGTTGCCCACCAGCAACCGTTCTGAAGTCACAGTTAAAAGAGCAGTGATGATTCATTGCATCATGATGGGAAAGGAAGTGGAGGTTCATCAGCTGATTTCAACAGAGCTTTATAAGATCGCTAACAAAAATTCAAGAGAGGCCAGGTTGGCTTATCCAAGCGTGATTTCTCTGCTCTGCAAGGACGCTGGAGTCAAAATGGGAATAACTGAATATATCCTAATTGAAAAGTCAATCACCAAAGCATCAATGGAGAGACAACCAGCACAGGAGGATCCTATCAAGAAGAGAGCACAGGAATTCCTCCCAGAGATTCCTCAAGCAGAATATTGGGAATATCTTGAGACGTCTGTCACCAAGATACAGGAAGCTATGGAGCAAATAATAAAACAACAGAAGGAACACAGTCAAATGCTGACCCATATGCTTAAAGAACAAGAGGAGCAGGGACGTGACTTAAGGGAACTGAAGCGCCAAAAGTCTTCTGTGATACCAAGCCTCCCAAGGATCAGAGGAACCCCATACCCCCAGAATAAAGGTTGTTAATTTCCAATTTCTGCCTTAACTCTGTGACAGTGTCCGTATAAAGAGTACCTTAGAAGTCATATAGTAGTAATTAGTATCTATTTTGATTTTATCTCCAATTAAGCTATAGTTTATTTTTCTCATCATCATTAAACATGAATAAAGTAGTAGATCTTTTGAATAAGAAGCAATAAAATTTCGAGTTTAAATAAAACAAATTCTAATTGGTTAAATGTGGTGGCAATGCTTTCTGTCTTCTGAATGAATGCTTGAACAGTGCATATGTCTTTTGAATTTGTTGTTTAAGACTGTTAAATATGTTGGCTCTTGAAAGAATAATGAACATGAGACATGTTATTGATAATCTGAAAAATCATAAAAATGATTCTTGAAGCAGGAAAAAGCAGCAAAGAACAAAGCTTGCAGGAAAAAAAAAAAAGCAAGCAGAAAAAGCCAATAACCCTTAAAACCAAAAGGCAAGGGTAATTAAAAAGGATCCCAAGGCTTTGAGCATCAGTGGATAGGAGGGCCTAAAGGACTGAAATCCTGGTCTAAGCGGCTAAACCAAGCTGTCCCTAACCATGTGCTTGTGGCGTGCAGGTGTCAAGTGAAAACTTGAGACTGAACGGTTAAAGTCAAGGTCCAAAGCAAAAAGAAGAGTGTGCTTAAGAACTCTGGACACCTCTAATTGGGGACTTTAGCAAAGCTGAGTCACAATCTGAAAAGGTTCACCCAGTTATGTGTCTGTGGCATTTATGTATCCAGTAGTAACACTGGAAAACAAAGTGCTTAGGGCCACGGCCAAGACTCATAAAGAAGCTGTGTTCAAGAATCATCACACTGAACTAAGAAAATCAATAACACTATCTGAATTCTGAGTTCCTATAGATGCCAATCACTCTGAGCTTCAATGGATAAAGTGAGATGCCAAAACTGTTCAGAAGCAAAAAGCTACTAGCCCCGCTCATCTAATTAGAATCTGAGCTTCATTCAAAAACTCTGAGATATTATTGCTTCTCAACCTATTAGTCTTATATTTTATTTGTCTGGTTGCTTGAGGACAAGCAACAGTTTAAGTTTGGTGTTGTGATGAGCGGATATTTTATACGCTTTTTGGGGATGATTTCATATAGTTTAGAGTATGTTTTAGTTAGTTTTTAGTCTATTTCTAGTAGTTTTTAGGAAAAATTCATATTTTTGGACTTTACTATGAGTTGTGTATTTTTCTGTAATTTCAGGTATTTTTCTGGCTGAAATTGAAGGAGCTGAGCGAAAATCTGATTCAGGCTGAAAAAGGACTGCTGATGCTGTTGGATTCTGACCTCCCTGCACTCAAAGTGGATTTTTTGGAGCTACAGAACTCGAAATGGCATGCTTCCAATTGCGTTGGAAAGTAGACATCCAGGGCTTTCCAGAAATATATAATAGTCCATACTTTGCACAAGGATAGATGACGTAAACTGGCGTTCAACGCCAGTTCTCTGCCCAATTCTGGCGTCCAGCGCCAGAAAAGGATCAAAAACTGGAGTTGAACGCCCAAACTGGCATAAAAACTGGCGTTCAACTCCACAAATGGCCTCTGCACGTGACTCACTCAAATCTCAGCCCCAGCACACACCAAGTGGGCCCCAGAAGTGGACCTCTGCATCATCCATCATAGTCCACTCATATTTTGTAACCCTAGGCTACTAGTTTAGTATTTAAACAACTTTTAGAGACTTATTTTGGATCTGATGACATTTCAGATCTAAACTTTGTATTCTCTGACGGCATGAGTCTCTAAACCTCATTGTTGGGGGTGAGGAGCTCTGCTGTGTCTCGATGAATTAATGCAAGTATTTCTGTTTTCCATTCAAACACGCTTGTTCCTATCTAAGATGTTCATTCGCGCTTAACTGTGATGGAGGTGATGATCCGTGACACTCATCACCTTCCTCAAACCATGAACGCGTGCCTGACAACCACCTCCGTTCTATATACGATTGAATGAAGTATCTCTTAGATTCCTTAATCAGAATCTTCGTGGTATAAGCTAGAACTGATGGCAGCATTCATGAGAATTCGGAAAGTCTAAACCTTGTCTGTGGTATTCCGAGTAGGATTCAAGGATTGAATGACTGTGACGAGCTTCAAACTCCTGAAGGCTGGGCATTAGTGACAGACGCAAAAGGATAGTAAATCCTATTCCAACCGGATCGAGAACCAACCGGTGATTAGCCGTGCTGTGACAGAGCGCGTGAGCGTAGTTTTCACTGGAAGGATGGAAGGTAGCCATTGACAACGGTGATCCACCAACACACAGCTTGCCATAGGAGGACGTGCGTGCGTGAACAAGAAGACAGAGGAAAGCAGAGATTCAGAAGACAAAGCATCTCCAAAACTCCAACATATTCTCCATTACTGCACAACAAGTAACCTTTAATTTATGCTCTCGTGGTTATTCACAATTCAACTGATAAACATAATTGCCTTCCTGACTAAGATTTACAAGATAACCATAGATTGCTTCAAACCAACAATCTCCGTGGGATTCGACCCTTACTCACGTAAGGTATTACTTGGACGACCCAGTGCACTTGCTGGTTAGTTGTATCGAAGTTGTGACAGACTGTAAAACTAGATCAGAGTATCTGGCCTAAGAAGCCATTACCAGAGATCACAATTTCGTGCACCAAGTTTTTGGCGCCGTTGCCGGGGATTGTTCGTGTTTGAACAACTGACGGATTATTTTGTTGCTTAGATTAGGAAAAATCTTTCTTTTTTGGTTTAGAGTCTTTTATTATTTATCCCTTGTTAAAATACTTTAAACTTATAGCTCAGTTATTTAGAACGTGGTGTTTATGTTCATGATAATTGGCTATCATATTTTTTAAAAAACCTTTTTCAAAAATAATTTTTCTATTAAATCCTGTGCCAAACTTTAAGTTTGGTGTTTTCAAAAATAATCTTTCTTAAAATTTCATCCTAAGGTCCCATAACTCATTTGGCTAGAGCGTTAATATGTGTCCTTGGTAATTGGGTTAGAATCTTTTATACTCTTTTCAAAACCTTCTTTTTCAAAAATATTTTTTTCTATTAAATCTTGTGCCAAACTTTAAGTTTGGTGTTTTCTTTTTGATTTCCCTTTGATTTTCGAAAATTTTGGTTTGGTTTTCTAAAAATTTTAGGTTTGGTGTTCTTCCTTCATGTTCTTGTGTTCTTGTGAGTCTTCAAAGTGTTCTTGAGTTTTCCTTGTGTCTTGATCTTAAAATTTTTAAGTTTGGTGTTCCTTGGTGTTTTCCCTCCAAATTTTTTGAAAACAAGGAGCATTAGATCTAAAAAATTTTAAATCTTGTACTATCTTATTGTTTTTCTCTCTCCTCACTAAATTTAAAAAAAAAAAAGAAAATATCTTTTCAAAATATCTCTTCTAACTTCCTAACTTCTTATCTTTTCAAAATTTGTTTCAACTAACTAACAAACTTTTTGTTTGTTTCTTAACTTTTTCAAAACTACCTAACTAACTCTCCCTCTCTCTAAATTTCGAAAATACCTTCCCTCTTTTTCAAAAATTTCTTTTTTTATTAACTAATTAAATTCTTTTTATTTATAAACGAAAAAAAAATTTTATTATTTCAAAATTCAAATTCTTTTTAGTTATTTTATTTTATTTAAGTATTTACTTCTTATAAAATAAAATAAATAAAAAGATAAATCAGTCCAAGTTATATCCATATATCCATCATGGACATAAGTGGAGATGGACAGTCCAGGAGGACTTTGGGGTCATATTCTAACCCCTCTACTGCTTCATATGGGAGTAGCATCTGCATACCCTCCATTGGAGTCAGTAGTTTTGAGTTGAATCCTCAGCTCATTATCATGGTGCAGCAAAGTTGCCAGTATTTCGGTCTTCCACAGGAAGAACCTACAGAGTTTCTGGCACAATTTTTACAAATTGCTGACACAGTACATGATAAGGAAATAGATCAGGATGTCTACAGACTATTACTATTTCCATTTGCTGTAAAAGATCAAGCCAAGAGGTGGTTAAATAACCAACCTAAGGCCAGCATAAGAACATGGAAACAGCTGACAGAAAAATTCCTGAATCAATATTTCCCTCCAAAAAGGATGACACAGCTAAGGCTGGACATCCAAGGCTTTAAACAAGGAGATAATGAATCTCTTTATGATGCCTGGGAGAGATACAGAGAGATGCTACGAAAATGCCCCTCTGAAATGTTTTCAGAGTGGGTTCAGTTAGACATCTTCTACTATGGGCTTGCAGAAGGAGCTCAGATGTCTTTAGATTACTCAGCTGGTGGATCTATCCATATGAGAAAGACAATTGAAGAAGCTCAAGAGCTCATTGATACAGTTGCCAGGAATCAGCATCTGTATCTAAGCAGCAACCCTTCCATGAATGAAGAGGTTAAAACAGTAACTGCTGAATTCAGTACTGTAAAACAAGCTGCTGAATTCAATCAGCAATTAGATTTTCTAACAAAGCAGCTAACTGAATTCAAAGACAGGTTACAGGAGACAAGGATAGCTAATATACATATGGAAGAACAGTTTAAGCAAACAAAGCAGCAGCTATCAAAGCAAATAGTAGAAGAATGCCAAGCAGTTCAATTAAGAAGTGGGAAAACATTAAATACCCCACCTCAAGGCATCAAAAATTCAAGAAATGAGCAACCCACCAAAGATTCCCCTGAGGACAGTAAGAGCCCAGGGAAAAATAATTCTGGCACTAAAACGCCAGAAAATGGGTGGAAGGCTGGCGCTGAACGCCCAGACCATGCCCAAAACTGGCGTTCAGCGCCAGAAACAAGGCAGGATTGGCGTTCAACGCCAGAAATGGGGCAGAATCCAGCGTTGAACGCCCAACAGGGGCACATTTCTGGCGTTCAGGTGCCAGGAACAGACAGTGAGCTGGCGTCTAACGTCACTCCAGCTTCTGACTCTGGCATTCAATTGCCAGTGAGGGATCAGACACACACAAGTGCTGATAACAACCCCTCTAAAAAGGCTTCTTTAACCACTAAGGTTGAGGATTATAAAGCCAAGATACCTTATCCTCAAAAACTCCAGAAAGAGGAGAAGGATAAGCAATTTGCTCGCTTTGCAGATTATCTAAGGACTCTTGAAATAAAGATTCCATTTACAGAGGCACTTGAGCAAATACCTTCTTATGCCAAGTTCATGAAAGAGATCTTGAGTCATAAAAAGGAGTGGAGAGAAACAGAAAGAGTTCTCCTCACTGAAGAATGCAGTGCAGTCATTCTGAAAAGCTTTCCTGAAAAGCTTAAAGACCCCGGGAGTTTTCTGATACCATGCATATTAGATGGTGATTGCACCAAGACAGCTTTATGCGATCTTGGGGCAAGCATCAACCTGATACCTGCATCCACTATCAGGATGCTTGGCTTAACTGAAGAAGTTAAACCAACCCGGATATGTCTCCAACTTGCTGATGGTTCCACTAAATACCCATCAGGCGTGATTGAGGACATAATTGTCAGAGTTGGGCCATTCGCCTTTCCCACTGACTTTGTTGTGCTGGAAATGGAGGAGCACAAGAGTGCTACTCTCATTCTAGGAAGACCCTTCCTAGCAACTGGACGATCCCTCATTGATGTCCAACAGGGAGAAATAACCCTGAGAGTCAACGATGACGAGTTCAAGTTGAACGCTGTCAAAGCCATGCAGCATCCAGACACATCAACAGACTGCATGAAAGTTGACCTTATTGACTCTTTGGTAGAAGAGATCAACATGGCTGAGAGTCTCGAATCAGAGTTGGAAGACATCTTTAAAGATGTTCAGCCTGATTTGGAGGATTCAGGGGACATGAAAGAGCCTCTGAACTTTCTTCTGAAAGAGGAAAAACCTCCTAAACCAGAGCTCAAGCCACTGCCACCATCCTTGAAATACGCATTTCTAGGAGAAGGTGACACCTTTCCAGTGATCATAAGCTCTGCTTTAAATTCACAGGAAGAGGAAGCACTTATTCAAGTGCTAAGGACACACAAGACAGCTCTTGGGTGGTCCATAGGTGACCTTAAGGGCATAAGCCCAGCTAGATGCATGCACAAAATCCTATTGGAGGATAATGCCAAACCAGTGGTTCAACCACAGAGGCGGCTAAATCCAACCATGAAGGAAGTGGTGCAGAAAGAGGTCACCAAATTACTAGAGGCTGGGATTATTTATCCCATTTCTGATAGCCCCTGGGTGAGCCCTGTTCAAGTCGTCCCAAAAAAGGGAGGCATGACAGTGATTCATAATGAAAAAAATGAACTGGTTCCTACAAGAACAGTTACAGGGTGGCGCATGTGTATTAACTACAGAAGGCTCAATACAGCCACCAGAAAGGATCATTTTCCTTTACCATTCATAGACCAGATGCTAGAGAGACTAGCAGGTCATGATTATTACTGCTTTTTGGATGGCTACTCAGGCTATAACCAGATTGCAGTAGATCCCCAGGATCAAGAGAAAACAGCATTCACATGTCCATCCGGAGTGTTTGCTTATAGAAGGATGCCCTTTGGGCTATGCAATGCACCTGCAACCTTCCAGAGATGCATGCTCTCTATTTTCTCTGATATGGTGGAAAAATTTCTGGAAGTCTTCATGGATGACTTCTCAGTATATGGAGACTCATTCAGCTCCTGTCTTGATCACCTGAAACTTGTTCTGAAAAGATGCCAAGAAACCAACCTAGTTTTAAACTGGGAAAAGTGTCACTTCATGGTGACTGAAGGAATTGTTCTTGGGCATAAAATCTCAAACAAGGGAATAGAGGTGGATCAAGCAAAAATAGAGGTAATTGAAAAATTACCACCACCTGCCAATGTTAAGGCAATCAGAAGCTTTCTGGGGCATGCAGGATTCTATAGGAGGTTTATAAAGGATTTTTCAAAAATCGCAAAACCTCTAAGCAATCTGCTAGCTGCTGACACGCCATTTGTGTTTGACACAGCATGCCTGCAGGCGTTTGAAACGCTGAAAGCTAAACTGGTCACAGCACCAGTCATTTCTGCACCAGACTGGACATTGCCATTTGAGTTAATGTGTGATGCCAGTGATCATGCCATTGGTGCAGTATTGGGACAGAGGCATGACAAGCTTCTGCATGTCATTTATTATGCCAGTCGTATTCTAAATGATGCCCAGAAAAATTACACAACCACAGAAAAAGAACTACTTGCAGTGGTTTACGCCATTGACAAGTTCAGATCCTACTTAGTAGGATCAAAGGTGATTGTGTACACTGACCATGCTGCTCTCAAGTATCTACTCACAAAGCAGGATTCAAAACCCAGGCTCATCAGATGGGTATTGCTTCTGCAAGAGTTTGATATAGAAATAAGAGACAGAAAAGGGACAGAGAACCAAGTGGCTGATCATCTGTCCCGGATAGAGCCAGTGGAAGGGACGTCCCTCCCCTTTCTTGAGATCTCTGAGACGTTCCCTGATGAGCATCTATTTGCCATTCAGGAAGCACCATGGTTTGCCGATATTGCAAACTATAAAGCTGCAAGGTTCATACCCAAGGAGTACAATAGAATACAAAAAAAGAAACTAATTACTGATGCAAAGTACTACTTGTGGGATGAGCCCTATCTCTTTAAGAGATGTGCAGACGGAATTATCCGTAGGTGTGTCCCCAGAAAGGAAGCACAGAGAATCCTATGGCATTGCCATGGATCTCAATATGGAGGCCATTTCGGAGGTGAGCGAACAGCTACCAAGGTCCTCCAATGTGGCTTCTATTGGCCCACACTCTATAAAGATTCCCGAGAGTTTGTACGTAATTATGACAGTTGCCAAAGAGCTGGTAACCTGCCTCATAGTTACGCCATGCCTCAACAAGGGATCTTGGAAATAGAGTTGTTTGATGTATGGGGAATTGACTTCATGGGACCTTTCCCACCATCATACTCAAACACTTATATTCTGGTGGCAGTTGACTATGTATCAAAATGGGTTGAGGCTATCGCCACACCCTCCAATGATACTAAAACAGTGCTGAAATTCCTTCAGAAACATATCTTTAGCAGGTTTGGTGTCCCTAGAGTGTTAATCAGCGATGGGGGCACTCACTTCTGCAATAAACAGCTTTACTCTGCCATGGTTCGGTATGGAATTCGCCACAAGGTGGCCACTCCATATCACCCACAAACCAATGGGCAAGCTGAAGTCTCTAATAGAGAATTAAAGAGAATCCTGGAACGGACAGTAAATACCCGTAGAAAGGATTGGGCAAGGAGCTTGGATGATGCTCTGTGGGCTTACAGAACAGCATTCAAGACCCCTATAGGGACCTCGCCATACCAATTGGTGTATGGTAAGGCATGTCACCTGCCCGTGGAACTGGAACATAAGGCCTACTGGGCAACCAGATTCCTAAACTTAGATGCCAAATTAGCAGGAGAAAAACGATTGCTCCAGCTAAATGAGCTAGAGGAATTCAGATTCACAGCTTTCGAAAATGCCAAGTTTTATAAAGAAAAATAAAAAAATGGCATGACAGAAAGCTGTCATCTAGAATCTTTGAACCAGGACAGAAGGTCCTGTTGTTTAACTCTAGACTCAGGCTATTCCCCGGGAAACTGAAATCCCGGTGGAGGGGACCATACGTGATTACAAGTGTGTCACCATATGGTTATGTGGAGCTTCAAGATATTGATTCTGATAAGAAGTTCATTGTCAATGGACAGAGAATCAAGCATTATCTTGAAGGCAACACTGAGCAAGAATGCTCAAGGCTGAAGCTAGATTAAAAGCTCAGCAAGGTCCAGCTAAAGACAATAAAGAAGCGCTTGCTGGGAGGCAACCCAGCCATGGGGCAACAATCCTCCAAGCATTTTGCCCTATTTCTATCTTTATTTTTTTCATTATTTTCTATTTTTTATATAGAATTCATTGACAACAAGGTAAATAATCATTTACAGAAGACCTCGGCACACAAAACAGAGTAAAAGAGCTCAATGGCAAGAAAACGCCAGTAAAGGGGCATTTTGGGCGTTCAGCGCCCAAAATGGGCATCCACTGGGCGCTGAACGCCAGTAATGGCAGCATTTGGGCGTTCAACGCCAGAAATGGCCACCCACTGGATGTTGAATGCTAGGAATGGCAGCAACTGGGCGCTGAACGCCCAGGAGATCAGCATTAGGGCGCTGAACGCCCAAAACAAGCAGTGTTTGGGCGTTCAAACGCCAGGAGGACAGGGAGGAGCCAAATCCAGTTATCCCACACGTATTTCCATCTTAATTTCAAATTTTATGCTTCAATGCATGATTTTTACATGAACATATCAAGAACCCTGATTTCTAAAATCCTTAATTTCTAAAAATCCATCTTTCCAAATTCAATCCAACTCTTTTCAAAATCTTTTCTGAAAAATCTATCTTTTTCAAAATCTATCTTTTTCACTCAAAAATCTTTTCAACTAATCCATATCTTTTTCATATTATCTTTTTCAAAAATCTATCCTATCTTTTCAAAATTAAACTATATCTTCTATCTTATCTTTTTCAACTCAATCTTTTTATCTTATCTCCTCCAATTTTTCGAAAATCCACCCCTCCCCCCCTTTAAATTGGGTTCGGCCTCCCCCCTCCTTCATCAACAAGTGCCACTCAATCTCCTTCTATCCCTCTCCTTTCTTTTCTTTTGCTTGAGGACAAGCAAACCTCTAAGTTTGGTGTGTTTTTCCGAAATCACTAAGATCATGGCTCCCAAAGGGAAACAATACACTCCTAGAGGCAAGAAAGAGAGCGTTCCAAAACCACTTTGGAATCAAGGGAAGTTCTTATCTAAAGAATATTCAGACCATTATCTTAAAGTAATGGGTCTGAGATCAGTGATCCCGGAAGTTAGATTCGATCTGAAAGAAGATGAATATCCGGAGATCCAGGAGCAAATTCGAATCAGGAACTGGGAAGTCCTAGCTAATCCTGAAACGAAAGTAGGAAGGAACATGGTCCAGGAGTTCTATGCTAATATGTGGCAGACTGACAAGCAAAGATTATCTGGAACAGCCTGCTACGAATTTCGGACCATGGTCAGGGGAAAGATTGTTCATACCACCCCTGACAAGATCAGAGAGATATTAAAGCTACCTCAGCTAAAGGATGATCCAGACTCCTTCAACAGGAGGATGATGAGAGTAGACATTGGCCTGGATAAGATTCTAGAGGACATCTGTATCCCTGAAGCCAGGTGGACCACCAACACAAAGGGCGTCCCAAATCAACTCAAGAAGGAGGATCTCAAACCAGTTGCCAGAGGATGGCTGGACTTCATTGGGCGTTCTCTGTTGCCCACCAGCAACCGTTCTGAAGTCACAGTTAAAAGAGCAGTGATGATTCATTGCATCATGATGGGAAAGGAAGTGGAGGTTCATCAGCTGATTTCAACAGAGCTCTATAAGATCGCTAACAAAAATTCAAGAGAGGCCAGGTTGGCTTATCCAAGCGTGATTTCTCTGCTCTGCAAGGACGCTGGAGTCAAAATGGGAATAACTGAATATATCCTAATTGAAAAGTCAATCACCAAAGCATCAATGGAGAGACAACCAGCACAGGAGGATCCTATCAAGAAGAGAGCACAGGAATTCCTCCCAGAGATTCCTCAAGCAGAATATTGGGAATATCTTGAGACGTCTGTCACCAAGATACAGGAAGCTATGGAGCAAATAATAAAACAACAGAAGGAACACAGTCAAATGCTGACCCATATGCTTAAAGAACAAGAGGAGCAGGGACGTGACTTAAGGGAACTGAAGCGCCAAAAGTCTTCTGTGATACCAAGTCTCCCAAGGATCAGAGGAACCCCCATACCCCCAGAATAAAGGTTGTTAATTTCCAATTTCTGCCTTAACTCTGTGACAGTGTCCGTATAAAGAGTACCTTAGAAGTCATATAGTAGTAATTAGTATCTATTTTGATTTTATCTCCAATTAAGCTATAGTTTATTTTTCTCATCATCATTAAACATGAATAAAGTAGTAGATCTTTTGAATAAGAAGCAATAAAATTTCGAGTTTAAATAAAACAAATTCTAATTGGTTAAATGTGGTGGCAATGCTTTCTGTCTTCTGAATGAATGCTTGAACAGTGCATATGTCTTTTGAATTTGTTGTTTAAGACTGTTAAATATGTTGGCTCTTGAAAGAATAATGAACATGAGACATGTTATTGATAATCTGAAAAATCATAAAAATGATTCTTGAAGCAGGAAAAAGCAGCAAAGAACAAAGCTTGCAGGAAAAAAAAAAAAAGCAAGCAGAAAAAGCCAATAACCCTTAAAACCAAAAGGCAAAGGTAATTAAAAAGGATCCCAAGGCTTTGAGCATCAGTGGATAGGAGGGCCTAAAGGACTGAAATCCTGGTCTAAGCGGCTAAACCAAGCTGTCCCTAACCATGTGCTTGTGGCGTGCAGGTGTCAAGTGAAAACTTGAGACTGAACGGTTAAAGTCAAGGTCCAAAGCAAAAAGAAGAGTGTGCTTAAGAACTCTGGACACCTCTAATTGGGGACTTTAGCAAAGCTGAGTCACAATCTGAAAAGGTTCACCCAGTTATGTGTCTGTGGCATTTATGTATCCAGTAGTAACACTGGAAAACAAAGTGCTTAGGGCCACGGCCAAGACTCATAAAGAAGCTGTGTTCAAGAATCATCACACTGAACTAAGAAAATCAATAACACTATCTGAATTCTGAGTTCCTATAGATGCCAATCACTCTGAGCTTCAATGGATAAAGTGAGATGCCAAAACTATTCAGAAGCAAAAAGCTACTAGCCCCGCTCATCTAATTAGAATCTGAGCTTCATTCAAAAACTCTGAGATATTATTGCTTCTCAACCTATTAGTCTTATATTTTATTTGTCTGGTTGCTTGAGGACAAGCAACAGTTTAAGTTTGGTGTTGTGATGAGCGGATATTTTATACGCTTTTTGGGGATGATTTCATATAGTTTAGAGTATGTTTTAGTTAGTTTTTAGTCTATTTCTAGTAGTTTTTAGGAAAAATTCATATTTTTTGACTTTACTATGAGTTGTGTATTTTTCTGTAATTTCAGGTATTTTTCTGGCTGAAATTGAAGGAGCTGAGCGAAAATCTGATTCAGGCTGAAAAAGGACTGCTGATGCTGTTGGATTCTGACCTCCCTGCACTCAAAGTGGATTTTCTGGAGCTACAGAACTCGAAATGGCATGCTTCCAATTGCGTTGGAAAGTAGACATCCAGGGCTTTCCAGAAATATATAATAGTCCATACTTTGCACAAGGATAGACGACGTAAACTGGCGTTCAACGCCAGTTCTCTGCCCAATTCTGGCGTCCAGCGCCAGAAAAGGATCAAAAACTGGAGTTGAACGCCCAAACTGGCATAAAAATTGGCGTTCAACTCCACAAATGGCCTCTGCACGTGACTCACTCAAATCTCAGCCCCAGCACACACCAAGTGGGCCCCAGAAGTGGACCTCTGCATCATCCATCATAGTCCACTCATATTTTGTAACCCTAGGCTACTAGTTTAGTATTTAAACAACTTTTAGAGACTTATTTTGGATCTGATGACATTTCAGATCTAAACTTTGTATTCTCTGACGGCATGAGTCTCTAAACCTCATTGTTGGGGGTGAGGAGCTCTGCTGTGTCTCGATGAATTAATGCAAGTATTTCTGTTTTCCATTCAAACACGCTTGTTCCTATCTAAGATGTTCATTCGCGCTTAACTGTGATGGAGGTGATGATCCGTGACACTCATCACCTTCCTCAAACCATGAACGCGTGCCTGACAACCACCTCCGTTCTATATACGATTGAATGAAGTATCTCTTAGATTCCTTAATCAGAATCTTCGTGGTATAAGCTAGAACTGATGGCAGCATTCATGAGAATTCGGAAAGTCTAAACCTTGTCTGTGGTATTCCGAGTAGGATTCAAGGATTGAATGACTGTGACGAGCTTCAAACTTCTGAAGGCTGGGCATTAGTGACAGACGCAAAAGGATAGTAAATCCTATTCCAACCGGATCGAGAACCAACCGGTGATTAGCCGTGCTGTGACAGAGCGCGTGAGCATAGTTTTCACTGGAAGGATGGAAGGTAGCCATTGACAATGGTGATCCACCAACACACAGCCTGCCATAGGAGGACGTGCGTGCGTGAACAAGAAGACAGAGGAAAGCAGAGATTCAGAAGACAAAGCATCTCCAAAACTCCAACATATTCTCCATTACTGCACAACAAGTAACCTTTAATTTATGCTCTCGTGGTTATTCACAATTCAACTGATAAACATAATTGCCTTCCTGACTAAGATTTACAAGATAACCATAGATTGCTTCAAACCAACAATCTCCGTGGGATTCGACCCTTACTCACGTAAGGTATTACTTGGACGACCCAGTGCACTTGCTGGTTAGTTGTATCGAAGTTGTGACAGACTGTAAAACTAGATCAGAGTATCTGGCCTAAGAAGCCATTACCAGAGATCACAATTTCGTGCACCAATATTCATGGGGGTGAGCTCATCCGGGGCTTTCACAGTGCCCGGCCACCCTGACGACATAGGGTCAAAGAGCTTCGAGTCTCAACCTGGAGCACGTGGTGGCTAGCCACTGCTTCTTCCCAGGGAAACCCTCATCTCCGATAGTGGAAGTGCAAACATTCACAATTCATTCAACAGCATATGTGAATTTATACTTAGCCATAATCATGGCTCCGTCGTAACACGGCAATAATCCAGCCATCCGGCTCACGGTTAAATCCATAACCAGCCAATTCATTAACAATTACGGCCCTTCGGCCCATGGCATAACAAGCACTTCCACCGCCATCCTCCGCATTTCACATAATCATCTTTGATCCTCATTGATCACTCATTTTTCCCTTGCTTCACTCACAAGTTACCACATTCACTAGCTCCTCGTCTCATTGCTAGGCATATCATAATGATTTAAGACATAAGTGGTGAGATCGGAGGCTTAGAAGTATGAAATTTGGCTTTTAAAACTCAAAAATCAACTTTGGGATGAAAACAGGGCAACGCGTACGCGCATTCCACGCGCACGCGTGGATGGCCACAAAACTCATCGACGCGCAAGCGTTATACGTGCGGACGCGCGGATTGAGAAATAGTCAAATGACGCGCAAGCGTCAGCCACGCGTATGCGTTGGTGCTCTTGCGCCCCAGGCACAAAACTGGCACAACTCTGGCACAACTCTCGGGAAAATAGCTGGGCATTTAGTGCAGCGCATCGACACGCCCGCGCACACTATGCGTACTCGTGGATGGTGCTTTCTTGAAGAACGGCACGTACGCGCCAAGTGCGCCTACGCGCGGAGGGTCATTCTGCTAAAAATTTTCTAAGTTAAAAGCTGCAGAATTCACAGATTCAACCCCCAATCTTCCGACGGACATAACTTTCTCATTTTAAATCGTTTTCTGTTCGTTCTTCCAGCGGCGTGGACATCCCGGATCTAATTTCATTTCTAAAAAAGTTTGGTACAAAACGGGGATCCGTAGTCCAAGTTATGTCCCGTCAAAACATGCCCGAAAACCATATTTTCATACAAAACCACAAGGTGCCATTTTCAAAACAAACCATTTTCAACTCTTTTCAAAATCAACCAAAACATGCCAATTTCGCCTTTTTCGAAATCAATCTAAATGTACCAAAATCAACATCAAGGCATCCTCAACTCACACATTGACACTTTACCAAAATTTCCAAAACCACCGTCCAACCATTTTAACACTTCTCAATCAAATGGCTACAGGGCAAACACAATATCATATCACACATCCTTCCTCATCCCAATTTCCGATAATACCATTTCCAAATCAAACATTATTATACATAATCATCATCATACTCACCATCAACATGGTACCACCCACCAATTCAACCTCAATCATTCATCAAGCACATATCACAACATGCAGTTTCTCATATATCACACAATCAAGGCATCAATATTCATAATCACATATATGATCACATCATATATCTCAACCATTCAACAACATCATCAATTCAATGCCTATCTTAGGGCCTCTAGCCTAAGTATTTCCTACCACATTACATATTAGATACGAGAAACCGAGACCATACCTTAGCCGATTTTTTCCAAGCTCAACCGGAGCACTTCCAAATCACTTGTCCACAAGCTCTCAAGGTCTCAACACCTCCAAGAACAGATTTTTACCACCAAAAATCCCTTTTCAAGCTTTCCAAGGTCTCAATCAAGTTCCAATATTCACATATACACAACCTAAGCCACAATCATCATATCCATACACAACATCTCAGTACCCAAACATCATAGAACAACAAATTACACTAGGGCTGAGAATCTTACCACACCCAAGGTCCAAGGAGACAAGATTAACCTTCTCCTTCAAGAGAGTTGGGTCCTATAACATCAAAGAGCCCAAAATCTCAACATTTTTGCTCATGAAACTCGAAATCAAGGCTGGAAATTCGAAGAGCAAAACTTGGCTTACCTCAAGATTAATTGTATGGGTTTTGTAGAGTTCTCCACGATGAACGCGTGGCCATAAACGGTGCGACAATCGGAGCTCTAGATCAAAAGTTATGGTGGTTTGAAGATCAAGTGAGAGATAAAAGTTTGGGAGTGTTCTTCCCCCATTCTTCCCCCTTTCAGCGTGTTTGAGTGATAAGTGAGGAGAGAGAGTGCTGAAATGAGTGTTTTAGGGTTTAGTTATGTTGGGCCAAGGGCCCACTTTGGGTCTGGTTGGCCCGGTTTGGCCCGTTCGGTCCAATCTTTGTCCGATTTCTATAAAATTGGTACCGAAATTCTCGTCTCAATCTCCTCTATCATATTTAGCCATAAAAATCATATTTTTGGCTTTCTAGAATAAATTCTCATTTATGGGTTAATTAGCCGTTAATTAACCAGATTTTACATTCTACCCACCTAATTGGGAATTTTTTCCACAAAATTCAAATTCAATTACCTGAGAATAAGTGCGGATAATCCGATCGCATCTCCGACTCAAGTTTCCAAGTGTGTTTCTCAACACCGCCTCAACTCCATGCCACCTTGAATAATAAAACCTCTCTCCCACGTAACCGTTTGATACTAGTATCATTGATGAGCGGATAATTTATACGCTGTTTGGCATTATTTTTAGTATGTTTTTAGTATGATTTAATTAGTTTTCATTATATTTTTATTAGTTTTTAATAAAAATTTACATTTCTGGACTTTACTATGAGTTTGTGTGTTTTTCTGTGATTTCAGTATTTTCTGGCTGAAATTGAGGGACCTGAGCAAAAATCAGATTCAGAGGTTGAAGAAGGACTGTAGATGCTGTTGGATTCTAACCTCCCTGCACTCAAAGTGGATTTTCTGGAGCTACAGAACTTCAAATGGTACGTTTCCAATTGCGTTGGAAAGTAGACATCCAGGGCTTTCCAGCAATATATAATAGTCCATAATTTGCTTGAGTTTAGATGACGTAAACTGGCGTTCAACGCCAGTTCCATGCTGCATTCTGGAGTCAAACGCCAGAAACAGGTTGCAAAGTGGAGTTCAACGCCAGAAACACGTTACAAACTGGCGTTCAATTCCAAGAATGACCTCTCCACGTGTAAACCTCAAGCTCAGCCCAAGCACACACCAAGTGGGCCCCGGAAGTGGATTTCTGCATCATTTACTTATTTCTGTAAACCCTAGTAACTAGTTTAGTATAAATAGGACTTTTTACTATTGTATTTACATATCTTTGGATTATCTTTTGATCCTTTGCTCATGTTTTGGGGGCTGGCCATTCGGCCATGCCTGAACCTTCATCACTTATATATTTTCAACGGTAGAGTTTCTACACACCATAGATTAAGGTGTGGAGCTCTGTTGTTCCTCAAAGATTAATGCAAAGTACTACTGTTTTCTATTCAATTCAACTTATTTCGCTTCTAAGATATTTATTCGCACTTCAATATGATGGATGTGATGATCGTGACAGTCATCATCATTCTCAACTTATGAACGCATGCCTGACAACCACTTCCATTCTACCTTAGACTGAATGGATATCTCTTGGATATCTAATACAGGGGACCGAGTCTGAGTTATTAGTGTCTTCGTGGTATAAGTTAGAACCCATGGATGGCCGTTCCTGAGATTCAGAAAGTCTAAACCTTGTCTGTGGTATTCTGAGTAGGATCTGGGAAGGGATGGCTGTGACGAGCTTCAAACTCGCGAGTGCTGGGCATAGTGACAGACGCAAAAGGATCAATAGATCCTATTCCAGTATGATCGAGAACCGACAGATGAATAGCCGTGCCGGGACAGAGCATCTTGGACAATTTTCACTGAGAGGACGGGAAGTAGCCATTGACAACGGTGATGCCCTACATAGAGCTTGCCATGGAAAGGAGTAGGATTGATTGGATGAAGACAGCAGGAAAGTAGAAATTCTCACCAATGAAGTACATAAGTACCACTATCCTACTTTATATTTTATTTATCTTTTACTTATCAATTCATAAAATCAATTTAATCCGCCTGACTGAGATTTACAAGGTGACCATAGCTTGCTTCAAGCCGACAATCTCCGTGGGATCGACCCTTACTCACGTAAGGTTTATTACTTGGACGACCAAGTGCACTTGCTGGTTAGTTGTACGAAGTTGTGAAATAGATATGAGATCATGAACGTGCATATTGAGTTTTTAGCGCCGTTACCAAGGAATGGAATGATCACGATTTCGCACACCAAGTTTTTGGCGCCGTTGCCGGGGATTGTTCAAGTTTGGACAACTGACGGTTCATCTTGTTGCTCAGATTAGGTAACTTTCTTTTCGTTTTCTTTTCAAAAAAAAAATTTTTTTCCTTTATTTTTGAAAATTATTTTAAAATTTTTAAGAATGAATTCTAAAGTTTCAAATTGGTATGCTGAAGTTTGGCTGGCCATCAAGCTTTAGACTAACCCGGTATGATTCCTGGAATCTTGATTGAAGACTTTGAATTCATTGCTTCCTTTTCCCTATAGGTTTTCAAAAAAAACAAAAATATACAAAAATCCAAAAAAATTAATAAAATCATAAAATCAAAAATATTTTTGATGTTTCTTGTTTGAGTCTAGAGTCAATTTTTAAGTTTGGTGTCAATTGCATTTTTTTTCTAAAAATTTATGCATTTTTCGAAAATTCATGCATTCATAGTGTTCTTCATGATCTTTAAGTTGTTCTTGGTAAGTCTTCTTGTTTGATCTTCATATTTTCTTGTTTTGTGTCTTTTCTTGTTTTTCATATGCACTTTTAATTTGTTAGTTTTTGAAGTTTGAAAATTTCTAAGTTTGGTGTCTTGCATGTTTTTCTTTCATTAAAAATTTTGAAAAAAATAAGTCTTTATGTTCATCTTGATCTTCAAAGTGTTCTTGGTGTTCATCATGACATTCATAGTGTTCTTGCATGCATTGTGTGTTTTGATTCATAATTTTTATGTTATGAGTCTTTTTCATTTTTTCTCTTTCTTCATAAAAAATTCAAAAATAAAAAAATATCTTTTCCTTATTTTACTCAAAATTTTCGAGAATATGATTTGATTTAGTCAAAAAGTTTTTAAATTTAATTGTTTCTTATGATTCAAATCAAATTTTCAATTTAAAAATCTTATTTTTTCAAAATCTTTTTCAAAAATCAAATCTTTTTCATTTTACCTTCATATTTTCGAAAAATTTTTAAATTTGATTTTCAAAATCTTTTTTTCTCTTATTTTATTTCTTAATTTTCAAAATCTTTACTAACATTTAATATGATTGATTGAATAATTTCAAGTTGTTACTTGCTTATTAAAAAAGATTCAATCTTTAAACTCTAGAATCATATCTTTTTAGTTTCTTGTTAGTCAAGTAATCAACTTTAGTTTTCAAAATCAAATTTTTTTAATTTTCTTTTCAAATATTTTTCAAATTAAAATTTCAATCATATATTTTTCAAATTTAAGTTCAAAATTTTCTAACTTCTTATCTTTTTAAAATTGATTTTCAAATCTTATCTTTTTGTTTCAATCATATCTTTTTAAATTTCAATCATATCTTTTTCAAAAACAAATTTCAAAACTTTTTCAATCAATTTTATCTTTTTGCTTCAATCATATCTTTTTCAAAACTAGCTAACTAATCCTCTTTCTTATTTTCAAAAATTCCATCTTTTTCAAAATTTCATTTTAATTAACTAATTAGTTTTAATTTTAAATTTAATTCAATTTAATTTTCGAATTCTAAGTTTAATTTTAAAATTTTTTTTGTTTTTATTTTCAAAATTTAACTTTAAATTTTAATTTTTATTAAATTTCGAAATTCTCTCTCTCATCTCCTTCTATTTATTTATTCATCTACTAACACTTTTCTCCCATCCAAAAAATTCGAACACCACCTCCCTCTCTGTGTTCGAGTTTTTCCTCTTCTCTTCTTTACATTACATTCTTTTCTTCTTCTACTCACATAAAGGAACCTCTCCTTACTGAGGCAAAGAGGATCCCTATTATTTTCTATTTTCTTCTTTTTCATATGAGCAAGAGCAAGGACAAGAACACTCTTGTTGAAGCAGATCCTGAACCTGAAAGGACTCTGAAAAGGAAACTAAGAGAAGCTAAAATACAACAATCCAGAGACAACCTTACAGAAATTTTCAAACAAGAAGAGGAGATGGCAGCCGAAAATAATAATAATGCAAGGAGGATGGTTGGTGACTTTACTGCACCTAATTCCAATTTACATGGAAGTAGCATCTCCATTCCTGCCATTGGAGCAAACAATTTTGGGCTGAAACCTCAATTAGTTTCTCTGATGCAGTAGAACTGCAAGTTTCATGGACTTCCATCTGAAGATCCTTTTCAGTTCTTAACTGAATTCTTGCAGATCTGTGATACTGTTAAGACCAATGGGATTGATCCCGAGGTCTACAGGCTTATGCTTTTCCCATTTTCTGTAAGAGACAGAGCTAGAGTGTGGTTGGACTCTCAACCCAAAGATAGCCTGAACTCTTGGGATAAGCTGGTCACGGCTTTCTTAGCCAAGTTCTTTCCTTCTCAAAAGCTAAGTAAGCTTAGAGTGGATGTTGAAACCTTCAGACAGAAAGAAGGTGAATCCCTCTATGAAGCTTGGGAGAGATATAAGCAACTGACCAAAAAGTGTCCTTCTGACATGCTTTCAGAATGGACCATCCTGGATATATTCTATGATGGTCTGTCTGAATTAGCTAAGATGTCATTGGATACTTCTGCAGGTGGATCCATTCACCTAAAGAAAATGCCTACAGAAGCTCAAGAACTCATTGACATGGTTGCTAATAACCAGTTCATGTACACTTCTGAGAGGAATCCTGTGAGTAATGGGACGCATCAAAAGAAGGGTGTTCTTGAAATTGATTCTCTGAATGCCATACTGGCCCAAAACAAAATATTGACTCAGCAAGTCAATATGATTTCTCAGAGTCTGAATGGAATGCAAGCTACATCCAACAGTACTCAAGAGGCATCTTCTGAGGAAGAAGCTTATGATCCTGAGAACCCTGCAATAGCAGAGGTGAATTACATGGGTGAACCCTATGGAAACATCTATAACCCCTCATGGAGAAATCACCCAAATTTCTCATGGAAGGATCAACAAAAGCCTCAACAAGGCTTTAATAATGGTGGAAGAAACATGTTTAGCAATAGCAAGCCTTTTCCATCATCCACTCAGCAAAAGACAGAGAGTTCTGAGCAGAATCCATCTAGCTTGGCAAATATAGTCTCTAATCTATCTAAGGCCACTCTAAGTTTCGTGAATGAAACAAGGTCCTCCATTAGAAATTTGGAAGCACAAGTGGGCCAGCTGAGTAAAAGGGTCACTGAAACCCCTCTTAGTACTCTCCCAAGCAATACAAAAGAAAACCCAAAAGGAGAGTGCAAGGCCATTGAATTGATCATCATGGCCGAATCTGCAAGGGAGGGAGAGGACGTGAACCCCAGTGAGGAAGACCTCCTGGGACGTCCAGAGATCAATAAGGAGTTTCCCTCTGAGGAACCAAAGGACTCTGAGGCTCATCTAGATACCATAGAGATTCCATTGAACCTCCTTATGCCATTCATGAGCTCTGATGAGTATTCTTCTTCTAAAAAGAATGAAGATGTTACTGAAGAGCAAGTTGCCAAGTACCTTGGTGCTATCATGAAGCTGAATGCCAAATTATTTGGTAATGAGACTTGGGAAGATGAACCGCCCTTGCTCACCAATGAACTGAGTGATCTGGATCAACTGAGATTGCCTTAGAAGAAATAGGATCCTAGAAAGTTCTTAATACCTTGTACCATAGGCACCATGACCTTTGAGAAGGCTCTATGTGACCTTGGGTCAGGGATAAACCTCATGCCCCTCTCTTTAATGGAGAAATTGGAAATCTTTGAGGTGCAAGCTGCCAGAATCTCACTAGAGATGGCAGACAACACAAGAAAACAGGCTTATGGACAAGTAGAGGACGTACTAGTAAAGGTTGAAGGCCTTTACATCCCTGCTGATTTTATAATCCTAGACACTGGGAAGGATGAGGATGAATCCATCATTCTTGGAAGACCCTTCCTAGCCACAGCAAGAGCTGTGATCGATGTGGACAGAGGAGAATTGGTCCTTCAACTGAATGAGGACTACCTTGTGTTTAAAACTCAAGGATCTCCTTCTGTAACCATGGAGAGGAAGCATGAAAAGCTTCTCTCACTGTAGAGTCAACCAAAGCCCCCACAGTCAAACTCTAAGTTTAGTGTTGGAAGGCCACAACCAAACTCTACGTTTGGTGTTGAACCCCATATCCAAACTCTAAGTTTGGTGTTGGGAGGTCCCAACCTTGCTCTGATTATCTGTGAGGCTCCATGAGAGCTCACTGTCAAGCTATTGACATTAAAGAAGCGCTTGTTGGGAGGCAACCCAATGTTATTTAATCATTTTCATTTTATTTTGTCTTTGTTATTTCATGTTTTATTAGGTTGATGATCATGTGGAGTTACAAAAACTACAAAAAATCAAAAACAGAATGAAAAACAGCATTGAAAACAGAACACCCTGGAGAAAGGGCTTACTGGTGTTTAAACGCCAGTAAAGAGTATCTGGCTGGCATTTAACGCCAGAACAGAGCATGAAACTGGCGTTAAACGCCAGAAAGAAGCAGCATTCTGGTGTTTAAACGCCAGGAATGCACCCCAAAGGAAAACTGGCGTTCAACGCCAGAAACATGCTGCAGACTGGCGTTGAACGCCCAAAACAAGCATGGAAGTGGCGTTTAACGCCAGAAACATGCTGCAATCTGGCGTTAAACGCCAAGATTGCCTACAGAGGGCGTTTACACGCCTAATTGGAGCAGGGATGATTAAAGTCCTTGGCCCCACTGGATCTGTGGACCCCACAGGAGGCCCACCTACTTCTTCTCTCCTCTTCACACCTTTTCATAACTCTCTTCCCCAAATAACCCTCACCAATCAACTCAATCAATCTTTCCAATCACCTCTTCACCACTCACCTCCATCATCTCTTCCCCAAAAACCCCACCTACCTTTAAATTCAAAATAATTTCCCTCCCAAACCCAACCCTAAATGGCCGAACCCTAACCCCTCCCCACTCCTATATAAACCCCTCATTCCTTCTTCATTTTCACACAATACAACCCTCTTTTCTTCCCCTTGGCCGAATCCACCTTCTCCCTCCATCTCCTCCATTTTTCTTCTTCTTCTACTTCTTTCTCTTTTCTTTTGCTCGAGGACGAGCAACCATTTTAAGTTTGGTGAGGTAAAAGCATTGCTTTTTGTTTTTCCATAACCATTTATGGCACCTAAAGCCAGAGAAACCTCTAGAAAGAGGAAAGGGAAGGCAATTGCTTCCACCTCTGAGTCATGGGAGATGGAGAGATTCATCTCTAAGGTTCATCAAGACCACTTCTATGAAGTTGTGACCAATAAAAAAGTGATCTCTGAGGTTCCTTTCAAACTAAAAAAGAATGAGTATCCGGAGATCCGACTTGAGATCCAAAGAAGAGGTTGGGAAGTCCTCACCAACCCCATTCAACAAGTCGGGATCTTAATAGTTCAAGAGTTCTATGCAAACGCATGGGTCACTAGAAACCATGATCAAAGTGTGAACCCGAACCCAAAGAATTGGCTCACCATGGTTCGGGGGAAATACTTAGATTTCAGTCCAGAAAATGTAAGGTTGGCGTTCAACCTACCAATGATGGAAGAGAACGCACGCCCCTACACTAGAAGAGTCAACTTTGATCAAAGGTTGGACCAAGTCCTCATGGACATATGTGTGGAAGGAGCTCAATGGAAAATTGACTCAAAAGATAAGCCGGTTCAACTAAAAAGGCTTGACCTCAAACCAGTAGCTAGAGGATGGTTGGAGTTCATTCAACGCTCAATCATTCCTACTAGCAACCGGTCTGAAGTTACTATAGACCGGGCCATCATGATTGGGGAGGAAGTGGAAGTTCATGAGATTATACCTCAAGAACTCTACAAGGTGGCGGACAAGTCCTCCAACTTGGCAAGGTTAGCCTTTCCTCACCTCATTTGCCACCTCTGCAATTCGGCTGGGATTGACATAGAAGGAGACATCCTCATTGAAGAGGACAAGCCCATCACTAAGAAAAGGATGGAGCAAACAAGAGAGCATGGACCTCAACATGAGCATGAGGAAATTCCTTACTATGAAATCCCTGAGATGCCTCAAGGGATGCACTTTCCTCCACAAAACTATTGGGAACAAATCAACACTTCTCTAGGTGAATTAAGTTCCAACATGGGACAATTAAGGGTGGAACATCAAGAGCACTCCATCATCCTCCATGAAATTAGAGAAGATCAAAGAGCTATGAGGGAGGAGCAAGAAAGACAAGGAAGAGACATAGAGGAGTTCAAAAGCACCATTGGTCCTTCAAGAAGAGGAAGACGCCACCCTCACTAAGGTGGACTCATTCCTTAATCTCCTTGTTTATTTATTTTCCTATTTTTCGATTTTTATGCTTTATGTTTGTTTATATTTTTGTCTTCATGATCACTAGTATTTAAGTGTCTATGCCTTAAAGTTATGAATGTCCTATGAATCCAACACCTCTCTTGAATGAAAAATGTTTCAATTACAAAAGAACAAGAAGTACATGGTTTCGAATTCATCCTTGAAACTAGTTTAATTATTTTGATGTGGTGACAATACTTTTTGTTTTCTGAATGAATGCTTGAACAGTGCATATGTCTTTTGAAGTTGTTGTTTAAGAATGTTAAATATGTTGGCTATTGAAAGAATTATGAACAGGAGAAATGTTATTTGATAATCTGAAAAATCATAAAAATGATTCTTGAAGCAAGAAAAAGCAGTGAATACAGAAAGCTTGCAAAAAAAATGGCGAAAAAAATATATAGAAAAAAAAAGAAAAAGCAAGCAGAAAAAGCCAAAAGCTCTTAAAACCAAGAGGCAAGAGCAAAAAGCCAGTAACCCTTAAAACCAAAAGGCAAGGGTAATAAAAAGGATCCAAGGCTTTGAGCATCAGTGGATAGGAGGGCCTAAAAGAATAAAATCCTGGCCTAAGCGGCTAAACCAAGCTGTCCCTAACCATGTGCTTGTGGCGTGAAGGTGTCAAGTGAAAACTTGAGACTGAGCGGTTAAAGTCAAGGTCCAAAGCAAAAGAAGAGTGTGCTTAAGAACCCTGGACACCTCTAATTGGGGACTTTAGCAAAGCTGAGTCACAATCTGAAAAGGTTCACCCAGTTATGTGTCTGTGGCATTTATGTATCCGGTGGTAATACTGGAAAACAAAGTGCTTAGGGCCACGGCCAAGACTAAAAAAGTAGCTATGTTCAAGAATCAACATACTGAACTAGGAGAATCAATAATACTATCTGAATTCTAAGTTCCTATAGATGTCAATCATTCTGGACTTCAATGGATAAAGCGAGATACCAAAACTATTCAAGAGGCAAAAAGCTACAAGTCCCGCTTATCTGATTGGAGCTAAGTTTCATTGATATTTGGGAATTTATAGTATATTCTCTTCTTTTTATCCTATTTGAATTTCAGTTGCTTGGGGACAAGCAATAATTTAAGTTTGGTGTTGTGATGAGTGGATAATTTATACGCTTTTTGGCATTGTTTTTAGTATGTTTTTAGTATGATTTAATTAGTTTTCATTATATTTTTATTAGTTTTTAATCAAAATTCACATTTCTGGACTTTACTATGAGTTTGTGTGTTTTTCTGTGATTTCAGGTATTTTCTGGCTGAAATTGAGGGACTTGAGCAAAAATCAGATTCAGAGGTTGAAGAAGGACTGCAGATGCTGTTGGATTCTGATCTCCCTGAACGCAAACTGGATTTTCTGGAGCTATAGAACTCCAAATGGCACGCTTCCAATTGCGTTGGAAAGTAGACATCCAGGGCTTTCCAGAAATATATAATAGTCAATACTTTGTCCGAGTTTAGATGATGTAAACTGGCGTTCAACGCCAGTTCCATGCTGCATTCTGGAGTCAAACGCCAGAAACAGGTTGCAAAGTGGAGTTCAACGCCAGAAACACGTTACAAACTGGCGTTCAACTCCAAGAATGACCTCTCCATGTGTAAACTTCAAGCTCAGCCCAAGCACACACCAAGTGGTCCCCGAAAGTGAATTTCTGCATCATTTACTTATTTTTGTAAACCCTAGTAACTAGTTTAGTATAAATAGGACTTTTTACTATTTTATTTACATATCTTTGGATTATCTTTTGATCCTTTGATCATGTTTTGGGGGCTGGCCATTCGGCCATGCCTGAACCTTCATCACTTATGTATTTTCAACGGTAGAGTTTCTACACACCATAGATTAAGGTGTGGAGCTCTGCTGTTCCTCAAAGATTAATGCAAAGTACTACTGTTTTTCTATTCAATTCAACTTATTCCGCTTCTAAGATATTCATTCGCACTTCAATATGATGGATGTGATGATCGTGACAATCATCATCATTCTCAACTTATGAACGCGTGCCTGACAACCACTTCCGTTCTATCTTAGACTGAATGGATATCTCTTGGATATCTAATACAGGGGACCGAGTCCGAGTTATTAGTGTCTTCGTGGTATAAGTTAGAACCCATGGATGGCCATTCCTGAGATCCGAAAAGTCTAAACCTTGTCTGTGGTATTCTGAGTAGGATCTGGGAAGGGATGGCTGTGACGAGCTTCAAACTCGCGAGTGCTGGGCGTAGTGACAGACGCAAAAGGATCAATGGATCCTATTCTAGTATGATCGAGAACCGACAGATGAATAGCCATGCGTGACAGAGCATCTTGGACCATTTTCACTGAGAGGATGGGAAGTAGCCATTGACAACAGTGATGCCCTACATAGAGCTTGCCATGGAAAGGAGTAGGATTGATTGGATGAAGACAGCAGGAAAGCAGAGATCAGAGGGACGATAAAAACTCTATACGCTTATCTGAAATTCTCACCAATGAATTACATAAGTACCACTATCCTATTTTATATTTTATTTATCTTTTACTTATCAATTCATAAAATCAATTTAATCCGCCTGACTAAGATTTACAAGGTGACCATAGCTTGCTTCAAGCCGACAATCTCCGTGGGATCGACCCTTACTCACGTAAGGTTTATTACTTGGACGACCCAGTGCACTTGCTGGTTAGTTGTACGAAGTTGTGAAACAGATATAAGATCATGAACGTGCGTATTGAGTTTTTAGCGCCGTTACCAAGGAATGGAATGATCACGATTTCACTCGCACACCAATCATCAATTCTGACTGGAGCCACTGGAAGCGTCAAATCTTCTCTTAACTGAACCAATTCAGGTTCTAACACATGGCTAGCATCAGGAGTGTACTTCCGAAGTTGCGACACGTGAAACACGTCGTGCAGGTTTGAAAGATGAGGTGGTAGAGCCATCCGATATGCCACCGGTCCAACCCTTTCCAGGATCTGAAATGGACCAATGTACCGAGGATTCAACTTCTTTGCTTTAATTGCCCTACCTACTCCTGTGGTTGGAGTAACCTTAAGGAAAACATGATCTCCTTCCTCAAATTCCAAGGGCTTCTGCCTCTGATCAGCGTAACTCTTCTGGCGACTCTGCGCCGTAATTATCCTATCTCAAATTTTCTTTACTTGTTCAGTGGTCTCAGCTATCATCTCCGGCTCCAACAAGCCTTTCTCTCCAGCTTCATACCAACATAGCGGAGATTGACATTTTCTCCTATACAAGGCCTCATACGGAGCCATTCTAATGCTCGCATGGTAACTATTATTGTATGCAAACTCCACTAACGGCACATACCGATCCCAACTCGCCGGTTGGTCGAAAACACAAGCTCTCAACATATCCTCTAGTGTTTGGATCGTCTTCTCGGATTGACCATCTATCTGAGGATGGTAGGCTGTACTCAAGCTTAATCAGGTTCCGAAAGCTTTTTGAAATGCACTCCAAAACCTCGAAGTGAAGCGAGGATCTCTATCAGAGATTATAGTAGCCGGTATGCCATGAAGTCTCAAAATCTCCTTTATGTACAACCGTGCTAGTTCCTCAAGGGTGTAAGTCATCCGAATGGGTAAAAAGTGGGCTGATTTCATCAGTCGGTCCACAATCACCCAGATAGCATCAAAACCAGTCCTAGTACTTGGCAATCCTAACACAAAGTCCATTGCAATACTTTCCCACTTCCATTGCGGAACCTCTAAAGGTTGCAACATTCCGGAAGGTCTTTGATGTTCAATCTTTACCTTTTGACAGGTTAAGCACTTTGAAACATATTCCGCCACATCATTCTTCATACCCGGCCACCAAAACATCGCCTTTAAATCATGGTACATCTTAGTACTTCCCGGGTGAATGGAGAATCCGCTTTTGTGTGCCTTCTTTAAGATATCTTGTCTCAAAGTGCCAACATCCGGCACAATGATCCTACCCTTGAATCTCCATAACCCATCTTTTTCCTTCCGACACTCTCCACTATTTTCCTTGCTCGATAGTCGGTAACACCTTCCATAACGCTTCATCATTTTCATGAGCCTTTGGAAGTTTAGACTTAAAGTTACTTGAGATTTCTAATCGGCTCAAACACAAAGTTCCAGATACTTCTTGAGCACCAATTTTTAGACTCTCGAATCCCTTGAGCAACTTCTCCTCTTGAAGCATTATCCAAGCCGCATATAACGACTTCTGACTTAATGCATCCGCCACTACATTCGCCTTTCCCGGATGGTAATTCAACTCAAAATCGTAGTCCTTCAATAATTCCATCCACCTTCTCTGCCTCATATTAAGCTCTTTCTGATCAAAGAGATATTTCAAGCTCTTGTGATCGGAGAAGACTTGGAACTTAACCCCATAGAGATAATGCCTCCACACCTTCAAGGCAAACACGACCGCAACGAGTTCCAAATCGTGCGTAGGGTAACTAACTTCATGAGGTCTCAACTGTCGTGAGGCATACGCCACCACATTATGATGCTGCATCAGCACGCACCCTAGATCCTTTAATGAGGCATCACAGTACACCTCAAAAGGCTCGCTCGACTCAAGTAACACTAAATCAGGTGCAGTGGTCAACTTTTTCTTCAATGCCTGAAAGCTATCCTCGCACTCAGGAGTCCAAACAAACAGAGTGTCTTTGTGGGTTAACTTTGTCAACGGCAAGGCTAATTGTGAAAAGCCTTTGATGAACCTTCGATAATAGCCAGCTAAGCCCAGAAAACTCCTTATCTCAGTTACTGTGGTTGGTTGCTTCCAATCTATCACAGCCTCCACCTTAGCTGGATCTACAGCTATCCCTTTCTTACTCACCACGTGACCCAAAAACTTCACCTCACTCTTCCAAAACTCACACTTAGACAGTTTTGCATAGAGTTTCTTCTCCTTTAGGATCTGCAACACGATCCTCAAGTGTTCTGCATGCTCTTCTTCAGTCTTGGAATAAATTAGTATGTCGTCAATGAAGACAACAACGAATTTATCCAGAAACGGACGGAACACTCTATTCATATAATCCATGAATACTGCAGGGGCATTCGTCAACCCAAAAGACATTATAGTGTACTCGTAATGACCATAACGAGTCCTGAAAGCGGTCTTAGGGATATCCTCACCTCTCACCCTTATCTGGTGATAACCGGATCGCAAATCGATCTTGGAGAAAACCCCAGCTCCTTGTAACTGATCCATGAGATCATCAATTCTCAGCAATGGGTACTTATTCTTTATCGTGACCTTGTTCAGCTGCCTATAATCCACACAGAGCCGCATACTCCCATCTTTCTTCTTTACCAGTAACACTGGCACACCCCACGGTGAAACACTTGGTCGAATAAAATTCTTACCCAACAGATCCTCTAACTGAGACTTTAGCTCGGCCATCTCCAACGGTGACATTCTATAAGGAGCACTTGAGATTGGTCCCGCCCCAGGCATCAATTCAATAGCAAACTTGACCTCTCGATTAGGTGGAAATTCATCAATGTCATCGAGAAACACTTCCGGAAACTCACACACCACCGGAATCTTTTCCAACCTTTGATCATCACCCGAAACACCCGCGGTTAACAACAGGATACCCTGACATTCGATTCCGGAACAGTTCACTATCATCGAATTCAAGTAATAATTATTCACCACGGCCGGCCCTTCTGTATCTTCCGGCATAAAGTACACCGACTTTGTAGAACAATCAAGCAGGACATGATTCTCAGATAACCAGTCCAATCCCAAGATAAGGTCAATACCGATCATCGGTAAGCAGATTAAATTATGGACAAAATCACGCTGCCTGAACCTAAACGAAACTTTCGAGCATCCTAGCCTAGTTACCATGGCCTTATGGGTAGCATTATACACTTTTAGGTCATAACCTAAGGTTACGGTCTTCAATCCTAACTCATGGGCTTTCTCAAATGCACTGAATGAATGCGATGCTCCCGAATCAAATAAAGCATTTAAAGTTTGACCAGCTATTTCACAGTTACCTCGGATAAGTGCCTCAGATCCCTCAGCACCTATAGCTGAAGTGGTGAACACCCGACCAGTCTGCTGTGCTTTCCCAGCACCTTGTTTCTCTTTTTTCGGACAATTTGCGGCTTTATGCCCCGCCTTTCCACAATTGTAGCACAAACCCCATCCGGCCTTGCATGGTGCTCCCGGATGGTGACTTCCACACCTAGTACAAGCTTGATCATTCTGAGGCTGCTTCCCAAACCTTTTCTCTTGGGAGTTGTTGCTGTTGGGCCTCTTAAAAGAACCTCTCCTCTTGAAAGGTGGACCTCTAGGTGCAAGGCTCTTCCCTCGGTTCTGTGGGAATGATCCTTTGTGACTCTCTCTCTCAGCAGCCGCCTTCTTCACGCACTCTTCAGCAACTCTACACTTGTTCACCAACTCGGAGAAAGTTCTGATCTCCATTGGTCCCACTGAGCTGAAAATATCACTCCGGAGTCCTCCTTCATACTTAACGCACTTCCATTCCTCGTATTCCACCGGAGTACCTTGACACATACGAGAGAATCTGAACAGCTCCTCAAACTTGTCAGTATACTCAGATACGGACATAGTACCCTGCTTCAGCTGCAATAATTCAAGCTCCTTGGCCGTCCTAGCAGAAGTCGGAAAGTACTTCTTATAGAACTCCCCTTGGAAGACATCCCAGGTGATATAATCGTCACCCTGTTGCAGGAGGCGTCGGATTCCTTGCCACCAATGCGACGCTTCCCCAGTGAGCAAATAGGTAGGAAACTCCACACGCTGCCCTTCAGGTACCACCTGCGCTTGCAGTGCTCGTTCCATGGCCTGAAACCATGTATCGGCCTCAGTCGGGCTAGTGGTTCCCTTGAACTTAGGTGGATTAACCATCAAAAAGTTTGCCAGTGTCATCGGGCCCTGAACTCCACCTCCGTCATTACCATGGTTGTTCATCTGTTGACCAAGAGACTTAGCAGTGGCTTGCATAAAGCAGCCATATTCTCCAACGCAGTCATAAAGTTCACCAGGTCATTAGGGTTAACCTCCGGCGCACGAGCATTAGTACGACCTCTACCACGGCCTCTACCGCGTCCACGAGGCGCCATCTGGTTCCTATACACACCAAACAATCGATATTAAGTTGATCAATCTCAATATCAGAAGTTTAGTGCTTCAAAGTCCCAAATGCATGCTCATGAAAGTTTATGCCAACTATATCAAGTAGATATACTAACAGCACATAACACACATACAAAGAATGCACAGAAGCATAGTCAGTCCGTCCTCTGTTGGTGAATATTTATGGGGGTGAGCTCATCTGGGGCTTTCACAGTGCCTGGCCACCCTGACAACATAGAGTCAAAAGAGCTTCGAGTCTCAACCTGGAGCACGTGGTGGCTAGCCACTGCTTCTTCCCAGGGAAACCCTTATCTTCGATAGTGGAAGTGTAAACATTCACAATTCATTCAACAGCATATATGCATTTATACTTGGCCATAATCATGGCTCTGCCGTAACACGGCAATAATCCAGCCATCCGGCTCAGGGTTAAATCCATAACCAGCCAATTCATTAACAATTACGGCCCTTCGGCCCATGGCATAACAAGCACTTCCACCGCCATCCTCCGCATCTCACATAATCATCTTTGATCCTCATTGATCATTCATTTTTCCCTTGCTTCACTCGCAAGTTACCACATTCACTAGCTCCTTGTCTCATTGCTAGGCATATCATAATGATTTAAGACATAAGTGGTGAGATTGGAGGCTTAAAAGTATGAAATTTGGCTTTTAAAACTCAAAAATCAACTTTGGGATGAAAACAGGGCCACGCGTACGCGCACTCCACGCGCACGCGTGGATGGCCACAAAACTCATCGACGCGCAAGCGTCATACGCGTGGACACGCGGATTGGAAAATAGCCAAACGACGCGCAAGCGTAAGCCGCGCGTACGCGTGGGTGCTCTTGCGCCCCAGGCACAAAACTGGCACAACTCTGGCACAACTCTCGGGAAAATTGCTGGGCATTTGGTGCAGCGCATCGACGTGCCCGCGCACACCACGCGCACGCGTGGATGGTGCTTTCTTGAAGAATGGCACGTACGCGCCAAGTGCGCCTACGCACCGAGGGTCATTCTGCTAAAAATTTTTTAAGTTAAAAGCTGCAGAATTCACAGATTCAACCTCCAATCTTCCGACAGACATAACTTTCTCATTTTAAATCATTTTCTGCCCGTTCTTCCAGCAGCGTGGACATCCCGGATCCAATTTCATTTCTAAACAAGTTTGGTACAAAACGGGGATCCGTAGTCCATGTTATGTCTCGTCAAAACATGCCCGAAAACCATGTTTTCATACAAAACCACAAGGTGCCATTTTCAAAACAAACCATTTTCAACTCTTTTCAAAATCAACCAAAACATGCCAATTTTGCCTTTTTCAAAATCAATCAAAATGTACCAAAATCAACATCAAGACATCCTCAACTCACACATTGACACTTTACCAAAATTCCCAAAAACCACCGTCCAACCATTTTAACACTTCTCAATCAAATGGCTACAGGGCAAACACAATATCATATCACACATCCTTCCTCATCCCAATTTCCAATAATACCATTTCCAAATCAAACATCATTATACATAATCATCATCATACTCACCATCAACATGGTACCACCCACCAATTCAACCTCAATCATTCATCAAGCATATATCACAACATGCAGTTTCTCATATATCACACAATCAAGGCATCAATATTCATAATCACATATATGATAACATCATATATCTCAACCATTCAACAACATCATCAATTCAATGCCTATCTTAGGGCCTCTAGCCTAAGTATTTCCTACCACATTACATATTAGATACGAGAAACTGAGACCATACCTTAGCCGATTTTCCAAGCTCAACCTGAGCACTTCCAAACCACTTGTCCACAAGTTTTCTAGGTCTCAACACCTCCAAGAACAGATTTTTACCACCAAAAATCCCTTTTCAAGCTATCCAAGGTCTCAGTCAAGCCCCAATATTCACATATACACAACCTAAGCCACAATCATCATACCCATACACAACATCTCAATACCCAAACATCATAGAACACCAAATTACACTAGGGTTGAGAATCTTACCACACCCAAGGTCCAAGGAGACAAGATTAACCTTCTCTTTCAAGAGAGTTGGGTCCTATAACATCAAAGAGCCCAAAATCTCAACATTTTTGCTCATGAAACTCGAAATCAAAGCTGGACATTCGAAGAGCAAAACGTGGCTTACCTCAAGATTGATTGTATGAGTTTTGTAGAGCTCTCCGTGGTGAACGTGTGGCCGTAAACGGTGCGACAATCGAAGCTCTAGATCAAAATTTATGGGGGTGAGCTCATCCGGGGCTTTCACAGTGCCCAACCACCCTGACGACATAGGGTCAAAAGAGCTTCGAGTCTCAACCTGGAGCATGTGGTGGCTAGCCACTGCTTTCTCCCAGGGAAACTCTTATCTCCGATAGTGGAAGTGCAACATTCACATTTATCAATGATTTAGCATATACATGCATTCAATCTCATCCAGGGATCAACATCCATCTCAGCCATCCGGCTCACGGTTTAGTCCAGAACCAGCCAATATTCGTATCATACACAGCCATTCTGACTCACAGTTCAATCCAGAACCAACCAATATTTATAATCATACACAACCATTCCGGCTCACAACAAAACAGCACTTCCACATTCAACATCATCAATTCATAAAATCGGCATTTAAGCCATAAATCACTTTTTCCCAAATCATTTCACTCTGAAATCAAGTTCCAACTCTTTTCAGCCTTGGCTTTAAAGATCTCATTTCTCAAATCATCTCAGGCTCATAAGCCACTTTTACTCAAGGTAAATTTCCCTTTTAAAACCATGCCACTCTCGACATCCTCTTTTCAAAACTTCTTTAAAAGGTTCAAAACAAGACTCCAAAAGTGTTCTTGAAATCACCATCTCAGAAGAACATTCAAGAAGTTTAAGATGTACTAAAAAGAAGTCAAGCCATGCAAGAAAGGATCTTAAACCAAGATAGCTCAAACAAGATCCACTAGGCATGAGACATCAAACAAGCTTTCAATTGATTCAAAAGAATACAAAATTCATAGAAAAAGACAATCTGACTAAAAACTCTTGTAGAGATAATGAGAGGATAGACGATGCACGAAATTGAAACAAATCAAGCTGACTCACATAAGAGTGAGATTCACACGAGAGGAAAAACCAAGATCAATGGTAATGTTCACAAGATGTAAAAGATTAGTTAAAAATAAAGTCAAACATGACATTCATGGAGATGGAAAGCTTAAGAGAAAATGAGTCCGTTCATAAGAAGAAAGCTGTGAGTCCAACACTTTCAAAAGAACAACAATGGCATGAATCATATAGCATGCTAAATCAAACTCAATTCAAAATAAGTTGAGTAAAGCTTACCAAACGAAACTCAACCGGGATAAAAGTGAAAAATTCTTTCTTTCCAAATTTTTTTTAAATATCCAAATAAATAATCAAATGAAGATGTGCATTAGAAATATAGTAAAATTACTAGAAAGTCAAATTGTAATTTAAGGTAAATGCAGTTCCATAAACCAGTAAAAGCACAGGTAAGGTATTAAAAATAAATAGTTGTTAAACTGTATAAGAAATCTTCAAAGTTCATATATAGATAAGTATGTATCTAATCAACAGCAATTTTTATAAAATATCAAAATTTGCTGTGATCACCGTTAAATAAGAGAAAAAACTGAATCAATAATTCCTCTAAGAGTGGACTCGGAATCCAGAGTAAAATGCACAGTGCATTAGGACAAGTTCAAAGCCATATCAAAGGATACATTAATCAAGAGGAACTCAAACAGAGAAAGATAGATACAACAAGGATTTCAAACAAGCATATGCACTTAAGATCAAACAAGAATGCATATGAATAGAGGAATAGAGTTGGAAAATCAAACCACCTTTCTAAAGGATTAGCAAACAAGAACCTCAAGTTAAGCTATGAAAGAACAGGTCGACTCGAACTAAATTTAAGACACACAACTGAATAGCCTCGAGAAATAATCTCCAAGGTTCCCAAAACCCGCGATTCGCTTTACTCAAAACTAGTACGTCATCTATGATAACCCATTAGTGCTCTCATATACATAATTCACTAGTATTAAGCTGGCCAAACATAATATCAGGAATTATGCAATGCAAGACGAACAGCGTTAATCAATAGACCGTCATGTGCATAAAGCTCTAATCCTCGTCATTCGACAAGACTTAGTACATGACAAACGCTCAGAGTATGCAATTGAAGCATAGTCAGTCCATTCCTCAGGCTCTACAAGAAGGACTGCTCTGATACCATAATGTAACACCCTAACTACCAAAGCTCACGCTTCCGGCTGCGTGACTCTGATAGCTCGGACATTACGACGACACTTATACTATTTAATACTAAAATATGAGCCTGTTTAAAACTTTAAACCGCAAAGCCGCTCCAAAAAATACTTTTGTTTGATAACATACATCCATAGATACCATACAACTTACAAAGACTCACAAAGAGTACATCCATATATATATATATATATATATATATATATATATATATATATATATATATATATATATAAATAACATTACAAGCATTAACCAATACAATTCCTATCCCTCTTACAGAATATATCAAGATAAAGGCGAGGGTACAACAAGTAATAATCTAAAGCAATACAGAGCATTTCAACAACTAAATAAACTCTTCGTGACTTCTGCGCCCATATCCTGAAAGGGAAAAAATGTAGGGGGGTGAGAACATCATCCTCGAAAGGGTTCTCAGTAGAGGGTTTTTGGGAATTACTGTAATAGGATACGTGAAGATAAACCATACCAGTGATTAATAACTATCTTATGCCCCTTTTCAAAAACAAAGGTTTACAATAAAAGAGAAATCTGAAATCCTTTTCTGAAAAAGGAAACTGTTCATTTAAAACAATATTCAAAAACATTTCAAAAGGTTTATCTATGCTGAACTAAATTAGCCTTTCACACATTTCCAAACCATAACCACAAAACCAAAACCAACCATCGGTCCATCTCAATTCAACCACGGCCCTAGGCCCAAACAATCCAACCAACAACCAATCGCCACGATCTAACAGAGTCCCAGTTGCAAACACAGATAGAAAGTTCAAGCACAAACAAACAGTTACAGCAAATAGAACAAATAGCAGTTAATCTCAAGTAATCACATAGGCAAACCAAGTACAATATGCACACGCAAACAATGTCACATAGATGCATATGATGCATGCCTGTCCCTAGTGGCTGATGATATCATCTGTCGGTTATAGAGCCAACCCGACAAGTCCTGGTAGCTAACCATTGGACTGTCCCTCTGTCGTGTCTTCCCAACTCGAGTTATACTCAATATAAACTTGATCATAATTATGATCCATATCCATCACCCTCACTGGTGAATATTTATGGGGGTGAGCTCATCCGGGGCTTTCACAGTGCCCGGCCACCCTGACGATATAGGGTCAAAAGAGCTTCGAGTCTCAACCTGGAGCACGTGGTGGCTAGCCACTGCTTTCTCCCAGGGAAACTCTTATCTCCGATAGTGGAAGTGCAACATTCACATTTATCAATGATTCAGCATATACATGCATTCAATCTCATCCATGGATCAACATCCATCTCAGCCATCCGGCTCACGGTTCAGTCCAGAACCAGCCAATATTCATATCATACACAGCCATTCTGACTCACGGTTCAATCCAGAACCAACCAATATTTATAATCATACACAGCCATTCTGGCTCACAACAAAACAGCACTTCCACATTCAACATCATCAATTCATAAAATCGGCATTTAAGCCATAAATCACTTTTTCCCAAATCATTTCACTCTGAAATTAAGTTCCAACTCTTTTCAGCCTTGGCTTTAAAGATCTCATTTCTCAAATCATCTCAGGCTCATAAGCCACTTTTACTCAAGGTAAATTCCCCTTTTAAAACCATGCCACTCTCGGCATCCTCTTTTCAAAACTTCCATAACCATGGAAAGTTAAAGATTCATTTTGAAACATTCAAAATCATCCATCCAACAATGGGATTTTATAACAAAGTTTATCGGCAAGGTCCCAAGTCTTTAGGGGAGAATAGCATAACTCATTTCACCAAATTCATTTAAAATCATTAAAACCTTGGCTTTCCGATTTGAGTAATAAAATAGGATCTAAGCCAAACAGAGTCACGTAATCATTTACTTCTTTCAAGCCGTTTCCTTTACTTAGGCAAAACCAACTTCAACCCTCATGATAAATTCTAGAACGTTTCAACTGTTCAAAATTATTTTAGTCTTGCAAGAATTTAGAGTTCAAAGAGTACTTAAAACCTTTCTCAAAACATTTCAAAATGAAACTTGTCAATAGACATTTAGGTTCTTTCAACATCATTGAAACTCCTCTAATTGAAACCCTCAAGTCAAATTCAAAGGCATTGCCCTTGTCATATTTAAAACAGCTTTAAAACATAAGTTTCATCTAAATAACTTTCTCTTGAAAAAGATACAATACCTTTCTTAAGAAGCAAGACTAAATCACAATTCCCTCTTTAATAATTCATTTCAAAAGCATGAATCATCCTTTTCTTGATATTTCAACTAAAATAGTAGAAGCCTTCAGCTTATCATTTTTCCCAGACAACATTTCAATAAAGACTCGGATTTTATAGAAATTTCGGCAGCATCTCCCCTAAAACTTGGACTTTGCCACCCGGTCCGGGTCCCAACAAAACCATTCCACAATCTTTTTCCAACAGTCCAAAATCCAAAATCGATTCAAAGGCAAGCCAAAATCCAACAGTTAATCTCAATACCATATTTTAAGAAAACCGTTTCAAAAATTAAATCATTATTATCAGCCGAATAAACTCATTTCTAAAGTTTCAAAGAAACGGTTCAATAACAATCATTCATCAAAAACCAGATCATTTGAAGCAGGCCAGGCTGAATTCAAGAGTGGATTCTATTTTTCACATTCTCAATAAAATTAACTCAATTCAATTCTCAACGGATTAAACTCGATCTCAAAGCTTTAAAAGAATCAACTTGAAAAGCATTTCGTTTCACAAAACCACACAACAATCCAGTCAAACAAACACCCATAATCATACAAATCAACCAAACAATACATAGGACTGATACAGTCACCAAATACACATCTTCACATCAGCACCCATATGTAATAATTCCAATAATAAACTATAGTTTTCGGAAAGCGCCCCTACCTCAAAACACAAATCCATAACCAAAACGCCTCATCAAGTCCTTTCTGCCTTGACCCGAATTGACGGCAACCAAAACCTCAGCTTCCAACCACTTTCGCAATAACCATATCAACACTATTCGTAACATATAATAATTAGGACTCGACCCCACGTTACCAAAACTCATATTCATTAACCAAACATAACGAAATACTAACGCGAGGCTTTCCGAAACATACTTACCGAAGAAGGAACGGCTGAACCGAACAGCGGCGGTCTCTTGAACCGGTTCGGCGGCAGCCCGTCAGCCACCTCAAGTGACAGCGGCGACCGGACTCCGGCGTTGGTAACTGAAACCCACATACAGAGGCGATAAAGCTTCCGGAATCTTAAACGAATGAAAATCAAATTCAAAACCCTTACCGGTAGAGTTTTCTGGCAACGGCAGAAGTAGCCAGAGGCTCTGGCGGTGGTCCCGGAAGTCACAGAACCACTCCCGTCGGTCAGTATCATAGAGACGTAGCTCTCTTGCTCGGCAGCGGCACCTGTGGCGGCCTAAACACTCTTCTGGCTGCAGTTCAGCTTGCCATCACCCGCAGCGGTGAGCTCAAATGGTGGCGGACACAACCCTCCTCCTCCTTACTCGTTCTGATCTCCCTCTCTCCAGCGGTGACGCAGGTGGATTCCTTTCCCGTCACAGCACCTTTCGTGCACTGTTTCCCCCGGTTCCCTTTCCCAGACGTGTTCTCTTCCCCAGCAGCGGCGAAACTACACCTCCTCCCAGCCTCAGACGCGAGTTCTCCCTCTCCTTCACTCATCATGCTCGACGGTGACTACAGCTCCTTTCAGAACAGCGACGGCGGCGAGGCGTGAAGCAGCGCCCTCTCCTCCTTTTCGTGGCGGCTTTATCAGTGACAACAATAGCGCCGTTGGAGGACATAGAAGCAGTGGCGGCCGAACAAGAACGCGATGAGGCTGAGGACGAATGGCGGCAACGAACTGGGGTGGTGGCTCCCTAGACGACAGTGGCACGGTAACAACTCGCAGGTCTGACGACGGCGACGCGACGGCAGTGGTGAAGCCCGACGCGCCGGTGACGCTCTTCCCTCCTCTCTTCCTTCCTTCCTTCTCCGTTTGTCCCTCACCCCACTTCCCTTTTTGTTTCGTTCTTTCCCTCTTCTGGTGGCTGGGTGTGTGTGTGTTTAAAGTAGAGAGGGTAGCAGCTGCGGCTGCTTGGGTTTGGGGGGCTAGGGCTTCATTTTTGAAACTTAGGGTTAGGGGTACTTTTGTAATTTCAAATAAAAGTAGGGGTAACATAGTAATTTGGAATAAATTTTAATCCAACAAAATTAATGTATAGAAATACTATTTGCTCATCAATTTTACAAATTATTTTCAATAAAATGTCCCAACCAAATAATTAGAAATAATATACTTAATTTCTTCATTTTCCAAAATAGCAGTATTAATATTTAAAATATTAATTACTTAGTTCAAATCATGTAAAACCCCTCTTATTTCATAACTGCCAAATTCATAATCTGAATATAGAAAAAAACCCAATAATTATAAAATTGGATAAAAATCATAACTCGTCTCAAATTCAATAAATCAAAACTTGCCTTAATTATCTTTAATAAAAATGATTTCCGAAATTAAGGCTATAAATAACAATATGATTTGAGACTTGATCATAATAAGACTTTTCAAAGGTTCTGGGTCTTACATTCTACCCACCTTATAAAAATTTTCGTCCTCGAAAATTGATACAAAACGAAAGAAATTTCATAACAGTTCACCCTTAAACACATTTAAAGAAGAAGCAAAAAATATCTCAACATATAAACATATGTACGGTTTTCAAATACTTGGATGGTTGTATGCATAAGGATACAAAGGTAGGGGTGTGATTGCCAGGTAAACATTACCAGATAGGCTTAATGCAAAAAGATGACATGGTTCAAACATGTGATAGTAAAGTAAGGCATCGAATGCTATAAAACAGGATGGGGTTAAAACAACGTGCTTAACATCCGCACACTAATCTCATATCAGCCTCAAGGCTTCAACTTTCCAACCTCATCAGACACTTTTCAATCCCCAAAACCGATCATAAGCCTAACGCCGCAAGCCCGTTCGCAAGGAACCAAACACCCACAACTCATAAAGTTGCACACCTACCGCTTCCACTTCCGTATACACATATCACGTCTTAAAGAACTAACGCATCGCGCTACTACGTCTATAAGTCGCACGTGATATCAAAACAATTCTCGAGTCTACTCAGAAGAATACAAGATTCAAAAAGGAGAGTCAAATATCAAGGATAGTACTCAAAGATTTGAGAGAATGTATCCAATTCCAGATAAACAAGGATACTCAAGTAATGAAGTTTGCTAGACACAATTCAATTGACAACTTAAAAAATAACCCTTGGCTCAAGAAAATTCAACAGGACAAATAAGAAGAAAGTCAACGCATTAGCTTGATACCAATTCAAGCTGAGCCAAAGAAGTATGAGATTTACAGAAAAGAATATCTCAAACCCAAGACAAAACTCACAGAACTTAAGAGCATGATTAAAAATACTTCCAAATACATTGTCCATAAAAGAATCGAAAACTTGCGGAAAATCACTTCGCAATTTAGAAGAAAAGCTCAATAGCAAACATTCCTCAAGAGGGAAACAAAAGTAATAACGTGGCTTTGCTCTACTCCAACTTCATGTTGAAGTAGATTATGCAGAGTTTTAAAAACAAACTGTACAAAGGTTTGGTTAAGAGCTAAAATATTTCCTCAAATATTTTAGAGAGATAGTTAGGTGCACAATCTTAACCAAAAGTAGTTCAGAAGACTCGGAAGAAAAATCAAATGCTTCTTCAAAAATCCTCAAGGTCCATATTCAAACGAGCGTGTATAAACTTATGGCAAGGACGAAAGAGAAAGTTAAACTCTTTTTAGAAAAGAAATTCCGAGATAAAAATTTGCTTACAATCTGGTAAGGAAATTAGTGGTGCGTTACAAACGAACAGGTTTCCATTAAACAAGGAAACTTTTCAAAACCTCATTTAAAATAGCGCATGTCAACTTTAAAACAATTTCGTCAAAAATTGAACAATGATTTCAATTATAACCAAGCAACTGAAAAATAAGTTTGATTTGGAACTTCTTCAAAGAGAGTTTAATCTGCTTTATAAAATTCAAAACAAGACTCCAAAAGTATACTTGAAATCACCATCTCAGAAGGACATTCAAGAAGTTTAAGATGTACTAAAAAGGAGTTAAGCCATGCAAGAAAGGATCTTAAGCCAAGATAGTTCAAACAAGATCCACTAGGCATGAAACATCAAACAAGTTTTAATTGATTCAAAAGAATACAAAAGTCATAGGAAAATACAACCCAATCATTAGTAATTTTTCCAAGGATAAATCTTTGACTAAAAACTCTTGTAAAGACAATGAGAGGACAAATGATGCACTATTTTTGAAACGAATCAAACTAACTCATATAAGAATGAGATTCACCAGAGAAAGGAAAGTTGAGATTGATTGTAGTGTTTCCAAAAGGTAGATGTATAATTAAAAACAGAATCACATATGACATTCATAGAGGTGAAAAGCTTATGAAGGAACGAGCTCGCTCATAAGAAAGGCATGAGTCCAACATTTTCTAAAGAACAATAATGGCATCAACCATGTAGTATGCTAAACCAGACTCAATTCAAAATAAGTTAAGTGAAGCTTATCAAACGAAACTCAACCCGAATAAAAGCAAAAAATCCATTCCTTTCCAGAATTTTGAAAAATACCCCAAATACATAATCAAATGAAATGTGTATTGGAACTATAGCAAAATTACTAGAAAATAAATTTGTATTTAAAGTAAATATAGTTCAGTAAACCAGTAAAAGTACAGGCGAGGCATTAGAAATAAATAGTTGTTAAACTGTGTAAGAAATCTTCAAAGTTTCACATATAGATAAGTATACATCTATTCAACAGCAATTTTCATAAAAATCTCAAAATTGGCTGTAATCACTATCAAATAAGAGAAAAACTGAATCAACAATTTCTCTAAGAATGTACTCGAAATCAGGAGTTAAAATGCACAGTGCATTAGGACCAGTTCAAAGCCATATCAAAGAATACAGGAATCAGAAAGAACTCAAACAGAGGAAGATAGATGCAACAAGGATTTCAAACAAGCATATGCACTTAAGATCAATCGAGAAGGCATATGAATAGAGGAATAGAGTTGAAAATATCAAACTACTTTTCAAGAGGATTAGCAAACAAGAACTTCAAGTTAGGACATGAAGGAACAGGTCGACTCGAACAGAATTCAAGACACACAACTGAATAGCCTCGAGAAATAGTTTCTAACGTCCCCAAAACCCACAATTCGCTTTACTCAAAACTCGTATATCATCTATGATAACCCATTAGTGCTCTCATATACATAATTCACTAGTATTAAGCCCGCCAAACTTAATACCAAGAATTATGCAATGCAAGACTAACGGCGTTAATCAATAGATCGTCATGTGCATAAAGCTCTAATTCTCGTCATTCGACAAGACTATTGCATGACAGACACTCAGAGTATGCAACTAAGGCATAGTCGGTCCATTCCTCAGGCTCTACAGGAAAGACCGCTCTGATACCATCTGTAACAGCCCAGACCACCCGCTACCACGATATTGTCCACTTTGGCACACAAGGCCTCAAGGTTTTGCCTTTGACGATAGGGATGCTAGCCGAAGTCCCCCACACTCACTCGTCAAAACGCGTCATGCTAGGGAGAGGTATCCACACCCTTATAAGGCATGCTTCGTTTTCCTCCCCAACCGATGTGGGCCTTACAATCCACCCCCTAAGGGAGCCTAGCGCCCTCGCTGGCACATCGATCCGGGTTCTGGCTCTGATACCATAATGTAACACCCTACCATACAGAGTCTTATGCTTAAGTCATAATTCAGAGATGGCAAGGTATTACGACCTCTAAAACAAAAATTTAGTACGAATAGTATGGTGAAAATGATTATAACTAGGAGCCTTCATAAGAAAAAGGGGTAAAACCAAAATCATAACTCGAAAAGTGCAACACTCCGATCGATAACGTAGCGAACAAGAATAAACCAACGCGAGATTATATATATACGAAAGAGTGTCAAAAACGGGAATATCAAACTCAAAATCCGGTTGCGAAGATAACCGGTCCGAGCATAGCAATATATACATATAATAAAATAAGGAAACCCCAAAGGAAACCCAAAGGGACACAAATACAGAAACCTATTCTCCAAAATCTCCTATAAGAGGAGTCATCACAGTTTGTATTATTTAATGGAGATAAAAGTATCTAAGCAAAACATATAAACCAAAATAGAGTCCCGAGAACAAAGAATCTTCGCTAATCCAGAAGTCTCCAGCATGCTTCAGCGAGAGACCTCACGTCCTGCATCTGAAAACCACAAAATCCGCATGGGTGAGAACCAGAGGTCCCCAGCATTGTAACAGTTCCCCATATATAACATGTAATAATAGAGGAAAGCCGAAGGCAATCCTAGAACTTCCTCCAGATAAAATCAAAGCTTATAAACAAGCTAAACCATAAAGGGCATCTAACTAAAGATTCTTCAGTCTAACTAATACTTCCCTTTCCAATTCCTTCAGACCTCCCAACCACCAACAGGAGTATAATATAGCAAACACAGTTATATCAGACAAGAGATATACAAATAGGAACGAATAAGGCATTTAGACAGATAGCAAGTAATATGCAGTCAAACAGACAATCTCAAACAATTCACATAGTATGCATATGATGAATGCCTGTCCCTAATGGCTGATGATATCATCTGTTGGTTATAGAGCCAACCCGACAAGTCCTAGTAGCTAACCATTGGACTGTCCCTCTGTCGCGTCTCCCCAACTCGAGTTATACTCAATATAAATTTGATCATAATCATGATCCATATCCATCACCCTCAAAGAGCTCCCACGCGTATACGTGGCAACGACAGAAATAGAGCTCAGGGACCAATAGAGATCAGAACTTTCTCTGTGTTGGTGAACAAGTGTATGGTTGCTGAAGGGTGTGTGCCGAAGGCAGCCACTGAGAGAGGAAGTCACAAGGGACCATTCCCACAAAATCGAGGGAAGAGCTTTGCTCCTAGAGATCTGCCTTTCAGGCAGGGAGGTTCTTTCTGGAGGCCCAACAACAACTCCCGAGGGAAAAGGTTTGGAAAGCAGCCTCAGAATGAGCAAGCTTGTGTTAGGTGTGGAAGTCACCATCTGAGAGCCCCATGCAAAGCCGGGTGGGGCTTGTGCTATTAGTGTGGTAAGGCGGGACATAAGGTCCCAAACTGTCCGGAGAAGCAGAAACAAGGTGTCGGGAAGGCGCAGCAGACTGGTCGGGTGTTCACCACTTCAGCTATAGGTGCTGAGGGATCTGAGGCACTTATCTGAGGTAACTGTGAAATGGCTGGTCAAACTTTAAATGCTTTATTTGATTCGGGAGCATCGCATTCATTCATTGCATTTGAGAAAGCCCATGAGTTAGGATTGAAGATCGTAACCTTAGGTTATGACCTAAAAGTGTATAATGCTACCCATGAAGCCATGGTAACTAGGCTAGGATGCCTGAAAGTTTTGTTTAGGTTCAAGTAGCGTGATTTTGTCCATAACTTAATCTGCTTACCGATGATCGGTCTTGATCTTATCTTGGGATTGGACTCGTTATCTGAGAACCATGTTCTGCTTGGTTGTTCTACAAAGTCGGTGTACTTTAAGCCGGAAGATACAGAAAGGCCGGTCGTGGTGAATAATTATTACTTGAATTTGATGATGGTGAACTGCTCCGGAATCGAATGTCAGGGTATCCTGTTGTTAACCGCGGGTGTTTCGGGTGATGATCAAAGGATGGAACAGATTCTGATGGTGTGTGAGTTTCCGGAGGTGTTTCCCGATGACATTGATGAATTTTCACCTAACCGAGGGGTCGAGTTTGCTATTGAATTGGTGCATGAGGCGGGACCAATCTCAAGTGCTCCTTATAGAATGTCACCGTTAGAGATGGCCGAGCTAAAGTCTCAGTTAGAGGACTTGTTGGGTAAGAACTTTATCAGACCAAGTGTTTTCCCGTGGGGTGCTCCAGTGTTACTGGTAAAGAAGAAGGACGGGAGTATGCAGCTCTGTGTGGATTACAGGCAGCTGAACAAGGTCACAATAAAGAATAAGTACCCGTTGCCAAGGATTGATGATCTCATGGATCAGTTACAAGGAGCTGGGGTTTTCTCCAAGATCGATTTGCGATCCGGTTATCACCAGATAAGGATGAGGGGTGAGGATATCTGACGTTAGGATTTTTGCTAGTAAAGAATTTTATAAAAATAGTCACGTTGTAGATATAGTTTCTAAACCAACAGAAATTCCTTCGTACAAACGTTTTGGTTGTCACAAGTAACAAACCCCTTAAAAATTGATAACCGAAGTGTTTAAACCTCGGGTCGTCTTCTCAAGGAACTACAGGGAAGTATGTTCTTTTTATTGGTTATGAAAATTGTAAATTGGGGTTTTGAAGATGAGGAACAAGTAATTTAAATGGCAAGTAAAATAAATAAATAACTGTAAAATAAACTTTTGGCAAGGTATGAGAAATTGGAAGTTTTATCCTAGTTATCCTTATCAATGATGATGAAAATTGAATCTTAATTCCACTTAGTTAACCTTTACTTAAAGCAAAGGAAGGTCAAGCGACTAATTAGTTTGATCTTCAGGTCCTAGTTACTTCCGAAGAAAAGATTGGGATTATTAAAGTTCAATTCAATTAGCAAAGGTAATAATTATCAATCATGTTGAGTTTGATAACTCTTGAGTTACTGATTTCTTAACCAAGGCCAAAAGGGAAAAAAGTAAATCTACTGGAATAAAAATGTCTTCAGATTGGAAGCAACAGTAACATAAATAAAAGAGAGCAATAATAAACTGAAATACCTCAAATAACATTAATTAAAAAAATCATTTGTAACATAGAAGAATTCATAAATTGAATTGAGAAAATAAGTAATTAAAAAGAAATATTGAACCTGATAAAAAGGGGCAATCATGAAAGCAAGAAAAATCCTAAATCCTAATCCTAAGAGAGAGAAGAGAGAACCTCTCCCTAAAAACTACATCTAAATCATGAATAGTGAATAATTGGAGACTCTCCTCGAATGGATGCATTCTCCGACTTCATAACCTCTGATCTGTGCCTTCTGGACTTGGATTTGGGCCAAAAAGGGCTTTAGAAATCACTAGGAGCGTTTTCTGTAATTTCTAGTGCGTGGCTTCTATCACGCATCCGCGTGGGTCACGCGATCGCGTCATCTGGAGTTTTTCTTATCACGCGGTCGCTTCAGTCATGCGTCCGCGTCATATGCGTTTCGCTTAAGGCGCGCGATCACGTCAATCACGTGGTCGCGTCACTGCCATTTTGTGCTGGCATGCGGCCGCATCGTCCATGCGATTGCGTCACTGTCAGTTTCTCCAAAAACTCCGTTTTGTGCTTTCCTTCCATTTTTGTATGTTTCCTTTCCATCCTTTAAGTCATTCCTGCCTTAGAAGATCTGAAACTATTCAACACACGAATCACGGCATCGAATGGAAATAAAGGGTAATTAAAATAATTATTTTTAAAGCATAGGAAACATGTTTTTTCACATACATCACATAATAAGGAAGGGAAAGTAAAACCATGCAATTTTCATGAATAAGTGAGTGAAGGATTGAATAAATCACTTAATTTGAGCAAAAAATATATCATAAAATATGGGTTTATCAACCTCCCCACACTTAAACAATAGCATGTCCTCATGCTAAATCCAAGATAAAGATTAAGGTAAGGTTAAAGTGGTGGAATCTCATGCAATGCGATCTATTCTAAATGCAACTACCTAAATGAATCATGCAATTCTAATTGTTATTCACTTGTATATAAAACTTACATGTAGTTAAATTAATTCACATTCTCAAGGAATCATATATGCATAGCCAAACCTTACATAATGATAAAGCACTTTTACAATTGAGATGGGAAAGAAAAATATTTTACAAACTTGCAAGACAATTAACAATTTAAGCAGAGATATATGTTGATGAGCTATTGAACCCTCGCTGGATTTTGTGTTTACTCTCTAGTCACTCAGTGTTTATTGGGTTAATCACTCTATTCTTCTTTTTATCTTTACTTTCTATAACTTTGTTCTTCATCTAATCAATCAACAATTATAGAATATAGGCATACAAAAATTATGAGGTCTTTAATTAAGGTTGTAATATGGCCAAGGTAAAGGTAAGGGTATATGTATAAGGCTAAGTGAGCTAATAAGTGAATCCTTGATTAGTCTAAGATCTCACCTAACATACATACTTTGTAAGGCAAGAATTTCTTTACCTATTCACGCAAATTTTCCCACTTTTGATGTTACATGCTCATGCATTAGTTTTAATTTTGTCCCATGTGCATTGCTTTATTTTGCATTTGGGAAATTCTTTTGTATCCCCTTTATTCAAATACTAAAAAATAAATTTTTTTAATGCACATGGTAGTTCAATTATTTTGATTTCACATGAGCATGCTTCCCAAAAATTTTTATTTTGAATTATTTTATTCTTTTTAACTTTCTACCCTTTGTTTTTATCATCCATGTTCCCAATGGGTTCCCCACACTTAAACAATACACACTTTCTATCTTAAGCTAACCAAGGATTCAATTTGGGATTTTTATTTTGTTTTTCTGCTTAAGGCTAGTATTGTGGTTTATAGAATAAGAGAGGATTTAAAGGCTCAAGGGGGCTAACAAGGGTGATGTAAAAGGTAGGCTAATTTGGGATAAGTGAGCTAGAATCAAATAGTGGCCTCAATCACTTTCTTGGTATGTATCTATATTCTATAATCGGACATATAGATTAAAACAAAGTAAAGAACACCAGAATAGAAAAGAAGGGCGGAACACACAGGAATAAAAATTATGGTTTGAATGTAACCATACAATTAAGCTCAAAACTCACAGGCTGTGTGTTCTCTAACTCAAAAATTATATATCAGTTATATATGTCATGCAAGTAAAAATTAAGAGTTCCCATTATTCTCAATGTAAATCTTAAGGTGGCTTTAAAGTTTTAGTGTTTCTCCTTGATGAAATGTTGTTAACTAACTAACATGTAATGCTATATACAAGGTGTGTGGATTGTTTTTATTATGTTAAAGTCTCTAGTTTACTTACTTTTTATATTTTCAATTTAAACTAAGTTATCTTATGCTAAAAAGGGTAAACTATACTAATTAATCCACATTTTCTATAACTAATAAGTTAGAATTGCAACTAAACTAAATGGCTAAAATATGAACTAAAGTGCAACATGCAGAAATATAGTAAAAATACATGAAAATAGTAATGTATAAGTACTGAGAAAATAAAAAATAAAAAGAAAAAATACAGAAAAGTAGCAAAATAAAGTAAAAGAGTCTGTAGTGGTTCACCAAAAAAATACGCCAGAGATGGCGACCTCCCCACACTTAAAATGAAGCATCGTCCCTGATGCTCACTCAAGCAGGGTGTGAAGGGGTGTCATCACTGGAAGGATGGGTAGCCGGAGTCTCTGTGGGGGTGGTCTGAGGATCTGCCTGCTGCAGAGGAGGTGCTGACTGAATAGGAATCTCTGGGTCTACAGCCTGAATCTGAGGCGGGGCCTCCTGCTATGATGTAGCCTGCTCTGTGCCTGCCTGTGCAGCCTCTTTCTATGGATGGGTCTCCACCTCGTGATCATCCGCCTCCTCCTCAGATGGCTTTAATAGTGTGTCAGGCTCGGAGGGGATGTCGCTGCCAGAATGGATCATCAGCTTCAGGTGCTCATAGTGTCGCTTGCTGCGACGCTCAGATCTTTCATATCGGCGCCGGTTGCGGCGCTCCATCTGGTCTAGCTGCTGAAATAGGTAGTGTACTAGGTGATAAACTAGCTCTGAGGCAGGTGGAGGTGCAGTGGTGGTAGCAGGGGTAGTTGGGGTAGCTGTAGAGGAAGAGGGGCCAGTAGACGGTGTGGCTATCTTACCAAAAGCTGTGAGGAATGGAGGTCTGTAGCCCAAAGCCAGAAAGTTCCTGCTGTGAGGGATAATCTTCTTGCATTCTGCAGCAGGTGGCTTCTCATCAGCATCCTCCCAAGGCACGTCAGCTCGACGGCCTAGCTGTGTAATCAGATATGGAAAGGGGAAAGTACCTCGGACGTGGACCCTGGCCATATAGTACCGGATGAAGCGTGGCAGGTACAGGTCCTTACCCTCCATCAAACACCATAGGAGGGTGATCATAGCGGCAGGTAGCTCTGTCTCATGGGAACTTGGCATAACAAAGTTGCTCAGGATCTGATGCCATAGCCGAGCCTCATCATTTAAGTAAATCCGCTTGATTCCCTTAGGCATGGTGGTGTTCTGACCCATGACCCATGGAACAGTCGGGTCAAGGGCTATCCTTGCCTTGACGGCATCCCAGTCAAACCTCATGAAGCGCATGTCCTCCTCAGCCTTTTGATAACCATCTGGCTGATCAGATTTAGGCAGAAGTTTCAGAATATCCTCAATGACCTCTTCAGTGACCAGTATCTGCTTCCCTCTTAGGTTCACTGCATCTAGGGAAGTTTTGAAGTAATTGCAGTAAAACTCTCTTACCCAAGAAGCATTGACCTCAGTCAGGTTTCTCTCCAGGAAGAACCAGCCTCTTTGTTTGATCTGATCAGAGGTGTATTGCTGGAGTTCATCCAGAATTTTTAGAGTCCGCTCCAGGTACAGGTTCCTGGAGGTTGTAAACACCAGATACTTTAACTCGCAGTATTTGTTTGCAAACTTGATGGGATCAGTAGCAGGGAGTAGCTGGTCAGCCTTCTCCTGTGGGGTAAAGTGTTTCTCCCGCCAGGAGTCATCATTTATGATGTCCAGGACGGACATAGAGGATTCTCCTCTTTTACGTTTGCCAGTTGTTGCCTTACCTTTTCCTTTTCTTTGGGTGTCAGACATCCTGAAAACAGGAATCAAGGATATAATAAAAACAGGAAACAAGGAGGCAAATAACAAAAGAAGCACATAATGGCAAAGGAGCAGTAGAATGATGAAAATGAGTTAAGTAAATGTGCATTAAGGATTGTATAGGAGTTAGAAAACTGAGAAGAAAAATTCGCAATCCAAAATGTAAGATCCATAGAATTCATGTTAATTAGGAAAACCACAAACATGCCTTGAGTTAAAATAAAAGTAAAGAGTGAGTCAGAAAGCAGAGGGGGTTGTTAGAAAGTTAAAAGTGGTGTGAAATTGAAAAAGAGGTTAGAAATAAAAAATCAGTGAGTTAGTAAAAAGAAAGTTAAGGTAAGCGGCATGATGATTGGTATCTAAGTAACAAGGATTCACAATTATAAGCTACAAGCAACTCATATTCAAACAAGGAAGTTGATGATGATTCATATGGATATAGAAATAGCAGAAATTGGAATCTAAACATCAAAAATGCAGATTATTATCTAGGAAATTAAAAAGAATAAGAAAGCTTGCCCTGGTATTCATGCAATGGTTTGGTAAAAGCAGAGTAAAGCAGAGTGCAAATTGCCAAAACCAAGACATGAATGAAAATCAAAATGGTTTATAGAAATTTGGGCAGCATTCCGGCTAAAATTGGAGGTTCCCAGAAAATAAACAGCAGCAGAATAGTTCATATAAGTTAAAATAAACTACAAATAGATATAAATAAGATGAACATGAAGGAACATTCGCAGTAGCAGCATGAATAGTAAGAACATCATATGAACAATACGTAGAGCACAGCAACAGCAGATTTGCGAAAAGTATAAAGCAAGTAGCATGAACAGCGCAATTAATCAGGTCTAAACCCACTAACCACATCCTAGGCTACCTAACCACCAAGAATCCACTACAACATGCATATCTAACTAGCCTAATTATGAACATAAACAAAAAAATTATGGTATTAACTATGAATTGAAAGAATGGTGACGTTCGGTGGAACCTGGTAGGCGTATGAATGAAAGTGGGGCAGAGAGATGGTAGGGGTGGCTGCGGTGGTGGCTGACGCGGTGGTTGAGGGTGGTTGGCACGGCGGTGGTGGCTATTCGGAGGCAGGGGGTTTCGGGTAGGGTAATGGGGGTAGGGTTTAAGGGGGAAGGAAGGGAAGAGGGGTGTGGGTGGTGGGTGGAGGCACGGCGGTGACGGCGCGGTGGGCGGTGGTTGTCGCGGAGGGGGTAGCGGTGGTGGAGGGAAGAAGAGAAAAGAAGAAGAAGAAAGAGAGGGAAGGAAGAAGGGGCTGGCGTTGCGGTGGGGTCTGGGTGGTCGACGGTGGGGCGGTGGTCGGTGGTGGTGGCTGGAAGTTGGTGGTGGTTGGTTGCAGAGAAGGGAGGAAGGAAAAGGGGTTGGGGGGCACGAATAGGTAGGGTTTTGCGTGGCTGGGTGTTATCGAATTTGAATCCGTTGATCGCGTGGGGGCACGCAGTCGCGTGGCTGGGGTGGAATGGGGGTTGACGCGATCGCGTGAGTGATGCGATCGCATGGAATGGGTAAAATGATGAATGACGCGATCGCGTGAGACATGCGACCGCATCGCTGGAAATTGTGCTAAACGCACAATTCCAGCGTCGTTTCAGCGCAACTCTCTGTCTCCTTTGGGGTGTTATGCAATCCACGCGACGTGATCGCGTCGCTCACGCTTTCGCGTGGGATGGGTGTTGTGCAAGTGACGCGATCGCGTCAGGGACGCGACCGCGTGGGTCGTTTTGTGCGAAACACGCAACAGCCGCACGATTCCAGCCCAACTTTCTGGGCGTTGGATCCTTACGCCAATTTCCAGATCACGCGGCCACGTGAATGACGCGGACGCGTGGGAAGTGTTTTTCGCAACTGACGCGATCGCATGAGTGATGCGATCGCGTCGCGCGCCCTTTCTCTTTTTTTTTCTTTTTTTTTATGCAGGTATGTAATTATGCAGTATGCAATGCGAGTGAATAATATTCAGGTTCAATTGAAAAGGAAATAAAAATAAATAACACGAAATAAAACTGAAAAAGGAACGACCATACCATGGTGGGTTGTCTCCCACCTAGCACTTTTAGTTAAAGTCCTTAAGTTGGACATTGGATGAGCTTCCTGTTATGACGGCTTATGCTTAAATTCATCCGAAAATCTCCACTAATGTTTGGAATGCCAATGGCCTCCGGGGTCCCAAACTAGGCATGTAAAGCTTCTGAGCAGCTTCAAACAGATTCTCAGGTTCTCGGGGTGGCGAATGTCAGAATAGATTCTAGGATCCCAAACTTTGCTTTTAAATCCGCCTCCGTCTTGATCTATATTTTTCCATCCTGGTGGTTTAGAAAGTAGATTCTCACCATGGTGACCAAATGTTTTTCGAGATCCATTCGATTGATCATGATGCCAATCCGTGCACTTCGAGTTGAAGCGTGGAACCTTATTGAACCTTGTGCGCCAACTCTGAGTACAAGCCATTTCCTTCTTACTCTTAAAGCCGCAGAGAGCTCTAAGCTGGCCATCTGTTTCAAGCAACCCATATTCAAGTGAAAAAATAAAGCTAAAGGTTAAGGATTGTACCCACTTGAAGCTTGTATTGGGTGGTAATGGCCTTGGGATAGGTGTTTCCTGTGGTTCTGTAAGTTCTACTCCCTTGTACTCTTCTGTGAATTTCTTCACTTCCTTGCAGACTTCTTCAAATGCATCCATGTCCTAATCAAAGCCTTCTATGTCTTCCTCGTCACTTAAGTCATAAACGGGTGGTTGAGAGAAATCTACCTCCGCATCATCTTCATATTCACTTGGGGAACATTCTTCAATCTCGGAGAATTCACTTGCGGATGCAAGTTCATTACTAGGAGAACTTGACTTGAGGTTATCATCATCAAGGAAACTTGCTTCTTGGATTATTCCGTCTAGTTCTTCATAAAAGACTTGCTTTGAGAGTTGTGCACTATCCTCCTTAGCATCAATTGTAACGTCTTTGACAGGATTTTCCACAATTCTGGATTCCCATGGAAGTTCAGCTTCTCCTAAGTCTTCAACCAACTCTTCTTCTTTTACAATGATAGCTTCCTCTACTTGTTCCAGTACGAAGTCATGCCCTGTTCTGTCTAATGGAGTTTCTAGTATCTCCTTCATACTACGCTCTTCATTAGATTGTCCACATGGGGCTGTGGGAGGTCCTTGAATGTTCGAACGTCTAGAAGATAATTGACTTACTGCTTGCTCCAGTTGATGAAGGGTTGTTTGAAGTTGAGCTACTGTTTCCTTGAGGCAAACATCTGATTCTCAGGGTGATGGATTTGGACGTGGTACATGGGGAAATGATGGTGTTTGGGAGTAATTGGATTGGAATTGGGGTAAATGAGGATCATATGGTGGTGAATGGTGAAAAGGAGCTTGTGAGTGTGGTGGTTCGAAGTTATGTTGAGAGGATGGCCTATAAGCACAGGGTGGGACTTGTTGGTAACTACAAGGTTGTCCACCATGTCTATTGGCTTGGTATGTATTGTAGAATGGTCTTTGTCAATGATATCTTGGAGGGTGTTGTTGCCTAAAGGGTTGATCAGATCCTCTTGGCTCCATCCATCTTTGATTGCTCTGACCTTGATGCATGTTCTTGTTATAACTTTCACTCCTTTCAACAATATTAGAACCAAACTCAAAGCGAGAGGGGTGAGTATTCATAGTAGCTAATAAAAATAAAAAAAGGGAAAATAAAGACAAATAAATAAGCAAAAGAAAAGTATTTATAATAACCAATAATAAGGCACAAGATTGCAGTTCCCCGGCAACGGCGCCATTTTGACGTTAGGATTTTTGCTAGTAAAGAATTTTATAAAAATAGTCGCGTTGTAGATATAGTTTCTAAACCAACAGAAATCTCTTCGTACAAACGTTTTGGTTGTCACAAGTAACAAACCCCTTAAAAATTGATAACCGAAGTGTTTAAACCTTGGGTCGTCTTCTCAAGGAACTGCAGGGAAGTATGTTCTTATTATTGGTTATGAAGATTGTAAATTGGGGTTTTGAAGATGAGGAACAAGTAATTTAAATGGCAAGTAAAATAAATAAATAACTGTAAAATAAACTTTTGGCAAGGTATGAAAAATTGGAAGTCCTATCCTAGTTATCCTTATCAATGATGATGAAAATTGAATCTTAATTCCACTTAGTTAACCTTTACTTAAAGCAAAGGAATGTCAAGCGACTAATTAGTTTGATCTTCAGGTCCTAGTTACTTCCGAAGAAAAGATTGGGATTAATGAAGTTCAATTCAATTAGTAAAGGTAACAATTATCAATCATGTTGAGTTTGATAACTCCTGAGTTACTGATTTCTTAACCAAGGTCAAAAGGGGAAAAAGTAAATCTACTGGAATAAAAATCTCTTCAGATTGGAAGCAACAGTAACATAAATAAAAGAGAGCAATAATAAACTGAAATACCTCAAATAACATTAATTAAATGAATCATCTGTAACATAGAAGAATTCATAAATTGAATTGAGAAAATAAGTAATTAAAAAGGAATATTGAACCTGATAAAAAGGGGCAATCATTGAAAGCAAGAAAAATCCTAAATCCTAATCCTAAGAGAGAGAGGAGAGAACCTCTCCCTAAAAACTACATCTAAATCATGAATAGTGAATAATTGGAGACTCTCCTCAAATGGATGCATTCCCCCACTTCATAACCTCTGATCCGTGCCTTCTGGACTTGGATTTGGGCCAAAAAGGGCTTCAGAAATCGCTAGGAGCGTTTTCTGTAATTTCTGGTGCGTGGCCTCTGTCACGCGTCCACGTGGGTCACGCGATCGCGTCATCTGGAGTTTTCCTTATCACGCGATTGCTTCAGTCATGCGTCCGCGTCATATGCGTTTCGCTTAAGGCGCGTGATCGCGTCAATCACGTGGTCGCGTCACTGCCATTTCGCGCTGGCATGTGGCCGCGTCGTCCATGCGATTGCGTCACTGCCAGTTTCTCCAAAAACTCCGTTTTGTGCTTTCCTTCCATTTTTGTATGTTTCCTTTCCATCCTTTAAGTCATTCCTGCCTTAGAAGATCTGAAACTACTCAACACACGAATCACGGCATCGAATGGAAATAAAGGGTAATTAAAATAATTATTTTTAAAGCATAGGAAACATGTTTTTTCACATACATCACATAATAAGGAAGGGAAAGTAAAACCATGCAATTTTCATGAATAAGTGAGTGAAGGATTGAATAAATCACTTAATTTGAGCATAAAATATATCATAAAATATAGGTTTATCAATATCCCTAAGACCGCTTTCAGGACTCGTTATGGTCATTACGAGTACCCTGTAATGTGTTTTGGGTTGACAAATGCTCCTGCAGTATTCATGGATTATATGAACAGAGTGTTCCATCCATTTCTGGATAAATTCGTTGTTGTCTTTATTGACAACATACTGATTTACTCCAAGACTAAAGAAGAGCATGCGGAACAATTGAGGACCGTGTTGCAGATTCTAAAGGAGAATAAACTCTATGCGAAACCGTCTAAGTGTGAGTTTTGGAAGGATGAGGTAAAGTTTTTGGGTCACGTTGTGAGTAAGAAGGGAATAGCCGTAGATCCAGCTAAGGTGGAGGCTGTGATGGATTGGAAGCAACCAACCACAGTAACTGAAATAAGGAGTTTTCTGGGCTTAGCTGGCTATTACCGAAGATTCATCAAAGACTTTTCGCAATTAGCCTTGCCGTTGACAAAGTTAACTCGCAAAGACACACCATTTGTTTGGACTCCTGAGTGTAAGGAGATCTTTCAGGCGTTGATGAAAAAGTTGACTACTGCACCTGTGTTGGTGTTACCTGAGCCGAACGAACCGTTTGAGGTGTACTGTGATGCCTCACTAAAGGGTCTAGGATGTGTGCTAATGCAGCATCATAATGTGGTGGCGTATGCCTCACGCCAGTTGAGACCGCATGAAGTTAGTTACCCTACGCATGATTTGGAACTCGCTGCGGTCGTGTTTGCGCTAAAGGTGTGGAGGCATTACCTCTATGGGGTTAAGTTCCAAGTCTTCTCCGATCACAAGAGCTTGAAATATCTCTTTGATCAGAAAGAGCTTAATATGAGGTAGAGAAGGTGGATGGAATTATTGAAGGACTACGACTTTGAGTTGAGTTACCATCCGAGAAAGGCGAATGTAGTGGCGGATGCGTTAGGTCGGAAGTCGTTATATGCGGCTTGGATGATGCTTCAAGAGGAGAAGTTGCTCAAGGGATTCGAGAGTCTGAAAATTGGTGCTCGAGAAGTATTTGGAACTTTGTGTTTGAGCCGATTAGAAATCTCAAGTGACTTTAAGTCCGAACTCCTAAAGGCTCATGAAAATGATGAAGCGTTATGAAAGGTGTTACCAGCTATCGAGCAAGGAAAACAGTGGAGAGTGTCGGAAGAAAAAGATGGGTTATGGAGATTCAAGGATAGAATCATTGTGCCGGATGTTGGCACTTTGAGGCAAGATATCTTAAAGGAGGCACACAAAAGCGGATTCTCCATTCACCCAGGAAGTACTAAAATGTACCATGATTTAAAGGCGATGTTTTGGTGGCCAGGCATGAAGAATGATGTGGCAGAATATGTTTCAAAGTGCTTAACTTGTCAAAAGGCAAAGATTGAACATCAAAGACCTTTCGGGATGTTGCAACCTTTAGAGGTTCCGCAATGGAAGTGAGAAAGTATTGCAATGGACTTTGTGTCAGGATTGCCAAGGACTAGGACTGGTTTTGATGTTATCTGGGTGATTGTGGGCTGACTGACGAAATCAGCTCACTTTTTACCCATTCGGATGACTTACACCCTTGAGGAACTAGCACGGTTGTAAATAAAGGATATTGTGAGACTTCATGGCGTACCGACTACTATAATCTCTGATAGAGATCCTCACTTCACTTCGAGGTTTTGGGGTGCATTTCAGAAAGCTTTCGGAACCCGACTAAGCTTGAGTACAGCTTACCATCCTCAAACAGATGGTCAATCCGAGAGGACAATCCAAACACTAGAGGATATGTTGAGAGCTTGTGTTTTGGACCAACCGGCGAGTTGGGATCGGTATATGCCGTTAGTGGAGTTTACATACAATAATAGTTATCATGCGAGTATCGGAATGGCTCCGTATGAGGCATTGTATGGGAAGAAATGTCAATCTCTGCTATGTTGGTATGAAGCTGGAGAGAAAGGCTTGTTGGGGCCGGAGATGATAGCTGAGACCACTGAACAAGTCAAGAAAATTCGAGATAGGATGCTTACGGCGCAGAGTCGCCAGAAGAGTTACGCTGATCAGAGACGGAAGCCCTTGGAATTTAAGGAAGGAGATCATGTTCTCCTTAAGGTTACTCCAACCACGGGAGTAGGTAGGGCAATTAAAGCAAGGAAGTTGAATCCTCGGTACATCGGTCCATTTCAGATCCTGGAAAGGGTTGGACCAGTGGCATATTGGATGGCTCTATCACCTCATCTTTCGAACCTGCACGACGTGTTTCACGTGTCGCAGCTTCCGAAGTACACTCCTGATGCTAGCCATGTGTTAGAACCTGAATCGGTTCAGTTAAGAGAAGATTTGACGCTTCCAGTGGCTCCAGTCAGAATTGATGATACTAGTATCAAACGGTTGCGTGGAAAAGAGGTTTCATTAGTCAAGGTGGCATGGAGTCGAGGCGGTGTTGAGGAACACACTTGAGAACTTGAGTCGGAGATTCGATCGGATTATCCGCACTTATTCTCAGGTAATTGAATTTGAATTTTGTGGGCAAAATTCCCAATTAAGTGGGTAGAATGTAAAACCCGGTTAATTAACGGCTAATTAACCCATAAATGAGAATTTATTCTAGAAAGCCAAAAATGTGATTTTTATGGCTTAATATGATGGAGGAGATTGAGACGAGAAATTCGGTACCAATTTTATAGAAATCGGACCAAGATTGGACCGAACAGGCCAAACCAGTCCAACCAGACCCAAAGTGGGCCCTTGGCCCAACTAAACTAAACCAAACCCTAGTTTTCAGCACTCTCTCTCCTCATTTGTTACACACACACGCTGAAATGGAGGCCATGGAGGGAAGAACACTCTCTCAAGTTCTCTCCCTTCGTTGATCTTCAAACCACCATAACTTTTGATCTAGAGCTCCGATCGCCGCACTGTTTGCGGCCATGCATTCTCCGCGGAGAGCTCTACAAAACCCATACAACCAATCTTGAGGTAAGCCACGTTTCGCTCTTCGAAATTCCAGCCCTTATTTTCGAGGTTCATTGGTAAAATGTTGAGATTTTGGGCTCTTTGATGTTATAGGACCCAACTCTCTTGAAGGAGAAGGTTAATCTTGTCTTCTTGGTCCTTGGGTGTGGTAAGATTCTCAACCCTAGTGTAATTTGTTGTTCTATGATGATTGGGTATTGAGATATTGTGTATGGGTATGATGATTGTGGCTTAGGTTGTGTATATGTGAATATTGGAGCTTGATTGGTGACTTTGGAAAGCTTGAAAAGGGAGTTTTGTGTGATAAAATCTGTTCTTGGAGGTGTTGAGACCTTGAGAGCTTGAGGAAAAATGATTTGGAAGTGCTCCGGTTGAGCTTGGGAAATCGACTAAGGTATGGTCTAGGTTTCTCGTATCTAATATGTAATGTGGTAGAAAATACTTAGGCTAGAGGCCCTAAGATAGGCATTGAATTGTTGATGTTATTGAATGGTTGAGATATATGATGTGGTCATATATGTGATGATGATTATTGATGCCTTGATGGTATGATGTATGAGAAATATGCATGTTGTGATATATGCTTGATGAGTAATTGAGGTTGAATTGTGGGTAACACCATGTTGATGGTGAGTATGATATTGAGTATGTGTAATGATGGTTAATTGAAAGTGGTATCATGGGAGATTGGGATGAGAAAGTATGTATGACATGATATTGTGTTTGTCCTTTAGCCATTTGATTGAGAAGTGTTAAAATGGTTGGATGGTGGTTTTGGGAATTTTGGTAAAGTGTCAATGTGTGAGTTGAGGATGGCTTGATGTTGATTTTGGTACATTTTGATTGATTTCAAAAAGGGTTGAAATTTGGCATGTTTTGGTTGATTTTGAAAAGATTTGAATATGGTTTGTTTTTAAAATGGCACCTTGTGGTTTTGTATGAAAACATGGTTTTTGGGCATATTTTGACGGGACATAACTTGGACTACGGATTCCCATTTTGTATCAAACTTATTTAGAAATGAAATTGGATCCGGGATGTCCATGCCGTTGGAAGAACGGGTGGAAAACGATTTAAAATGAGAAAGTTATGTCCGTCGGAAGATTGGGGGTTGAATCTGTAAATTCTGCAGCTTTTAACTTAGAAAATTTTTAGCAGAATGACCCTCCGCGCGTAGGCGCACTTGGCGCGTACGCGCCGTTCTTCAAGAAAGCACCATCCACGCTTGCGCGTGGTGTGCGCGGGCGCGTCGATGCGCTGCACCAAATGCCCAGCCATTTTTCCGAGAGTTGTACCAGAGTTGTGCCAGTTTTGTGCCTGGGGCACAAATGTACCCGCGCGTACGCACAGCTGACGCGTACGCGTCGTTTGGCTATTTTTCAATCCGCGCGTCCACGCGTATAACGCTTGCGCGTCAATGAGTTTTGTGGCCATCCACGCGTGCGCGTGGAGTGCGCGTACACGTGGCCCTGTTTTCATCCCAAAGTTGATTTTTGAGTTTTAAAAGTCAAATTTCATACTTCTAAGCCTCTGATCTCACCACTTATGTCTTAAATCATTATGATATGCCTAGCAATAAGACAAGGAGCTAGTGAATGTGGTAACTTGCGAGTGAAGCAAGGGAAAAAAAGAATGATCAATGAGGATCAAAGATGATTATGTGAGATGCGGAGGATGGCGGTGGAAGTGTTTGTTATGCCATGGGCCGAAGGGCCGTAATTGTTAATGAATTGGCTGGTTATGGATTTAACCGTGAGTCGGATGGCTAGATTATTGCCGTGTTACGGCGGAGCCAGGATTATGTCCAAGTATAAATGCATATATGCTGTTGAATGAATTGTGAATGTTTGCACTTCCACTATCGGAGATGAGGGTTTCCCTGGGAGAAAGCAGTGGCTAGCCACCACGTGCTCCAGCTTGAGACTCGAAGCTCTTTTGACCCTATGTCGTCAGGGTGGCCGGGCACTGTGAAAGCCCCGGATGAGCTCACCCCCATAAATATTCACCAATGAGGGTGATGGATATGGATCATGATTATGATCAAATTTATATTGAGTATAACTCGAGTTGGGGAGACACGACAGAGGGACAGTCCAATGGTTAGCTACCAGGACTTGTCGGGTTGGCTCTATAACTGACAAATGATATCATCAGCCATTAGGGACAGGCATTCATCATATGCATACTATGTGAATTGTTTCAGATTGCCTATTTGACTGCATATTACTTGCTATTTGTCTAAATGCCTTATTCGTTCCTATTTGTATATCTCTTGTCTGATATAACTGTGTTTGCTATATTATACTCCTGCTGGTGGTTGGGAGGACTGAAGGAATTGGAAAGGGAAGTATTAGTTAGACTGAAGGATCTTTAGTCAGATGCCCTTATGGTTTAGCTTGTTTATAAGCTTTGATTTTATCTGGAGGAAGTTCTAGGATTGCCTTCGGCTTTCCTCTATTATTACATGTTATATATGGGGAACTGTTACCATGTTGGGGACCTCTGATTCTCACCCATGCGGATTTTGTGGTTTTCAGATGCAGGACGTGAGGTTTCTCGCTGAAGCACGCTGGAGACTTCTGGATTAGCGAAGATCCTTTGTTCTCGAGACTTTGTTTTGGTTTATATGTTTTGCTTAGATACTTTTATCTCCATTAAATAATACAAACTGTGATGACTCCTCTTATAGGAGATTTTGGAGAATAGGTTTCTGTATTTGTGTCCCTTTGGGTTTCCTTTGGGGTTTCCTTATTTTATTATATGTATATATTGCTATGCTCGGACCGGTTATCTTCGCATCCGGATTTGAGTTTTGATATTACCGTTTTTGACACTCTTTTGAATATATATAATCTCGCGTTAGCTTATCCCTGTTCATTACGTTATCGATCGGAGTGTTGTGTGTAACATCCCTTCCAGCAAAATACCTTGCTTAATTCAGGGTATTTCTACTAGAAAGAACGTTACGTGACCTTTTCTAATATTAACTACTTAATTACTGATCCTTTGTATCGATTTCGCGTTTCAGTTTTAGGAAAATGCCAGAAAATTTTGTTTTTATTCATTAGTGACATGTATCAAGGATAAACATTGCAAATAATAATAACAATCACATAAGTATTATTAATAGTAATTCTTATACATAAGAAGTCATATAAACCCAAATACAACACCTAACCCTTTGTTAAAATAAAACTTCAAAGGACAAGAGCGAGGGGACTCTATGAAAGCAATTAAAACCATAAAGAAAGCCTACTAATCGCTCGCAGCTTCAAATTGCGTCTTTAAACCTGTCACTGAAAGGGTGGAAAATTTCGGGGTGAGAACCAAACCACATGTTCTCAGTAGAGGCAGAGAATGCCGTGAAAGTAAAGAGTAAAACGCAAATAGTTAATTTCATTCAGAAATATTTAAAAGAAAAACTATTTTCATTTGCAGTGATCTTTATTCGCCTTATCAACCTTTTATTTTGAAAACCAACGGCATAACATTCAAATATCCAAAATCTTATAAAGCATCAGTTAATTATCCAAAATTCTAAACCCATATTTTCCTTTATAAAAATTTTGTAAAGCTTTCCTAGGCCGTATGAATGACTAATCTGTTCCAAGCATAGGTTTATTAAGTCTATGCTGAACCAGCTCAATCTTTCATACTTACTAAACCTCAAACACAACCCAATCATGGTCTCAAGCCCAAGCAATTCAACTAACACCCAATTCACCACAATCCAACCAATCAGTTACAAACACAAGTAATGAGATTCAAACACAATCAAGAGCAATTACATCAAGTATAGCAATTAGCAATTAAACAGGATTATTCACTTAGGCAAACCAATTACAATATATACACCCCAAACAATATCACATAGATGCATATGATGAATGTCTAGTCCTAGTACAGGCCATGAGCTCATGTGTCGGTTGGCTACCCGCAATCCCGACATTTATCCGATCACGAGTAGTCCCGATTTTCCCAGATACGATTTTTCGTTCCTAAATAAATGCGCATATAATAATAGCCACTCATTTGAGACAGCCTCTGCTTACTGCAGGAAAATATATATATACTCTGCTCTACTCTGGGGAAGCGGAAAATGGCTATAGGTAACTTAGTTTCCCTACAAAAGCTCTGTGTTGCATTAAGCAACTAATATATATAAATATAACTCTGGGTTGCATCAAGCAACTAATATATATATATATATATATATACAAATATCTCTTTACTCTGCTCTGGTTTCTCTTTTCTCTGCATCTCTTTACTCTACTCTGGTTGCTCTGTTCTCTGTATCCCTTTACTTTTCTTTAATTACTCTTTCATCTGTATCTATATTACTCTTTTTCTCTTTATCTCTTTACTCTTTTGTAATTGTAAATATGCAAGCGGGACAAAACCCACGCCCTTGCCAACAATCTCGTATACCAAATAATTTCTTCTTACAGGAATCATTGAAGTTTTTATCATTAAATAAGCTTTAAATATTGATTTTGATTAAGTCATTATACTTTTGTAAAAATTTGGACATAATCTCCTTTAAAAATAGGACTTATCCACCCTTACGGGTTCCTTCTTTCTCAACATTTCATCACCTTCTTTCAGCAATTGCCACAGCAATATATTCTCAAAAATATTTGATAATAGAAAATCTATTTCTTAAATTCCATATCCAAAATAATTACCAACACAACTTGGCAGCCTGATTTCCATTTTGTTTTTAAAATATCAAATGAATTCAGAATTACGCAAACTTTATATCCATGCGACCGTCTTGGATTAAGCTTTCTATTAAACTAAAAATCATAATTTTTTGTTGACTCTAGCTTCGGGAATATAAGCAAAAACGTGATGGCTCTACAGTGTTCTAAATCCAGAAAACAGCAGCAGCATACAACATTCGAAATTTCATATAAAATCCAAATTGAATCCAACCAACTTCAAAATTAATGTGATTAAACTTAACTTACCCAAATTTCTTTCTCAATTGGTTCCAGGGTCATACCATTTTTAATGAAGGAGTTACATAGCTTGGAAGTTAGGTAATTTTCTGCAGAATTCTGTTTTACAAATCATTAAACACAACCTCTTCCAAGTCTCATAACTCACTTATTAAAACATGGAAAACCCCGAAATTTGAATCATATGTACTAAACATACTCAACTTTTACCTTCAATTGGTTGCATCTGAATATCATTCCAGAATTAAAAATTATAAAGTCTCAAAGTTACTGACTTAGAAAACAAAACCTGACTTTTACTGCATAATACATCTTACTTTAAAAATCCAAATCTTTAAAACCACAACTCTAACAATTCTAAATTTTTGTGAAATTGAAGTATTAGGACCATAATTTCATTTAAAATTGGTTCCATTTCAAAATTCAAACTGGAGAAATTCCAATAGAGGAAACAAGTTGCTGCTGTGTTAAACGTTCTGCAGAAAAACCAGATTTGACATCCATAATTCAAAAATTTACCATAAATCATAAACTTAATAAAAAAGTCTCAAATTCACCAGTTCATCTCCCTATATTCCCAAGCTTAATCCGGACTTAGTTCCATGCAATTCCGATAATCACAGAATTAGTTATAGCTTTTCAAAGTTGCTGACTCAGTTTAGAAATTATGCAGAAAATCAGATTTTAGAATTCAACTTTGAAAAATCATAACTAATTCTTTAGTTGATACGAAACCTTAAAAATTGAGTTTTCACAATTACATTTAATATAATTTCATTAATACTTAAATTCTTATCATTTCAGTCACTATAGAGTCACTGATTCACTTTCAAAGTTGCCATTTAATTTTAAGAGAACCGGATTTTCAGCAAACCATTTAGTGTTCAAAATCCAACCCTTCAATACCCCTCAAAACCAATTCCAAAATCAACCACCAACCAAGCTCATTAACAATAATAGCTCAACAGCAACAAATCCAATATAACCCATTAAAATTCAGTAATTCTCAACAATAAGTCATCAAACTATTCCCAATCTACATAATCAATCAATATCACCAATCAACAATTCCAAATCACAATCTCAACCATTCCAATCACAATTTCAGCCATAATTCAATATTCACATAATCAATCAATTACTCACATCTATTAAATCTATTTGCAGTTATTCAATAAACCTTTTAGGCATTCTTAAATTGAAATCGTTTTAAACCCCCTACCTCGATGACGTAATTGCAGAATTTGAACACAACTGCCCCCGTTTCGTTCCTAATTTACAGCAGTGACAACAATCCTAATGCAATCAAGGACACCGCTGGAACAGCAACAACTTTAATTTCGCGGCAATGATGATGGTTGCAGCAGGACAAGAATTTGAATCTAATGTAGTCAAGGGCAGAAACAGCCCTGGGAATTGACCACAAAGTAAAAACTAAAATTGAATTAAAACAAGAATATAACAACTATACTAGTGCCAAAACAGAGCGTGCAAATGGACAAGTCCCAAAGAAAAGATTAGACCAGTACCAAGATAATAGAATCAGAGATAAAGGGCAGATACAGGGTATTTACAGAGCAATAAAGGTTCAGAGATGGTGGTTCTCATGGCTAGGGTTTAACTGACTCACCATTAATCATGGCGGCAACCAGAAATTCCGGCGGCAGCAGCGGCAGAGGAATGGTCCCTCCTCGGTGCGTCACTCTCTCACACATGTCTCGTCCTCTTCCTCTGTGACAGCATCAACGAAACCTCTTCTCCCATGTTCGTTTTCCCCGCTGCGGTGGTAGCGGCTTCCACTAACAGCAGCGCCGGCGATGGAACTTCCCTCCTTCACGCGGTGCTTCTCTACTTCGATCACCCTCTCCTCTATGATGGCTAGGGTTTAGTGGTGTGGCGGTCAGACAGCGGCGATGGTGGCTGTGTTCATCACCGGCAACGCCTCTTCCTTCCCTTCCCCTCTCCTCTCCTTCTCATCCTCTGGCTCCCTTTGGTTCGGACTCTCCCTCTCCGTCACTCCCACTCTAATTTTTGCCTTCCCCTTTTATTTTGCTATCAACATATATATAATATACGTTCTTTTGAAGATAAACTGTGAGAGTGGATAAACGTGGGGTTATAAGGAGGAGATGAGTATACCAGTGCGTGTGTGCGTTTAATTGGTTTGGGAGTACACGTATTAGATACTAATAGTACGTATAAAATAAGAAACATAAGACTAAGAAAAATATATACGAGTAATTTAACAATTTTATAAAACATTTATGATAGGATAACAATTTAGAATTTAAATATAATGCTATAAAGATTACTTTTAAAACGCATATGATTTTATCTATCAATCTATTAACGAGCTCAAATAATTATTTTTAATTTAAATCATAAAGTAAATATACTAATTACATTTTTATAAAATGTAGTTTAAACTCAACTAATTATTCCAATTAAATAATATAACTTTTTATTATTTTTCTATCACCGAAACTTTAATTTCAATTTACAAAATATCTAATTATAATAAAATTACTTAAACTTAAAGTATTTATAAAAATCCATTTAATCATTCCTAATAAATTAATCTCTAGGAGATCAAACTAATAAAATAAACCATAATTTATCCATAATAGAAATTAATTAAATTAAATTATACAATTTTTAAAATATATAAAATAACCAACTATAAAAATTTACACAAGAATATTAATTGAATTAACTCCAAATATTAGTAAACTAATTTAATTACTCTCAATTGATTAATTTATAAAATAAGATATCAAATCAATAAAATAAATCGTAACCTTTTCAGAATAAAAGTTACTTAAATTAAATTATACAATTCTTTCTTATTTTTCAATTACTAAAATTATACAAAATATTCTATTATAATAAGATTACTTAAAAATATTAATTGATTTCAAAATAAAACTATCTCCGAATCTATTTAATTATTTCTAACAAAATAATTTCTAAAATTATAAAGTTTAAACTTAATAAGATAAAATCACAATTTATTTATATTTAGATTTTCAAAAATGCGGGATGTTACATTGCGCTTTCGAGTTACGGTTTTTGTTTATCCCTTTTTTCTTCAAAGGCTCCTAGTTATAAACATCATTCATACTATTATACGTACTAAATTTTAATTCTAGAGGTCGTAATACCTTGCCATCTCGGAATTATGACTTAAGCATAAGACTCTGTATGGTAGGGTGTTACATTATGGTATCAGAGCCAGAACCCGAATTGATGTGCCAGCGAGGGCGCTGGGCTCCCTTAGGGGGTGGATTGTAAGGCCCACATCGGTTGGGGAGGGGAACGAAGCATGCCTTATAAGGGTGTGGATACCTCTCCCTAGCATGACGCGTTTTGACGAGTGAGTGTGGGGTCTTCGGCTATCATTCCTATCGTCAAAGGCAAAACCGTGAGGCCTTGTGTGCCAAAGCGGACAATATCATACTAGCAGGTGGTCTGGGCTGTTACAGATGGTATCAGAGCCAGAGCCCGAACTCATGGGTTATGCTCAATTTTCGAGGACGAAAATTTTTATAAGGTGGGTAGAATGTAAGACCCAGAACCTTTGAAAAGTCTTATTATGATCAAGTCTCAAATTATATTGTTATTTATAGCCTTAATTTCGAAAATTATTTTTATTAAAGATAATTAAGGCAAGTTTTGATTTATTGAATTTGAGACGAGTTATGATTTTTATCCAATTTTATAATTATTGGGTTATTTTCTATATTCAGATTATGAATTTGGCAGTTATGAAATAAGAGGGGTTTTACATGATTTAAACTAAGTAATTAATATTTTAAATATTAATACTGCTATTTTGGAAAATGAAGAAATTAAGTATATTATTTCTAATTATTTGGTTAGGACATTTTATTGAAAATAATTTGTAAAATTGATGAGCAAATAGTATTTCTATACATTAATTTTGTTGGATTAAAATTTATTCCAAATTACTATGTTACCCCTACTTTTATTTGAAATTACAAAAGTACCCATAACCCTAAGTTTCAAAAATGAAGCCCTAGCCCCCCAAACCCAAGCAGCCGCAGCTGCTACCCTCTCTACTCTAAACACACACACACCCAGCCACCAGAAGAGGGAAAGAATGAAACAGAAGGGAAGTGGGGTGAGGGATAAACGGAGAAGGAAGGAAGGAAGAGAGGAGGAAGGAGCGTCGCTGGCGCGTCGGGCTTCACCACCGCCATCGCGTCGCTGTCATCCAGGGAGCCACCACCTCGGTTCGTCGACGCCATTCGTCCTCAGCCTCATCGTGTTCTTGTTCGGCCGCCATTGCTTCCATGTCCTCCAACGGTGCTACTGTTGTTGCCGATAAAGCCGCCACGAAGAGGAGGAGAGGGCGCTGCTTCACGCCTCGCCGCCGTCGCTGTTCTGAAAGGGGCTGTAGTCGCCGTCGAGCATGATGAGTGAAGGAGAGGGAGAACTCGCGTCTGAGGCTGGGAGGAGGTGTAGTTTTGCCGCTGCTGGGGAAGATAACACGTCTGGGAAAGGGAACCGGGGGAAACAGCACACGAAGGGTGCTTTGACAGGAAAGGAATCCACCTGCGTCACCGCTGGAGAGAGGGAGATCGGAACGAGTAAGGAGGAGGAGGGTTGTGTCCGCCACCATTTGACCTCGCCGCTGCGGGTGATGGCAAGCTGAACTGCAGCCAGAAGAGTGTTCAGGCCGCCATAGGTGCCGCTGCCGGGCAAGGGAGCTGCGTCTCTGTGATACTGACCGCCGGGAGTGGTTCTGTGACTTTCGGGACCACCGCCGGAGCCTCTGGGTACTTCTGCCGTCGCCGGAAAACTCTACCGGTAAGGGCTTTGAATTTGGTTTTCATTCGTTTAAGATTCCGGAAACTTTATCGCCTCTGTATGTGGGTTTCAGTTACCAACACCGGAGTCCAGTCGCCGCTGTCACTTGAGGTGGCTGACGGACTGCCGCCGAACCGGTTCAAGAGACCGCCACTGTTCGATTCAGCCATTCCTTCTTCGGTAAGTATGTTTCGGAAAGCCTCGCGTTAGTATTTCGTTGTGTTTGGTTAATTAATATGAGTTTTGGTAACGTGGGGTCGAGTCCTGATTATTATATGTTACGAATAGTGTTGATATGGTTATTGCGAAAGTGGCTGGGAGCTGAGGTTTTGGTTGCCGTCAATTTGGGTTGAGGCGAAAAGGACTTAATGAGGCGTTTGGGTTATGGATTTGTGGTTTGAGGTAGGGGCGCTTTCTGAAAACTATAGTTTATTATTGGAATTATTACATATGGGTACTGATGTGAGGATGTGTATTTGGTGATTGTATCAGTCCTATGTATTGTTTGGTTGTTTTGTATGATTATGGGTATTTGTTTTGTATGATTATTTGAGTTTTGAATATTGTTTTAAATGAACAGTTTTCTCTTTCAGAAAAGGATTTCAGATTTCTCTTTTATTGTAAACCTTTGTTTTTGAAAAGGGGCATAAGACAGTTATTAATCACTGGTACGGTTTATCTTCACGTATCCTATTACAGTAATTCCCAAAAACCCTCTACTGAGAACCCTTTCGAGGATGTTCTCACCCCCCTACATTTTTCCCCTTTCAGGATATGGGCGTAGAAGTCACGAAGAGTTTATTTAGTTGTTGAAATGCTCTGTATTGCTTTAGATTATTACTTGTTGTACCCTCGCCTTTATCTTGATATATTCTGTAAAAGGGATAGGAATTGTATTAGTTAATGCTTGTAATGTTATATATATATATGGATGTACTCATTGTGAGTCTTTGTAAGTTGTATGGTATCTATGGATGTACGTTATCGAGCAAAAGTATTTTTTGGAGCGGCTTTGCGGTTTAAAGTTTTAAACAGGCTCATATTTTAGTATTAAATAGTATAAGTGTCGTCGTAATGTCCGAGCTATCAGAGTCGCGCAGCCGGAAGCGTGAGCTTTGGTAGTTAGGGTGTTACATTATGGTATCAGAACAGTCCTTCCTGTAGAGCCTGAGGAATGGACCGACTATGCTTCAATTGCATACTCTGAGCGTTTGTCATGTACTAAGACTTGTCGAATGACGAGGATTAGAGCTTTATGCACATGACGGTCTATTGATTAACGCTGTTAGTCTTGCTTTGCATAATTCCTGATATTAAGTTTGGCCGGCTTAATACTAGTGAATTATGTATATGAGAGCACTAATGGGTTATCCTAGATGACCTACTAGTTTTGAGTAAAGCGAATCGCGGGTTTTGGGAACGTTGGAGATTATTTCTCGAGGCTATTCAGTTGTGTGTCTTAAATTTAGTTCGAGTCGACCTATTCTTTCATAGCCTAACTTGAGGTTCTTGTTTGCTAATCCTTTAGAAAGGTGGTTTGATTTTCCAACTCTATTCTCCTATTCATATGCATTCTTGTTTGATCTTAAGTGCATATGCTTGTTTGAAATCCTTGTTGTATCTATCTTTCTCTGTTTGAGTTCCTCTTGATTAATGTATCCTTTGATATGGCTTTGAACTTGTCCTAATGCACTGTGCATTTTACTCTGGATTCTGAGTCCACTCTTAGAGGAATTGTTGATTCAGTTTTTTCTCTTATTTAACGGTGATCACAACAAATTTTGAGATTTTATAAAAATTGCTGTTGATTAGATACATACTTATCTATATATGAACTTTGAAGATTTCTTATACAGTTTAACAACTATTTATTTTTAATACCTCGCCTGTGCTTTTACTGGTTTATGGAACTGCATTTACCTTAAATTACAATTTGACTTTCTAGTAATTTTACTATATTTCTAATGCACATCTTCATTTGATTATGTATTTGAATATTTAAAAAAAATAAATTTGGAAAAAAAGAATTTTTCACTTTTATCCCGGTTGAGTTTCGTTTGGTAAGCTTTACTCAACTTATTTTGAATTGAGTTTGATTTAGCATGCTATATGATTCATGCCATTGTTGTTCTTTTGAAAGTGTTGGACTCACAGCTTTCTTCTTATGAATGGACTCATTTTCTTTTAAGCTTTCCATCTCCATGAATGTCGTGTTTGACTTTATTTTTAACTAATCTTTTACATCTTGTGAACATTACCATTGATCTTGGTTTTTCCTCTCTTGTGAATCTCACTCTTATGTGAGTCAGCTTGATTTGTTTCAATTTCGAGCATCGTCTATCCTCTCATTATCTCTACAAGAGTTTTTAGTCAAAGATTTATCCTTGAGAAATTACTAATGGTTGAGTTGTCTTTTTCTATGACTTTTGTATTCTTTTGAATCAATTGAAAGCTTGTTTGATGTCTCATGCCTAGTGGATCTTGTTTGAGCTATCTTGGTTTAAGATCCTTTCTTGCATGGCTTGACTTCTTTTTAGTACATCTTAAACTTCTTGAATGTTCTTCTGAGATGGTGATTTCAAGAACACTTTTGGAGTCTTGTTTTGAACCTTTTAAAGAAGTTTTGAATTCTCTTGTAAGAAGTTTTAAACGGAATTTATTTTCTGTTGCTTGATTTAGATTGAAACCATTGTTCAATTTTGACGAAGTTAATTTAAAGTTGGCATGCACTATTTTAAATGAAGTTTTGAAAAGCTTCCTTGTTTAGTGGAAACCGGTTTGCTTGTAACGCACCACTTATTTCCTTACCAGATTGTAAGCAAATTTTTACCTCGGAATTTCCCTTCTAAAAAGAGTTTAATTTTCTCTTTTGTATTTGCTATAATTTTTATACACGCTTGTTTGAATATGAACTTCGGGAATTTTTAAACAAGCATTTGATTTCTCTTCCGAGTTTTTTGTGACTACTTTTGGTTAAGATTGTGCACCCAACTAACTTTCTAAAATATTTGATGAAAATATTTTTGCTCTTAGCCAAATCTGGGTGCATTTTGTTTTTAAAACTCTGCATAATCTACTTCAACATAAAGTTGAATTAGAGCAAAGCCACGTTATTGCTTTTGTTGCCCTCTTGAGGAATGTTTGCTATTGAGCTTTTCTTCTAAATTGCGAAGTGATTTTCCGCAAGTTTTCGATTCTTTTATGAACAATGTATTTGGATGTATTTTTAATCATGCGCTTAAGTTCTGTGAGTTTTGTCTTGGGTTTGAGATATTCTTTTCTGTAAATCTCATACTACTTTGGCTCTGCTTGAATTATTATCAAGCTAATGCGTTGACTTTCTTCTTATTTGTCCTGTTGAATTTTCTTGATCCAAGGGCTATTTTTGAAGTTGTCAATGGAATTGTGTTTAGCAAACTTCATTACTTGAGTATCCTTGTTTATCTAGAATTGGATACATTCTCTCAAATCTATGAGTACTACCCTTGACATTTGACTCTCCTTTCTAAATCTTGTATCCTTCTGAGTAGACTCGAGAATTGTTCTGATATCACGTGCAACTTGTAGACGTAGTAGCGTGATGCATTAATTCTTTAAGACGTGATATGTGTGTGTGGAAGGTGAAGCGGTAGGTATAAAACGTTATGAGTTGTGGGTGTTTTGTTCCTTGCGAACGAGTTCGCGGTTGTTAGGCTTATGATTGGCTATGAGGTTGTAAAATGATTGGTGGAGTTGGGAAATTGAAGTTCTGAAGTGGGAACGAGAATTGTCAGCGAACGTTATGTCACTGTTTAAATACCAACATGCTTTGCAGCCTTTTACCACACTAATTACCACTTTGCTTTGTGAACGCCTATCTTGATTTGCACCCTATTTTGGCACCTCAAGTTTTTGTAAAGCTTTGAGATCATATGACCTTGTGCATTGAGCCTATCTTGTAACGTTTGCTTTGCAATCACACTCCTACCTTTGTATCGTTATGCATACGACCATCCAAGTATTTGAAAAACAATATATATGTTTATATTTTGAGATATTTTTGCTTCTTCCTTAAATGTGTTCAAGGGTGAACTGTTATGAAATTTCTTTCGTTTTGTATCAATTTTCGAGGACGAAAATTTTTGTAAGGTGGGTACAATGTAATACCCAGAACCTTTAAAAAGTCTTTTTATGATCAAGTCTCAAATCATATAATTATTTATAGCCTTAATTTCAGAAATTATTTTATTAAAGATAATTAAGGCAAGTTTTGATTTATTGAATTTGAGATAAGTTATGATTATTATCCAATTTTATAATTATTGAATTATTTTCTATATTTAAACCACAAAGTTGGTGGTTGTGAAATAATAAGGATTTTTATATGATTTTGGACTAAATAATTAGTATTTTAGAATATTGATACTACTGTTTTGAGAAAATAAAGGATTTAATTATATTATTTCTAATTATTTGATTTGGACAATTTATTGAAAATAATTTGTAAAAATGAGGAGCAAATAGTATTTTCTATACATAATTAGTGTTGGATTTAATTTGGGTTTCAATTACTATATTATCCCTATTTTTGAGTGAAATTACCAAAGTACCCTTAATCCTAATTTTTGAAAATGAAACCCTAACCCTGAAAACCCTAATCAGAACCCGTTTTCCCTCTGAGCCCAACAGCAACAATGCAGATACTTTTCCTTTCCCAAATCATGCGCAGCAACCATGGAGAAATGGTGAGAGAGGGGGATCGAGCCAGAAGAAGCGGCGTCGAAGAGAGGGAACTTCACCCGCACCATCTTCTAACCGTCATCATCGGCATCTCACTGTCGCTGCTGGAGGGGCCGTCACCCACGCATTGTCGCTGCCAATCTCGTGCTGCCGCAGTCCCACCGAGCTTCTGCCAACACTGCACAAAGCAGAGAGAGAGACAGATGGAGAAGGGGGCCGCGGAGGGGGGAAGAGCTACCGATTGTAGTCGCCGTTGGGTCCTTGTTCCTCGCCATCGAAGGAGCTGCTCCCAGCCACAGTGGTCGCTGATGTTCGTGCCACTGTCGTCAGAGAAACCCGAGGAGAAAAGATGAACGCGACGGGGAAGAGTGAGTGAGCCGCCCCGGCGTTGTTGGAGCCTCACCACCGCTATCCCTGTTGTGACTGGTGTCGCATCAGAGGACCACCATCGCGGGAGAAAGGGAGGGAGCTCGCGGTGAAGAGAGAGGGGCGCTGTCTTGCGCGCCGCCGTCGCACTTGGATACCGCCGCTGCTATTGCGAGCTCGCCGTCGCCGGAGCTGGGTAGTTGTTGTCCCTGCCAGCAGCGAAGAAGAAGCGAGATGAAACCTCCTCCATGTCTGCTGTCTCGGTTTGCTGAGAAAGAGCTATCGCCGCCGCGCCTAGTCGCCGGAAAACCCCACTGCCATCGCCGGAAAACTCTGCCGGTAAGGGTTTTGAATTTGGTCTTCATTTGTTTAAGATTCTGGAAGCTTTAACGTCTCTGTATATGGGTTCCAGGCACCATTTCCGGAGTCCGGTCGCCGCTGCTATTTGAGGTGGCTACCGGGCTGCTGCCGAACCGGTTCGGAGACCGCCGCTATTTTGGTTTAGCCGTTCCTTCTTCGGTTCGGTAAGCGTTTTGATTTGAAAGCCCTTTCGTTATTGTTCTGTTATCTCACGCTGAGATTTGTGGCATTAATTGCTATAAGATTGAGTTTCAGTTGTTGTATGTTGCGATTAGAGTCGTTGAGATTGTTGAGAAAGCAAGTGGAGCCGAGTTGTTGGTTGCCGTCACTTCGGGTTGAGGTGAAAGGGACTCTGTGAGATGTTTGGGTTATGGATTTGCGTTTTGAGGTAGAGGCGCTTTCCAAAAACTATATTCTTATATATTGGAATTATTACATATGGATACTGATGTGAGAGAATGTGTATTTGGTGATTGTATCTGCCTTATGTATGGCTTGATTTGCCTTAATTGATTATGAACGTCTGTTGGTTGAATTGTTGTGTGGTTTTGTGAAACGAAATGCTTTTCAAGTTGATTCTTTTAAAGCTTTGAGATCGAGTTTAATCCGTTGAGAATTGAATTGAGTTAATTTTATTGAGAATGTGAAAAATAGAACCTACTCTTGAATTCAGCCTGGCCTGCTTTAAATGATCTGGTTTTTGATGAATGATTTTTACTGAACCGTTTCTTTGAAACTTTAGAAATGAGTTTATTCGACTGATAATGATTTGATTTTTGAAACGGTTTTCTTGAAATATGGTATTGAGATTAACTGTTGGATTTTGGCTTGCCTTTGAATTGATTTTGGATTCTGGGCTGTTGGAAAAAAATTGTGGAATGGTTTTATTGGGACCCGGACCGGGTGGCAAAGTCCAAGTTTTAGGGGAGATGCTGCCGAAATTTCTATAAAATCTGAGTCTTTATTGAAATGTTGTCTGGGAAAAATGATGAGCTGAAGGCTTCTACTATTTTAGTTGAAATATCAAGAAAAGGATGATTCATGATTTTGAAATGAATTATTAAAGAGGGAATTGTGATTTAGTCTTGCTTCTTAAGAAAGGCATTGTATCTTTTTCAAGAGAAAGTTGTTTAGATAAAACTTATGTTTTAAAGCTGTTTTAAATGTGACAAGGGCAATGCCTTTGAATTTGACTTGAGGGTTTCAATTAGAGGAGTTTCAATGATGTTGAAAGAACCTAAATGTCTATTGACAAGTTTCATTTTGAAATGTTTTGAGAAAGGTTTTAAGTACTCTTTGAACTCTGAATTCTTGCAAGACTTAAACAATTTTGAACAGTTGAAATGTTCTAGAATTTATCATGGGGGTTGAAGTTGGTTTTGCCTAAGTAAAGGAAACGGCTTGAAAGAAGTAAATGATTACGTGACTCGGTTTGGCTTAGATCCTATTTTATTACTCAAATCGGAAAGCCAAGGTTTTAACGATTTTAAATGAATTTGGCGAAATGAGTTATGCTATTCTCCCCTAAGGACTTGGGACCTTGCCGATAAACTTTGTTATAAAATCCCATTGTTGGATGGATGATTTTGAATGTTTTAAAATGAATCTTTAACTTTCCATGGTTATGGAAATTTTGAAAAGAGGATGCCGAGAGTGGCATGGTTTTAAACGGGGAATTTACCTTGAGTAAAAGTGGCTTATGAGCCTGAGATGATTTGAGAAATGAGATCTTTAAAGCCAAGGCTGAAAAGAGTTGGAACTTGATTTCAAAGTGAAATAATTTGGGAAAAAGTGATTTATGGCTTAAATGCCGATTTTATGAATTGATGATGTTGAATGTGGAAGTACTGTTTTGTTGTGAGCCGGAATGACTGTGTATGATTATAAATATTGGTTGGTTCGGGATTGAACCGTGAGCCAGAATGGCTGTGTATGATATGAATATTGGCTGGTTCTGGACTGAACCGTGAGCCGGATGGCTGAGATGGATGTTGATCCATGGATGAGATTGAATGCATGTATATGCTGAATCATTGATAAATGTGAATGTTGCACTTCCACTATCGGAGATAAGAGTTTCCCTGGGAGAAAGCAGTGGCTAGCCACCACGTGCTCCAGGTTGAGACTTGAAGCTCTTTTGACCCTATGTCGTCAGGGTGGCCGGGCACTGTGAAAGCCCCGGATGAGCTCACCCCCATAAATATTCACCAGTGAGGGTGATGGATATGGATCATAATTATGATCAAGTTTATATTGAGTATAACTCGAGTTGGGGAGACACGATAGAGGGACAGTCCAATGGTTTGATACCAGGACTTGTCGGGTTGGCTCTATAACCGACAGATAATATCATCAGCCACTAGGAACAGGCATGCATCATATGCATTTATGTGACATTGTTTGGGTGTGCATATTGTACTTGGTTTGCCTTTGTGACTATTTGAGATTATCTGCTACTTGCTCTACTTGCTGTAACTGTTTGTTTGTGCTTGAACCTCCTATCTGTGTTTGTAACTGGGACTCTGTTGGATTGTGGTGATTGGTTGTTGTTGGTTTGTTTGGGCCTAGGGGCCGTGGTTGAAATGAGATGGACCGATGGTTGGTTTCGGTTTTGTGTTTCTGATTTGGAATAGTATGAAAGGCTATTTTTGGTTTAGCATAGATAAACCTTTTGAAAGGCTTTCGAAATATTGTTTTAAATGAACAGTTTCCTCTTTCAGAAAAGGATTTCAGATTTTCTCTTTTACTGTAAACCGTTATTTTTAAAAAGAGGCATAAGTCAGTTATTAATCACTGGTACGGTTTATCTTCACGTATCCTATTACAGTAATTCCCAAAAACCCTCTACTGAGAACCCTTTCGAGGATGATGTTCTCACCCCCTACATTTTTCCCCTTTCAGGATATGGATGCAGAAGTCACGAAGAGTTTATTTAATTGTTGTGGAAATGCTCTGTGTTGCTTTAGATTACTATTTATTGTACCCTCGCCTTCAACTTGATATATTTTGTAAGAGGGATAGGGATTGTATTGGTTAATGTCTGTAATATTATTTATATATATGTATGTATATATATGGATGTACTCTACGAGTTTCTGTAAGTTGTATGGTATGTATGGATGTACGTTGTATAGCGAAAGTATTTTTGGGAACGGTATTGAGGTTTAAAGTTTTAAACAGGCTCATATTTTAGTATTAAATAATATAAGTGTCGTCGTAATGTCCGAGCTATCAGAGTCACGCAGCCGGAAGCGTGAGCTTTGGTAGTTAGGGTGTTACATTATGGTATCAGAGCCTAGTTTCGATCCAGGGACCGCCATAATTAGGCCAACCTTGTGCCAAAACTGACGCGTCCGCGCCAGTTGCGGAATACCTCAAGCACGCGTCCGCGCAAGGTGCGCGTCCGCGCGCCTACCTCACTGATTCACTCTAGTAAAAAAACCAGAGACTTGAGCCAACTTTGTGCCACTTCTGTGCCTGAGGCACAACTCCCCTCGCGCACACGCGCCATTGACGCGCACGCGTCCCCTGCTAGCATCCTCACCGACGCGCCAGCGCACCTTGCGCGCGGGCACCGGTTGCGCGAGTCAGTTTTATACTTCGCGCCTTGCCCTGTTTTTCTTTCTCTCAAACCCTTTTCTTTCCTAGTTTCTTTTCCTTCTCCCTCCATCATCTCCCTTCTCCTCTTGTTCTTTCCTACCCCCACCACCACTGTCTCCGGCCACTCACCGGCGACAACCAACTTTTTCCGGTGGCACTACACCTCTCCCATTTTCTTTCTCATCTTCACAAAAGAAGATTCAACCTTGTTCCTTCATGCTTTTCAAGGTTTCACTTCTTCTACTTCTCTTCTTTATTTTCTCTTGCATTATTTCCTCTAGTTAGATGCTTCTTATTGCTTTACTTAGTTTCCTTTTTACTTGGATGATGATGTTTCTTGCTTTTTGTTTGCTTACCTTTCCTTTTTCCTTATTTCTCCATGGATGTTGAATTTGAGCTTAATTTGCATTAATAGATATTTTGTCATTCTTTTTCTTATCTTTCCCATTGTGTGATGATTATGTGATGATTGATGTTCCATTTTGGGCTTTGAATTAGTTTAGTATCTCATAAATTCTAATTGCTTAATTATTGCACGCCAAGTGTTCGAGGAAATGCACATATACCATTTTGGTTCATTTTAGTCATATATTTTTCAAATTGGTGCTCCCTCCTCATTCACTTACTTTCTCTTAAATGCATTGAGTCTAATTTGTGTGCTTAAAGTTTATACTTGCCAATTAGATATTAATTGAACATGACTTGCTCTTTATTATGGATGCTTGAGACTACTTTTCTCATGCATTGAATGCTTTACTTCCTCTTGCATCCCATGCCAAGTGTTGTGACCCTTGCTTTTACATTCATTATGGGCACCACAAGTCACTTGCATATTTTTTGTCAAATTGATTCTTGGGTTTAATGTTTTCCTTCCTTCTCTTCCTTTTCAGGATGGCCACCAAGAAAGGCAAGGAGATAGCTTCAAGGAAACCAGCCACAAAAAGGGCACCCCAAAAGTCAAATTCTAAGGCGGCTCTTCATTAGGAGCCAAACCACTATCTAAGAAAGGGAAGACACCCGCTCTTTTTGATGAGAATGACAAGGGCAAACCGGCAAAAGATTCCTCAAGGTTCCCCAACCGCTTTTGTGAACTTATGTTCCCCTCCATAGCTGTAAGGAACTATCATCCTGAGCATCTACTCGCTCCGCCGGACAAGGTCACTCCTTATATTTTGTCCCGCATTGAACAGCGAGGATGGGAGTTTCTTTTGAGGAAACCAAGGGAAATCAACCTCTCTTGGGTGGAAGAATTCTACACTAACTACCATCTTCCCTCTCTTCAATCGGTATACAAGCGCCGAAAGCAAGTCTCAGTTTCCGAAGAAGCTATTCAGCAAGTGACATGGATGGCTACCAAGAAGTTTTACGTCAGCGAGAGAAGTATGATTCAATTGGGACTCGATTCTCTGAGTCATTGCTGAGCCAGGGACATTTTGGACCCAAGGTCGACTCCGGATGAGGTCCAAGAGCATTGACGCTCGCTTCCTCACTGTGAAAGCTAGAGCTTGGGCCCAGATCCTATCCCACTATGTCCTACCTAGCACCCACAAGTCGTCCCTCATGGCAGACCTCGCCTTGCTTGTTTGGTGTGTTCTCACAGAGAAGCCGGTGAATATTCCGCTTCTTCTCAGGTAAGCGATGAGTCAAGTTCACGACCGGGGTAATTTGCCATTTCCAGCATTGGTGTATGACTTAGTTACTGCTGCGGGTGTTTCTTGGGAAGCCAAGGACAAAAAGATTAAAGTTCCGGCTAAGGGCGATGTGGTCCCAAGCGGGAAATACCTACACCTTCCCATGAGCAAACCAAGCCTCGACATGGCCGTGCCACTTCTTTTTCCTTCTAGCTCATCATCACCACCACTGCGATCCACCCATCAAAGGATAGAAGATCTTCACCAGAAGCTTGATAGATAAGATCGGCGCAACCACCGCCGGTACACTTACATCAAGAAGCTTCTGTGTTGTTTTACCCCTAGCATGGAGGAACCCGAAATGTTCACATCCACCTCAAACCCAAGTGATGGGAGCTCTGATGATGGGGATAGTGAAGGTTCCGGTCCTGACCATCCCTTGCGTATTATTCGTAGTACGGAGGACCGTGCTAATTTCTAAAGTGTGGGGAGGTCGTTCGACCGATCTCTCTGGGTAACATTCTCTTCCCCTCAATACCCATGGATTTATCTTTTGCTTAGAAGTTAGTATATTGCATGTGTAGTTAGTTTTGCTTGTAAATACCCTTGCATGATAGTTAGTTTCTATAGGATTGCTTGGTCAAAACAATAACTTCCTTTTCAAGAAACTGTGTTCTGGGTGACCTACCAAAATTCTGAATTTTTTTTTTTTTTGCAGTAAACTTGCTTTAAGAATGTATTTTGGAACATAGTGATTGAGCTAAGAATAGAAGCATGAAAGTTTTGAGCCTATTGCATGGTTACATCTTTTAACCATTATTTTCATTCTTGTGTGCATATCTCTCTCCCTCTCTCTATGATTGTGATCCTTGCTTTGTCTGATTCTATATGTCCATTGCTTGGTGTATGAATGCATTTACAAGATTGAGGCCATCATTTCAATAGTCACTTTTCCCAAATGGCCTTAACCCTTTTATCTACCGTTGCTAACCAATTTTGAGCCCATGATAAACCCTTTTGTTCTTAAATAGAGCACATAAACAACCCTAAGTGAAAAACCATGAATGTCCCTAAATTTGAATCCTTGATTAGCTTAGGTAAGTTAGGATGTGTGTCATTCAAATAGGAGGGTATACTTGGGAAATTCAGGTAGATATATAGGTGTGTAATTGTAGTCTTATTGAAAAATTCTAGGATTTGGGAACATACTCATGTGTTGAATGACAAAACTGTATGCAATGAAACTTTTGTTCACAAAGAAACCCCAAGAAAAAGGGGATAATAATAAAAAGAAAAAAAATAATAATAAAAGAGAGAAAGCAATGAAAGGGGACAAAGATGCCCCAAGATAAAGTAACAAAAACAATGCATATGGGTGTGAATTGAAAAGAATGCATGAATATGCACAAAGAGTAAAACTCAAGGGTAGCTAGGTAATATATTGTAGTTGTATAGGTTGTTCTATGTGTCTAGTGGATCCTAGGTTGATCAAGGACTCAAATTTTAAGCCCACTTGGCCATATACATCCTTACCTTCGCCCTAGCCCCGTTACAACCCATGAATAAGACCTCATGATACTTGTAAGCATGCATTAAGTAATTATCGATTGTTAGATGAAAGACAAATATTGGAAAGCATGATTAGGAGAAGACTGAGTGACGAACCCTATACACTTGAGCGAATAGAGCGAATACACTTCCGGTGAGGGTTCGATGCTCAATGCTTGTTCCCGGCTTTCACAAGCGTTCGTTTAGCAAGTCATATGCATTCCATGGTGATGTTCAATTTGGTAGGATTCATGAATCACATACTATTTTCACCCTATATGCTCACATGTATTCTTGGAGGATAGATTTACTCTTGACCAAGTAGGTAGATGATTTTACATTAGTTGCATGCATCCATTTAGGTAGTTTGCATTTCATAAACCCTTTCCCATCATGATCTTTGGTCTTTTTATTTTAAGCATGAGGACATGCTTGGTTTAAGTGTGGGGAGATTTGATAAACCCCGATTTTGTGGTTTATCTTGTGCTTATTTTGGGGGATTTTATCAATATCTTGTGTTCACTTTCTAATATTGTTCCATGATGGAAAACATGCTTATTTTGCCTTAAAATTGCCATATTTTAATCCTCTTCTATTGCCATTCGATGCCGTGATGTATTTGTTGAGTAATTTCAGGAATTATAGGGTAGAAATGACTTAGAAGAGAGGGAGAAAGCATGTACAAAGAGAGAAGAACATGAAGAATTGAAATCTTGGGAAAAGCAGCATCGGCGCGGCCGCGCACTCCACGCGGACGCGTGGATAGGATTGGCTGGAAGCGGCGCGAAAGGATGGACGCATCCGCGCAGATCAGAAGATTCCTATCGACGCGCACGCACACTTGGCGCACACGCGGGGATCGCAAAAGCAATCGGCGCGCACGCACGCATGGCGCGCACGCGTGGGAAGCTGCACGTGACCTCATTAAAGGAAATCATGCCTGGCAATTTCTGAGGCTCATCAGGCCCAATTTCGAGCTGTTTATGCATGGAAAAGACCCAAGGATGCTAGGGGGAAAGGGGGGATCAATCATTTTTACACTAAGACATAATTTTAGCTAGTTTTTGGTTCTTTGGTTATTCTAGAGAGAGAAACCCTTGTTCCTCTCTAGATCTAGTTTTAATTTGATCTTCCCTTGTTGATTTATGAATTGGATCTTGTTAATTACTAGTTTAATTGTTCAATTTGAATTCCTTGTTACAATTTTGCTTATATCTAGTGATAGTTTTATGAATTCTTGTCAATTGTCATTTTATACCCATTTCATGAATGTTGTGAATCTTGACTTGTTGATGTTACATTGATGATTTCTATGTTTAATCTTGTTGTTTGGATGATTGTATGTTGATAATTGTTAGTGGGTACTTGTAGATTTTAATTTAATTGCTATTTTGAACATGTCTTTTGTTAATGCTTACCAAGTGTTCGATGAATTGTTTACTTTGATTATGGAGTAGTCTTCTTTACACTTGGCCTAGGTCAAGGGAATTGGGTAAACTTGAGTCATTGGGTCTAATGAATTTGATGATTTGGGAGCCCTTGGTGGTCAATTTGATACTCATTGATGCCAATCCACTACTAATCCAATTAGTAGGTAGGTTGGGATTTATGGGTTGATGTGATCAAAGCCATTTGACGTACTTCAAGTCTAGGAGTAGATATCACGTACTTAAGACTTTGAGGGTAGACTTAATGAGCTTGGTTCCTCATAATTATCAAGATATGATTGTTAGACAAGGATCGTGACCCCAATTCCCATGCCTAGCCAAGAGTTGCTTTTATTATTCATATTTGAAAACCAATTTTCCCAAATTATTTGCTTTAGTTACAGTTACTTCCTTGGTTTATAATAGAATTAAGTGGAATGTTACTTGTTCATTGGAATTGCTCATGTTTTGCTTAGATAGTTGAATTAGTTTGTTGCAATTTAAGATTACTTGCTTGTTAAGATTCTCATTTATTTTCATGCTCATAACTCACAACCCCGGATTTCTAACCAATGTTGAAGCACATGTTTGCCCATTCCTTGTGAGACGACCCGAGGTTTGAATACTTCGGTTATTTCTATTGGGGTTGAACTTGTGACAACCAAATCCCTCTCTAAATTTGACCCCCGAGGATTATTGTTGGTAGAGCTATATTTGCAACGTGGTTTTATTGGAGAAAATCTTTACCAATACACCCTTGGGAGCCTGTCAAATTTTTGGCACCGTTGCCGGGGAATGGTTACAACATATGCCTTGATATTGGTTATGTGAATATGTGAATATTGTAGATATTTTACCTCTTTCAATACTTAGCTATAGTTTATATTTCTTTTGCATTTGTGCTATGACTTTCAAGTTTGATGACTCAGTCTCAACCGAATTCTAGCTTAGCCAATTTTGATCCCGAGATCGAAAGAACTTTGTTACACACTCGGCAAGCTAGACGACGGTTGGACTATACGCCTAGTACTTCGGCCTCTCTTGAGGAAAATACCAAATCACTAGACGTCACCGAGAGTGACTTAGAGTCCGCTACTTCCTATTCTTCTGTTGACACTACTAATACATCTTTGCATCCTACAGGTGAGCCACACATGGCGGAGCCACGCCGGATCACTTTGCATGAGCAAGGAGCTCCGGATATCATACTTCAACTGTTGCAAGCAAGGTATCCTAACCTTGATCCAAACTTTGAGTTGAAGAGTAGCTTGATAAATCTACTTCCTAACCTTGATAAATCATGGGTTGCTGGGTCAAGACCCCATCCGACATTTGAAGGATTTTCAAGTTGCTTGTTGGTGCACGAAATTGTGATCTCAGGCAATGGCGCCAGAAACTCTGTACGCACGTCTTAATAAATTATTTTTCATTCACAACTTTGATACAACTAACCAGCAAGTGCACTGGGTCGTCCAAGTAATAAACCTTACGTGAGTAAGGGTCGATCCCACGGAGATTGTTGGTATGAAGCAAGCTATGGTCACCTTGTAAATCTCAGTCAGGTGGATATCAAAAGGTTATGGATTTTCAAAATTAAATAATAAGTAAACATAAAATAAGGATAGAAATACTTATGTATATCATTGGTGAGAATTTCATATAAGCGTATAGAGATGGTTTCGTTCCTCTGAGTCTCTGCTTTCCCGCTGTCTTCATCCAATCAGTCCTACTCCTTTCCATGGCTAGCTTTCTGTAAGGGCATCACCGTTGTCAATGGCTACATCCCATCCTCTTGTGAAAATGGTCCGAATGCCCTGTCACGGCACGGCTAACCATCTGAGGTTCTCGATCATACTGGAATAGGATTCACCCTTCTTTTGCGTCTGTCACTACGCCCAGCACTCGCGAGTTTAAAGTTCGTCACAGTCATTCAATTCCAGGGTCCTACTCGGAATACCACAGACAAGGTTTAGACTTTCCGGACTCTCATGAATGCCGCCATCAATCTAGCTTATACCACGAAGATTCTGATTAAGAGATCCAAGAGATACTCATTCAATCTAAGGTAGAACGGAAGTGGTTGTCAGGCACGTGTTCATAAGGAATGATGATGATTGTCATGTTCATCACATTCAGGTTGAAGTGCGAATGAATATCTTAGAAGCGGAATAAGTTGAATTGGATAGAAAAACAGTAGTACTTTGCATTAATCTTTGAGGAACAGCAGAGCTCCACACCTTAATCTATGGAGTGCAGAAACTCTACCGTATGAAAATACATAAGTGATAATGGTTCAGGCATGGCCGAATGGCCAGCCCCCATGAAAGTCTAAGATAGCATAAAACTGATCAAAGATGTCTAATACAATAGTAAAAAGTCCTATTTATAATAAACTAGTTACTAGGATTTACAGAAGTAAGTAATTGATGCATAAATCCACTTCCGGGGCCCACTTGGTGTGTGCTTGGGCTGAGCTTGAATGTTACACGTGTAGAGGTCAATCTTGGAGTTGAACGCCAGTTTGTAACGTATTTCTAGTGTTCAACTCTGGCTTGTGACGTGTTTCTAGCGTTTAACTCCAGACAACAGCGTAGAACTGGCGTTCAACGCCCTTTTACGTCCTCTAACCTCTGCCAAAGTATGGACTATTATATATTTCTGGAAAGCCCTAGATGTCTACTTTCCAACGCAATTGGAAGCGCACCATTTTGAGTTATGTAGCTCCAGAAAATCGACTTTGAGTGCAGGGAGGTTAGAATCCAACAGCATCAGCAGTCCTTCTTCAACCTCTAAATCTGATTTTTGCTAAAGTCCCTCAATTTCAGCCAGAAAATACCTAAAATCACATAAAAACATACAAACTCATAGTAAAGTCCAGAAATGTGAATTTAACATAAAAACTAATGAAAACATCCCTAAAAGTAACTAGATTCTACTAAAAACATACTAAAAACAATGCCAAAATGCGTATAAATTATCCGCTCATCACAACACCAAACTTAAATTATTGCTTGTCCCCAAGCAACTGAAAATAAAATAGGATAAAAAAAAGAGAATATACTATAAATTCCAAACTATCAATGAAACATAGCTCCAATTAAATGAGCAGGACTTGTAGCTTTTTGCCTCTTGAATAGTTTTGGCATCTCACTTTATCCATTGAAGTTCATAATGATTGACATCTATAGGAACTCAGAGTTCAGATAGTGTTATTGATTCTCCTAGTTCAGTATGTTGATTCTTGAACAGAGCTACTTTATGAGTCTTGGCCGTGGCCCTAAGCACTTTGTTTTCAAGTATTACCACGGATACATAAATGCCACAGACACATAACTGGGTGAACCTTTTCAGATTGTGACTCAGCTTTGCTAAAGTCCCCAATTAGAGGTGTCCAGGGTTCTTAAGCACACTCTTCTTTTGCTTTGGACCTTGACTTTAACCGCTCAGTCTCAAGTTTTCACTTGACACCTTCACGCCACAAGCACATGGTTAGGGACAGCTTGGTTTAGCCGCTTAGGCCAGGATTTTATTCCTTTAGGCCCTCCTATCCACTGATGCTCAAAGCCTTGGGATCCTTTTTATTTACCCTTGCCTTTTGGTTTTAAGGGTTATTGGCTTTTTGCTCTTGCCTCTTGGTTTTAAAAGCTTTTGGCTTTTTCTGCTTGCTTTTTCTTTTTATTATTTTTTTTCGCCTATATTTTTTTTTATGCAAGCTTTGTTCTTTGCTGCTTTTTCTTGCTTCAAGAGTCATTTTTATGATTTTTCAGATTATCAAATAACATGTCTCCTTATCATCATTCTTTCAAGAGCCAACATATTTAACATTCTTAAACAACAACTTCAAAAGACATATGCACTGTTTAAGCATTCATTCAGAAAACAAGAAGCATTGTCACCACATCAATATAATTACACTAAGTTCAAGGATAAATTCGAAACTCATGTACTTCTTGTTCTTTTGAATTAAAACAGTTTTCATTTAAGAGAGGTGATGGATTCATAGGACATTCATAACTTTAAGACAAAGTTACTAAATGCTAATGATCATGTAATGAAGACACAAACATGGATAAGCACTTAACATAGAGAAAACGAAAAACAGAGAATGTAAGAACAAGGAATGAGTCCACCTTAGTGATGGTGGCGTTTCCTTCTTAAGGAACCAATGATGTCCTTGAGCTCTTCTATGTCTCTTCCTTGTCTTTGTTGCTCCTTCCTCATTGCTTTTTTATCTTCTCTTATTTCAGTAAGGATGATGGAGTGCTCTTGATGTTCCACCCTTAATTGTCCCATGTTGAAACTTAATTCTCCTAGGGAGGTGTTGATTTGCTCCCAATAGTTTTGTCGAGGAAAATGCATTTGAGGCATCTCCGGGATCTCATGGTGATGAGCTTCATGCGTCTCTTGAGATCCATGAATGGGCTCTCTTGCTTGCTCCATCCTTTTCTTAGTGATGGGCTTCTCTTCCTCAATGGGAATGTCTCCTTCTATGAAAGCTCCAGCTGAGTAACATAGATGGCAAATAAGATGAGAAAAAGCTAGCCTTGCCCCAGGAGAGGGCTTTTCGGCTATTTTGTAGAGTTCAAGAGAGATGACTTCATGAACTTCTATTTCTTCCCCAATCATGATGCTATAGATCATGATGGCCCGATCCACAGTAACTTCAGATCGGTTGCTAGTGGGGATGATGGAGCGTTGGATGAACTCCAACCATCCTCTAGCCACAGGCTTGAGGTCTAGTCTTCTTAATTGAACCGGCTTACCTTTGGAGTCAATCTTCCATTGAGCTCCTTCCACACATATGTCCATGAGGACTTGGTCCAACCTTTGAATAAAGTTGACCCTTCTAGTGTAGGGGCGTGCATCTCTTTGCATCATAGGCAAGTTAAACGCCAACCTCACATTTTCCGGACTAAAATCTAAGTATTTCCCCCGAACCATTGTAATATAATTCTTTGGGTTTGGGTTCTTACTTTGATCATGGTTCCTAGTGATCCATGCATTGGCATAGAACTCTTGAACCATTAGGATGCCGACTTGTTGGATGGGGTTTGTTAGAACTTCCCAACCTCTTCTTTGGATTTCATGTCAGATCTCTGGATACTCATTTCTCTTGAGTTTGAAAGGGACCTCGGGGATCACCTTCTTCTTGGCCACAACATCATAGAAGTGGTCTTGATGAGCTTTGGAGATGAATCTTTCCATCTCTCATGACTCGGAGGTGGAAGCTTTTGTCTTCCCTTTCCATCTTCTAGAGGATTCTCCGGTCTTGGGTGCCATCAATGGTAATGGAAAAACAAAAAGCTTATGCTTTTACCACACCAAACTTAGAATTTTGCTCACCCTCGAGCAAGAGAAGAAAGAATAGATGAAGAAGAAGAAGAAAATATAAAGGAGAGGAGGGAGGGGTGTATTCGGCCAAGAAGGGGAAGAGAGGGTTGTGTTGTGTGAAAATGAAGAAGAATGGAGGGATTTATATAGGGAAGGGAGGGGGGTAAGGTTCGGCCATAAGGGTGGGTTTTGGGTGGGAAATTGATTTTGAATTTTGAAGGTAGGTGGGGTTTATGAGGTAGGTTTATGGGGAAGAGTTTTGGGGAAGAGTGTTTATGGGATTGTGTGAAAGAGGGGTGAGAAGAAGTGAGTGGAGGTAGATGGGGATCCTGTGGGGTCCACAGATCCGGAGGTATTCAAGGATTTACAATCTTGCACCAAATTAGGCATGCAAAATGCCCTTGCACACAACTCTGGGCGTTCAGCGCCAGATTGGTGCTTGTTCTGGGCATTGAACGCCCATTTGTTGCCCATTTCTGGCGTTGAACGCCAGAACCATGCTTGATCTGGGCGTTCAGCGCCAGCTCCTCTCCAGGGTGCAATTCTGGCGTTCAAACGCCCAGATGCTGCCCATTTTGGGCGTTCAGCACCAGAACCATGCTCTGTTCTGGCGTTGAACGCCAGCCAGATGCTTCTTACTGGCGTTTAAACGCCAGTAAGGTCTTCCTCCAGGGTGTGATTTTTCTTCTGCTGTTTTTTATTCCGTTTTCAATTTTTATATTTATTTTGTGACTCCACATGATCATGAACCTAATAAAACATGAAAGAACAAGAAAAATAGAATTAGATAAATAAAAAATTGGGTTGCCTCCCAACAAGCGCTTCTTTAATGTCAATAGCTTGACAGTGGGCTCTCATGGAGCCTCACAGATGTTCAGAGCATTGTTGAGACTCCCCAACACCAAACTTAGAGTTTAGATATGGGAGTTCAACACCAAACTTAGAGTTTGGTTGTGGCCTCCCAACACCAAACTTAAAGTTTGACTGTGGGGGCTCTGGTTGACTCTACAGTGAGAGAAGCTTTTTATGCTTCCTCTCTATGTTTACAGAAGGATGACCTCGAGTTTTAAACACAAGGGAGTCCTCATTCAATTGAAGGACTAATTCACCTCTGTCAACATCAATCACAGCTCTTGCTGTGGCTAGAAAAGGTCTTCCAAGGATGATGGATTCATCCTCATCCTTCCCAGTATCAAGGATTATGAAATCAGCAGGGATGTAAAGGCCTTCAACCTTTACTAACACGTCCTCTACTTGTCCATAAGCCTGTTTTCTTGAATTGTCTGCCATCTCTAATGAGATTTTAGCAGCTTGTATCCCATAGATTCCCAGTTTCTCTATTACAGAGAGGGGCATGAGGTTTATCCCTGAACCAAGGTCACACAGAGCCTTTTCAAAGATCATGTTGCCTATGGTACAAGGTATTATGAACTTTCCAGGATCCTGTTTCTTCTGAGGCAATGTCAGTTGATCCAGATCACTTAGTTCATTGGTGAACAAGGGAGGTTCATCTTTCCAAGTCTCAATACCAAATAATTTGGCATTCAGCTTCATGATTGCACCAAGAAACTTGGCAGCTTGCTCTTCAGTAACATCCTCATTTTCTTCAGAAGAGGAATACTCATCAGAGCTCATGAATGGCATAAGGAGGTTCAATGGAATCTCTATGGTCTCTAGATGAGTCTCAGATTCCTTTGGTTCCTCAGAGGAAAACTCCTTATTGATCACTGGACGTCCCAGGAGGTCTTCCTCCTTGGGATTCACGTCCTCCTCCTCTCTTGTGAGTTTGGCCATGATTGCTATATCAATGGCCTTGCACTCTCCTTTTGGATTTTCTTCTGTATTGCTTGGGAGAGTACTAGGAGGGATTTCAGTGATCCTTTTACTCAGCTGGCCTACTTGTGCTTCCAAATTTCTAATGGAGGACCTTGTTTCATTCATGAAACTCACAGTGGCCTTAGATAGATCAGAGACTAAGTTTGCTAAATTAGAGGTATTTTGTTCAGAGTTCTCTGTCTGTTGCTGAGTGGATGATGAAAAAGGTGTATTATTGTTAAACCTATTTCTTCCACCATTATTAAAGCCTTGTTGAGGCTTTTGTTGATCCTTCCATGAGAGATTTGGGTGATTTCTCCATGAGGGGTTATAGGTGTTTCCATAAGGTTCACCCATCTAATTCACCTCTGCTATTGCAGGGTTTTCAGGATCATAAGTTTCTTCTTCAGAAGATGCCTCTTGAGTACTGTTGGATGCAGCTTGCATTCCATTCACACTCTGAGAAATCATATTGACTTGCTGAGTCAATATTTTATTCTGAGCCAGTATGGCATTCAGAGTATCAATTTCAAGAACTCCCTTCTTCATAGGCGTCTGATGGGATATTTTCGCGGAGAAACGAATTTCTCCCAAAACACCCAAATCTAACCGGCAAGTGCACCGGGTCGCATCAAGTAATAATAACTCACGGGAGTGAGGTCGATCCCACAGGGATTGAAGGATTGAGTAATTTTAGTTTAGTGGTTGATTTAGTCAAGCGAATCAAGATTTGGTTGAGTGATTTGTAATTTGCAGAAATTAAATTGCATGGAAAGTAAAGGGAATGGGTCAATTGCATGAAATTAAAGAGAGCAGGAAATTAAAGTGCTGAATCTTAAAGAACAAGAAATTAAATGGCAGAACCTTAGAATGCAAGAAATGTAAAGTGCGGAATCTTAAAGTGCAAGAAATGTAAACGGCTGGAATTGTAAAGGGAATTGGGAATTGGATTTGCAGAATTTAAACAAGGAAAAGTAAATTGCATCAAACAGAAAAGTAAAAGAGTGTTTGGGTTGAATCGGATCTGAAGCAAAACAAGTAAATGAAGATGAAAAGCAAAAACAGAATGTAAATTGGAAATTCAGATCTCAGGACCCAGAGACTAGAAAACCAAGTCTAGATCTCAATGCCTTCCTAGATCCAATCAAGAAAAATTGCAAGGGAATTGTAAATTGCAAGGAAAGTAGATGAAGAGCAATTAACAGAAATTAAATTCACTCAAGCAGTAAATAAAGCAGAGAGATCCAAGGATGAGATTGAAACAGAATTTCTTCAATTCTCCAACCCAAGATCCAAGACAATTGTAATTGAAATTGAAAGCAATAAAACTAAGAGGAAGAGAAGTGAATTCTCCTTCCCCAAGACTAAGAAATTAAAGATCACTCAATATCCAAAGCTCTCCGAAAACTATTATGAAAATTCAAAGGGCAAGCTCCCCGAAGAACTTGAATTCTATCCTATTTATACACTTTCTTCAAATGATCTTCAAGCCTTGAGTTGGGCCTTTGCTCTTGGTGGAATTGGGTTGAAAGAGGCCTTGGTTGATTGCTCTTGGAGTTTGGAGAAGAACCAAAGTGAACCAAATGAACCGGGTTGGAGTTTTGCAAAAGTTGGACCAAAAGTTGGAGCAAAAGTTAGGGTCTAACTTTTGGTCCAACTTTTCATATTAGTCCCCATAATTTGCTGATACTCACGTTGGTGCAAAAGTTAGGGGTCTAACTTTTGCACCAACGTTGGCCTTCCTTGGTGCACTTATGGCGCCAACGTTAGCCCAAAAGTTAGGGGCTAACGTTGGCGCAAACTTTTGCTCCTCCCCTTGTAGTTTTCATGTGCCAACGTTAGCCCAAAAGTTAGGGGCTAACGTTGGCACAAACTTTTGGTGCCCAGGGAGGTTTTTCTTATGCCAACGTTAGCCTCAAAGTTAGGGGCTAACGTTGGCGCAAACTTTTGGTGCCCAGGGGTGAATTTCATGTGCCAACGTTAGCCCAAAAGTTAGGGGCTAACGTTGGCGCAAACTTTTGGTACCCAGGGAGTGATTTTCAAGTTCCAACGTTAGCCCAAAAGTTAGGGGCTAACGTTGGGGCTAACTTTTCACCCAAAAGTTTGTGCAAAAGTTTGAGGTTAACTTTAGGTCCAGCTTTTGGCTTCCTGGTTCAATTTCACTTATTCCATTATCCTCTCTTTACTCCTAGCCATTCCTTCTTGCTTCAACCTTTCTCCAAGCTTTCTTCACCTATCATTAATCAACCAAATATATCAAAGCTATGCTCAAAATCATGAGATATTCATTCTATCCTAATATGCAACAATTATGGCATCAAATCTCATGAAATTGCATTAATTTATCTATGGTTGACTAAATCAAAGGAAGCATGAAAATCTAACCAATTGGCTTGCTTGTAGCTCAAGAAAGTGCATAATTCAAGTGAAAACAAAAGAAAAAGACTAGTTAAAATAGGCTAAGATGACTTGTCATCAGCGTCCCATTACTCACAGGATTCCTCTCAGAAGTGTACATGAACTGGTTATTAGCAACCATGTTAATGAGTTCTTGAACTTCTGCAGGCGTTTTCTTTAGGTGAATGGATCCACCTGCAGAAGTATCCAATGACATTTTAGCCAATTCAGATAGACCATCATAGAATATATCCAGGATGGTCCATTCTGAAAGTATGTCAGAAGGACACTTTTTGGTCAGTTCTTTGTATCTCTCCCAAGCTTCATAGAGGGATTCACCTTCTTTCTGTCTGAAGGTTTGAATATCCACTCTAAGCTTACTCAGCTTTTGAGGAGGAAAGAACTTGGCTAAGAAAGCCTTGACCAGCTTATCCCAAGAGTTCAGGCTATCCTTAGGTTGAAAGTCCAACCATACTCTAGCTCTGTCTCTTACAGCAAAAGGGAAAAGCATGAGCCTGTAGACTTCAGGATCTACTCCATTAGTCTTAACAGTATCACATATCTGCAAGAATTCAGTTAAGAACTGAAAAGGATCTTCAGATGGAAGTCCATGAAACTTGCAGTTCTGCTGCATCAGAGAAACTAATTGAGGTTTCAGCTCAAAATTATTTGCTCCAATGGCAGGAATGGAGATGCTTCTTCCATGTAAATTGGAATTAGGTGCAGTAAAGTCATCAAGCATTCTCCTTGCATTATTATTATTTTCGGCTGCCATCTCCTCTTCTTGTTCGAAAATTTCTGAAAGGTTGTCTCTGGACTGTTGTATTTTAGCTTCTCTTAGTTTCCTTTTCAGAGTCCTTTCAGGTTCTGGATCTACTTCAACAAGAATATTCTTGTCTTTGCTCCTGCTCATATGAAAAAGAGGGACAGAAAAATAATAATAATAATAATAATAGGGATCCTTTTTACCACAGTATAGAGGTCCCTGTGTGAATAGAAGAAAAGAAGAAGAGAAAATCTGAACTCAGAGAGAGAGAGGGGGTTCGGATTTTTGGTGAGTGAAGAAGAGATGTTAGTAAATAAATAAACAAATAGAAGAAGATGAGAGGAGGAAGTGAATTTTCGAAAATAATTTTTGAAAAAGAGTTAGTGGTTTTCGAAAATAGTTTTTGAAAAAGGTTAGTAATTTTTGAAATTTTAAAATTAAAAATTAAAATAATTAGTTAATTAAAAAGAAATTTTGAAAAAGAGGGAAGATATTTTCAAAAATTAGAGAGAGAGGGAGTTAGTTAGGTAGTTTTGAAAAAGATAAGAAACAAACAAAAAGTTAGTTAGTTAGTTGAAACAAATTTGAAAATCAATTTTGAAGAGATAAGAGGATAAGAAGTTAGAAAGGATATTTTAAAATCAAATTTTGAAAAAGATAAGATAAAGAGATATTTTTGAAAAGATATGATTGAAATTAGTTTTGAAAAAGATTTGATTTTTAAAATCACAATTAATGACTTGATTCACAAGAAATCACAAGATATGATTCTAGAACTCAAAGTTTGAATCTTTCTTAACAAGCAAGTAACAAACTTGAAATTTTTGAATCAAAACATTAATTGATGATGTTATTTTCGAAAATTAGGAGATAAAGATAAGAAAAAGATTTTTGAAAAATATTTTTAAAATTTTCGAAAATAAATAAGAAAAATGAAAAAGATTTGATTTTTGAAAAAGATAAGATTTTTATATTGAAAATTTGATTTGACTCATAAAAACAACTAGATTTTAAAAAGTTTTGAAAAAGACAATCCAAATTTTTGAAATTTATGAGTGAAAAAGGGAAAGATATTTTTTTTTTTATTTTTGAATTTTTAATGATGAGAGGGAAAAACATGAAAAAGACTCAATGCATGAAAATTTTGGATCAAAACAATGAATGCATGCAAGAATGCTATGAATGTCAAGATGAACACCAAGAACACTTTGAATGTCAAGATGAACATCAAGAACTTATTTTTGAAAAAAATTTTAATGCAAAGAAAACATGCAAGACACCAAACTTAAAAATTTTTCATGTATAGACACTATAAATGCAAGAATGCATATGAAAAACAAGAAAAGACACAAAACATGAAAACATCAAGATCAAACAAGAAGACTTACCAAGAACAACTTGAAGATCATGAAGAACACTATGAATACATGAATTTTTCGAAAAATGCAAGATGAATATGCAATTGACACCAAACTTTCAACTTGACTCAATACTCAAACAAGAAACATGAAATAATTTTTATTTTTATGATTTTATTAAATTTTTTTGGTATTTTCTTTTAATTTTTTTTCGAAAATCATTTTGAAAAAGAAAAATAAGGATTCCAAAATTTTTAATATGAATTCCAGGAATCTTATGCTCTTTAGTCTAAAGCTCCAATCAAAGGGTCAGGCATGGTTTAATAGCCAGCCAAGCTTTAGTATGTAACTCAGACATGACATGCCTGACATTCCCTATCCAGAAGAATTAGACATGGCTTTACAGCCAGCCAGGCTTCAACATGCTTCATGAAACACTAGAATTCATTCTTAAAAATTCTAAAGAAAAATATATTTTTGAAAACATTTTTATTTTAAATTTTTTTTTTCGAAAACAAAGGAGAAATTTTTGAAAAATTTTTGAAAATTTTTTTTGATGAAAAGAAAACGAAAAGAAAGTTACCCAATCTGAGCAACAAGATGAACCGTCAGTTGTCCAAACTCGAACAATCCCCGGAAACGGCGCCAAAAACTTGGTTCACGAAATTGTGATCTCAGGCAACGGCGCCAGAAACTCTGTACGCACGTCTTAATAAATCATTTTTCATTCACAACTTCGATACAACTAACCAGCAAGTGCACTGGGTCGTCCAAGTAATAAACCTTACGTGAGTAAGGGTCGATCCCACAGAGATTGTTGGTATGAAGCAAGCTATGGTCACCTTGTAAATCTCAGTCAGGCAGATATCAAAAGGTTATGGAGTTTTCGAAATTAAATAATAAGTAAACATAAAAGAAGGATAGAAATACTTATGTATATCATTGGTGAGAATTTCAGATAAGTGTATAGAGATGCTTTCGTTCCTCTGAGTCTCTGCTTTCCCGCTGTCTTCATCCAATCAGTCCTACTCCTTTCCATGGCTAGCTTTCTGTAAGGGCATCACCGTTGTCAATGGCTACATCCCATCCTCTTGTGAAAATGGACCAAATGCCCTATCATGGCACGGCTAATCATTTGAGGTTCTCGATCATACTGGAATAGGATTCACCCTCCTTTTGCGTCTGTCACTATGCCCAGCACTCGCGAGTTTGAAGTTCGTCACAGTCATTTGATCCCAGGGTCCTACTCGGAATACCACAGACAAGGTTTAGACTTTCCGGACTCTCATGAATGCCGCCATCAATCTAGCTTATACCACGAAGATTCTGATTAAGAGATCCAAGAGATAATCATTCAATCTAAGGTAGAACGGAAGTGGTTGTCAGGCACGCGTTCATAGGGAATGATGATGATTGTCGCGTTCATCACATTCAGGTTGAAGTGCGAATGAATATCTTAGAAGCGGAATAAGTTGAATTGGATAGAAAAATAGTAGTACTTTGCATTAATCTTTGAGGAACAGCAGAGCTCCACACCTTAATCTATGGAGTGCAGAAACTCTACCGTATGAAAATACATAAGTGATAATGGTTCAGGCATGGCCGAATGGCCAGCCCCCATGAAAGTCTAAGATAGCATAAAACTGATCAAAGATGTCTAATACAATAGTAAAAAGTCCTATTTATAATAAACTAGTTACTAGGGTTTACAAAAGTAAGTAATTGATGCATAAATCCACTTCCGGGGCCCACTTGGTGTGTGCTTGGGCTGAGCTTGAATGTTACACGTGTAGAGGTCAATCTTGGAGTTGAACGGTAGTTTGTAACGTATTTCTGGCATTCAACTCTGGCTTGTGACGTGTTTCTGGCGTTTAACTCCAGACAACAACATAGAACTGGCGTTCAACGCCCTTTTACGTCGTCTAAACTCGGCCAAAGTATGGACTATTATATATTGCTGGAAAGCCCTGGATGTCTACTTTCCAACGCAATTGGAAGCGCGCCAATTTGAGTTCTGTAGCTCCAGAAAATCCACTTTGAGTGCAGGGAGGTCAGAATCCAACAGCATCAGCAGTCCTTCTTCAACCTCTGAATCTGATTTTTGCTCAAGTCCCTCAATTTCAGCCAGAAAATACCTGAAATCACATAAAAATTCACAAACTCATAGTAAAGTCCAGAAATGTAAATTTAACATAAAAACTAATGAAAACATCCCTAAAAGTAACTAGATTCTACTAAAAACATACTAAAAACAATGCCAAAAAGCGTATAAATTATCCGCTCATCACTTGTTCTACGGCTCGAAGGCATGGAGCCGATGAGGTAGCTATCATGGTTTTTGCCTTCCCTTTCTCTCTTGAAGCGCAAGCAAAAACATGGTTCTACTCGCTACCGGATGAGATTGTGACTAATTGGGATTTCTTAAGAAGAGAGTTTCTTGATAAGTTCTTCCCACCGGAGAAGACCGACTACATCCGGAAAGAGATTTTGGGTATAATGCAAAGAGACCAAGAGAGTTTGTACGAGTATTGGTCTCGGTTCAAGAGGCTGTTGGAGTCATGTCCACACCACGGAATGACCACTCACTTGCTCATTAGCTACTTTACCAGAGGTCTTTGTGCGGAAGATAGAAGATTGCTCACCGCTTCTAGTGGCGGTTCCCTTTCGAAAAACAAGACGGAGGGAGAAGCTTGGAATTTGATAAAGGATGTTGTCGAAGCTACACAACACACAAGGTGAGAAGTAATCCTCTCAAGGGTGTGGTAGAACCATCCCCCTCCGAAGCAAGTCTAACCAAGGCACTTGGGGATATGACCACCATCCTTACACAAATCCAAAGGGATCAAAAGGAATACTACTCCATCCAAGCCGTCCAAGCCCCACCTCCGATTGCTCAACTTGAAGGCCCTCCTAGAATTTGTGGTTTGTGCTCTAGCACCACACATTACACCGACCAATGCCATCAAATTCAAGAGGAACATGCCCTTGTGGTAGCCAATGTGAATTACAAAAATCGTCCACCCTACCCTTCTCAAGGTCAAAACAACTACCATCAAGGTGGTAATCAACATCAAAGGTGGAGAGATAATGCACAAGGAAGCAATCAAAACCAAAGGTGGAACAACTCTTCTTCTCATCACAACAACAACCAATCTTCATCCCAATACCACCATAACAACAACAACTTCCAAGCCAACCAAGGCCACTCCAACCAAAACCAAAACAACTACACCAAATACCAAGCACCATACCATAGACAACAAAATCAAAACCAAACTCCTCCATCTTCCAACAATCAAGTTGATGAGCTTAGAGCCGCTATGGAAAAACGATATGAGAGCAAAAAGGCTCAATTCGAGGCCTTGAATACTCAATTGGCCAACCTCACCAACATGCTTTCAAAGATGAACATGTCAAGCCAATCACCAACCCCAATAACAACACCAATCAACCCTCAAGTTCCTCTAACCTTCCATCCCAACCCCAACCAAACCCAAGAGGCGGTCTCAACGCCATCACTCTACGGTCGGGGACTACATTAGAGAAGATACCTCCAAGGGTCATGGGAGAAATTCATGAGGAAGAGGTAGTTGTTGAAGCTCCACATGAAGAAGAGGCAGTAGACAAAAGGCATGAGGAAGAAGGAGTAAACCTCAAGGAACCCAAGAGGAAAGCTATAGTGGATGAGTCAATTCCTATTCCATTTCCTTCCATGGTAAAGAAGGCGAAGAAGACACCGGAGCTTGATTTGAACATGCTTCAAGTGTTCAAAAAGGTTGAGGTAACCATACCACTCCTTGATGCTATTCAACAAATTCCAAAGTATGCAAAATTTTTGAAAGACTTGTGTACACACAAGGATAGGATAGGAGAATTGGAGACATTATCCTTGGGTAGTTTAATTTCTTTCTTGATGGAACCTATTCCAAGAAAATGTGGTGACCCTGGACCGTGCTTAGTGTCTTGTTGTATTGGTGGATACACTTTTCATGATTGTATGTGTGACTTGGGAGCTTGTGTAAGCATCATGCCACTTTCTATCTATGTGTAGTTGAATTTAGCTCCATTAAAGAAGTCGGCGGCGAGGTTTGCCTTAGCCGATAAGAGTGTGATCACAGTGATGGGATAGCGGAAGATGTACTCGTGGCAATTAAGGATTTGGTTTTTCCGGTTGACTTTTACATCCTTGAAATGCCTCCAACAGAAAATAGAAGCTCCTCCTCCGTTCTACTTGGTAGACCCTTCCTCAAAACCTCCAAATTCAAGTTAGATGCCTTCACCGGTATATATTCCTTTGGGGTTGGAGACAAGACTATCAAGTTCAATTTAGAGGAAGCCATGAAACATCCTTCCGAAGAACATTCCGTGCTCCGATGTGATGTGATTGATGAAGTGGTAGCGGAAGTGCAAGAAGAAGACCATGACAAGTTGTGCTACCCCATTGTTGATGAGACGGATGACCAAGAAGATGAACATGAAGAAGTTGTTGAGAATGAATCCCATGAGATTGATGAAAAGGAACCTCAACTTGAGATAAAAAGTGAATTAAAGCCCCTTCCATCTCATTTGAAGTATGCTTTCTTAGAGGATAACCAAAGGTTTCCGGTCATTATTGCTAGTGAGCTCTCAAATGAAGAAGAGGGAAAGCTCCTAGATGTTCTCAGAAAGTACAAGAAAGCAATAGGATGGAGCCTAGCGGATATTGTGGGAATTGACCCCCGCAAGTGCATGCATAGGATATTTCTCCAAGATGGAGCTAAGCCAGTTAGGCAACCTCAAAAGAGGCTCAACCCAACCATCCTCGATGTAGTGAAGAAAGAGGTCACCCGATTACTGGATGCGGATATCATATACCCAATTTCCGACAGTGAGTAGGTGAGCCCGGTTCAAGTTGTCCCCAAGAAGTCGGGCATCACAACGGTCGAGAAGGACGACGGTGAAATGGTCACTAAAAGAGTACAAAATGTGTGGCGAGTATGTATTGACTACAGAAGATTGAACGCCGCCACACGGAAGGACCATTACCCCTTACCCTTCATCGATCAGATGCTAGACCGCTTGGCAGGTAAATCTCACTGCTGCTTTCTTGATGGATTTACTGGCTACTTCCAGATACATATTGCTCCTGAAGATCAGGAGAAGACCACGTTTACTTGTCCGTTTGGCACCTTTGCCTATAAAAGGATGCCATTTGGACTATGTAACGCACCCGCTACTTTTCAGCGGTGCATGACGAATGTCTTCTCCGATCTAATGGAGAATTGCCTGGAAGTCTTTATGGACAACTTCAGCGTTTATGGTACTTCATTCGATTTTTGTTTAGAGAGCTTGGCCAAGGTCCTAGCTAGATGTGTTGACACTAACCTTGTCTTAAATTTTGAAAAATGTCACTTTATGGTACAACAAGGTATAGTGTTAGGACATATAGTATCTCGTGAAGGCATTTCTGTAGACCCGGCCAAGGTCGATGTTATCACCACTTTGCCTCACCCCTCATCCGTGAGGGAGGTCCGCTCGTTTTTGGGACATGCAGGATTTTATAGGCGCTTTATCAAGGACTTCAGCAAGATTGCTTTGCCATTGTCGCGCCTACTCCAAAAAGATGTGGATTTTGAGTTTGATGGTGAATGTGTAAAAGCTTTTGAAGAGCTAAGGAGAGTTCTTACCACGGCACCAATTGTGCGAGGCCCCAACTGGACGTTACCATTTGAGATAATGTGCGATGCGTCAAACCATGCTGTGGGTGCCGCGCTTGCACAGCGCGATGGTAAACTCCCTTATGTCATTGCTTACTCTTCTAAGACATTAGATGCGGCCAATCCAACTATACCACTACTGAAAAGGAACTCCTAGCTATTATTCATGCTTTAGACAAATTCAGATCTTATTTGCTAGGTTCAAAGATAGTGGTATACACGGATCATGCAGCTTTAAAGTACTTATTGACAAAGAATGAGTCAAAGCCTAGACTCATACGTTGGATCTTGCTTTTGCAAGAATTCGACATTGAGATTAGGGACCGGAGTGGATCTCAAAACCTGGTTGCGGATCATTTAAGCTGCATTGAGAATTTAAAAATTGATCCATTTTCGATCAATGACTCATTCCCGTTGGATAGTTTGCATGCTATGTCGGATAGCTTTCCTTGGTTTGCCCTAATGGCAAACTACTTGGTTGCAAGAATCTTCCCTCCCAACTTTTCAAAAAACCAAAGGGACAAGTTGAGGAGTCATTCCAAATACTATATTTGGGATGACCCCCACTTGTGGAAGAGGGGCGTAGACCAAGTAATTCGAAGATGTGTCCCGGAGTCTGAATTCCAACCAATTCTTGAAGCTTGTCATTCGTCCGAATGTGGTGGCCACTTTGGCCCACAAAGGACCGCTAAAAAAGTGTTGGATTGTGGATTCTGGTGGCCAACCTTATTCAAGGATGCTAACCGATTATGTGTGTCTTGCCATCAGTATCAGAAGTCAGGAAACGCATCCCAAAGGGATGAAATGCCTCAGCAACCTATGTTGTTTTGTGAGATATTTGATGTATGGGGCATTGACTTTATGGGACCGTTTCCCAATTCTAGTGGGTATCTGTATATTCTGTTAGCGGTTGACTACGTGTCAAAGTGGGTAGAGGCTGTACCTACCCGCCTTGACGACGCCAATGCCGTTGTTTCTTTCATTAGGAATCACATTGTATGCCGTTATGGGTCGCCACGAGCAATCGTGAGTGACCAAGGATCCCACTTTTGTAACAGGAAGGTAGAAGCATTTCTCAAGCGCTATGGAGTGTCGCATAAGGTTGCTACTGCTTATCATCCGCAAACAAATGGACAAGCGGAAGTGTCCAACCGGGAAATCAAGAGAATCTTGGAGAAAGTGGTCAATCCACAAAGGATTGGAGCCTCCGGTTAGGAGATGCACTATAGGCGTATAGAACGGCCTACAAGACTCCGATAGGGATGAGTCCTTTCCGGATCGTCTACGGTAAGGAGTGCCACCTTCCGGTGGAGATTGAGCATCGAGCCTATTGGGCGGTAAAGCAGTGCAACATGGATTTAGCCAAGGCGGGTGAAGTTAGGAAGTTACAACTAGAAGAGCTTGAGTGTTTGAGGAACGAGTCATATGAGAATTCCCGAATTTACAAGGAAAAGACTAAGGCATTTCATGACCATCACATCCAGAAGAAGGACTTTCAAGAAGGTGATGAGGTCCTCTTCTACAACTCAAGGCTCCGATTTATGCCTGGCAAGCTCCGTTCTAGATGGGAAGGACCTTTCAAGGTGAAGGAGATGAAGCCCTACGGAGTGGTGAAATTGTTTGATCCCAAGAGTGAAGCAACTTTCAAAGTGAATGGACATAGAGTAAAGAAGTATCATGGTTGCAAGCCCCCAAGAGAGCTAGAGGTGTACATATTGGAGGATGCACCAAGGAGAGAGGAACCTTAAGAAAAGGACCGTCCAACTTAAGGACGTTAAAGAAAAGTGCTTGGTGGGAGGCACCCCACCGTGGTAAGATCTTCCTTGTTTATACCATCTTGTTCGTATCTTTAGTTTCTTGTGGATTTTGTGATCTTTTGATGATTGATTGAGTGCATAGGAATGCTAGCTCTGTTGCTTTTGTTGGATAGGTAGAATGTTCATATAGATAGGATGTGAAAAAGATAAAGAAAACAAAAATACTTCTTTGAAGAAGGGCACCGACGTGCCAGCGCACAGTGCGCGCACGCCAGTGGCGAAATTCCACTCTTGGGCCAAATACCCGAGAGTCATGCCCACTTTGTGCCCAACTCGTGCCAGGCACCGACGCGTTCGCGTACATGCCGCCTGCACGCACCCTTGCAATTCAACCATCGACGCGCCAGCGCACGGTGCGCGCGCGTGCCGATGGAGATATGTGGACTCTCTGGTACAAAAACCAGAGAGTTGTGCCACAATTGGGCCAACCTTATGCCAAAACTGACGCGTCCGAGCATTGTGCGCGTCCGCACCAGTTGCGGAATACCTCAAGCACGCGTCTGCGCAAGGTGCGCGTCCGCGCGTCTGCCTCACTGATTCACTCTGGTACAAAAACCAGAGACTTGAGCCAACTTTGTGCCACTTCTGTGCCTGAGGCACAACTCCCCTCGCGTGCGCATGCCACTGACGCGCACGCGTCCCCTGCTAGCATCCTTACCGACGCGCCAACGCACCTTGCGCGCGCGCGCCGGTTGCGCGAGTCAGTTTTATACTTCGCGCCTTGCCCTGTTTTTCTTTCTCTCAAACCCTTTTCTTTCTTAGTTTCTTTTCCTTCTCCCTCCATCATCTCCCTTCTCCTCTTCTACTTCTTTACCCCACCACCACTGTCTCCGGCCACTCACCGGTGACAACCAACTTTTTCCGGTGGCACTACACCTCTCCCATTTTCTTTCTCATCTTCACAAAAGAAGATTCAACCTTGTTCCTTCATACTCTTCAAGGTTTCACTTCTTCTACTTCTCTTCTTTATTTTCTCTTGCATTATTTCCTCTAGTTAGATGCTTCTTATTTCTTTACTTAGTTTACCTTTTACTTGCCTGATGATGTTTCTTGCTTTTTGTTTGCTTACCTTTTCTTTTTCCTTATTTCTCCATGGATATTGAATTTGAGCTTAATTTTCATTAATAGATCTTTTGTCCTTCTTTTTCTTATCTTTCCCATTATGTGTTGTTTATGTGATGATTGATGTTCCATTTTGTGCTTTGAATTGATTTAGTATCTCATAATTGCTCATTGCTTGATTATTGCACGCCAAGTGTTCGAGGAAATGCACATATACCATTTTGGTTCATTTTAGTCATATAATTTTCAAATTGGTGCTCCCACCTCATTCACTTACTTTCTCTTAAATGCATTGAGTATAATTTGTGTGCTTAAAGTTTATACTTGCCAATTAGATATTAATTGAACTTGACTTGCTCTTTATTATGGATGCTTGAGACTACTCTTCTCATGCCATTGCATGCTTTACTTCCTCTTGCATCCCATGCCAAGTGTTGTGACCCTTGCTTTTACATTCATCATGGGCACCATAAGTCACTTGCATGTTTTTTGTCAAATTGATTCTTGGGTTTAATGTTTTCTTTCCTTCTCTTCCTTTTCAGGATGGCCACCAAGAAAGGCAAGGAGATAGCTTCGAGGAAACCGGCCGCAAAAAGGGCACCCCAAAAGTCAAATTCTAAGGCGCGCTCTTCATTAGGAGCCAAACCCCTATCTAAGAAAGGGAAGACACCCGCTCCTTTTGATGAGAATGACAAGGGCAAACCGGCACGCTTTTGTGAACTTATATTCCCCTCTATAGCTGTAAGAAACTATTATCCTGAGCATCTACTCGCTCCGCCGGACAAGGTCACTCCTTATATTTTTCCCCGCATTGAACAGCGAGGATGGGAGTTCCTTTTGAGGAAACCAAGGGAAATCAACCTCTCTTGGGTGGAAGAATTCTACACTAACTACCATCTTCCCTCTCTTCAATCGGTATACATGCGCCGAAAGTAAGTCTCAGTTTCAGAAGAGGCTATTCAGCAAGTGCTTAATGTCCTACCAGTGCCAAGTGACATGGATGGCTACCAAGAAGTCTTACGTCAGCGAGAGAAGTATGGATTCAATTGGGACTCGATTCTCCGAGTCATTGTTGAGCCAGGGACATTTTGGACCCAAGGTCGACTCCGGATGAGGCCTAAGAGAATTGACGCTCGCTTTCTCACTGTGGAAGCTAGAGCTTGGGCCTAGATCCTATCCCACTATGTGCTACCTAGCACCCACAAGTCGTCCCTCACGGCAGACCTCACCTTGCTTGTTTGGTATGTTCTCATGGAGAAGCCGGTGAATATTCCGCTTCTTGTCAGGCAAGCGATGAGTCAAGTTCACGACCGGGGTAATCTGCCATTTCCAGCATTGGTGTATGACTTAGTTGCTGCTGCGGGTGTTTCTTGGGAAGCCAAGGACAAAAAGATCATAGTTCCGGCTAAGGGCGATGTGGTCCCAAGTGGGAAATACCTACACCTTCCTATGAGCAAACCAAGCCTCGACATGGCCCCACCACTTCTTTTTTCCTTCTAGTTCATCATCACCACCACTGAGATCCACACATCAAAGGATAGAAGATCTTCACCGGAAGCTTGATAGATATGAGCGGCGCAACCTCCGCCGGTACACTTACATCAAGAAGCTTCTGCGTTGTGTTACTCCTAGCATGGAGGAACCCGAAATCTTCACATCCACCTCAAATCCAAGTGATGGGAGCTCTGATAATGGGGATAGTGAAGGTTCCGGTCCCGACCGTCCCTTGCGTATTATTCGTAGCACGGAGGACCGTGCTAATTTCTAAAGTGTGGGGAGGTCGTTCGACCGATCTCCATGGGTAACATTCTCTTCCCCTCAATACCCATGGATTTATCTTTTGCTTAGAAGTTAGTATATTGCATGTAGAGTTAGTTTTGCTTGTAAATACCCTTGCATGATAGTTAGTTTCTATAGAGTTACTTGGTCAAAACAATAACTTCCTTTTCAAGAAACTGTGTTCTGGGTGACCAACCAAAATTCTGAAATTTTTTTTTTTGCAGTAAACTTGCTTTAAGAATGTATTTTAGAACATAGTGATTGAGCTAAGAACACAAGCATGAAAGTTTTGAGCCTATTGCATGGTTACATCTTTTAACCATTATTTCCATTCTTGTGTGCATATATCTCTCGCTATGATTGTGATCCTTGCTTTGTCTGATTCTATATGTCCATTGCTTGGTGTATGAATGCATTTACATGATTGAGGCCATCATTTCAATAGTCACTTTTCCCAAATGGCCTTAACCCTTTTATCTACTGTTGCTAACCAATTTTGAGCCCATGATAAACCCTTTTGTTCTTAAATAGAGCACATAAACAACCCTAAGTGAAAAACCATGAATGTCCCTAAATTTGAATCCATGATTAGCTTAGGTAAGTTAGAATGTGTGTCATTCAAATAGGAGGGTATACTTGGGAAATTCGGGTAGATATATAGGTGTGTAATTGTAGTGTAATTGAAAAATTCTAGGATTTGGGAACATACTCTTGTGTTGAATGACGAAACTGTATGCAGTGAAACTTTTGTTCACAAAGAAACCCCAAGAAAAAGGGGATAATAATAAAAAAAATAATAATAAAAGAGAGAAAGCAATGAAAGGGGACAAAGATGCCCCAAGATAAAGTAACAAAAACAATGCATATGGGTGTGAATTGAAAAGAATACATGAGTATGCAAAAAGAGTAAAACTCAAGGGTGGCTAGGTAATATATTGTAGTTGTATAGGTTGTTTTATGTGTCTAGTGGATCCTAGGTTGATCAAGGACTCAAATTTTAAGCCCACGTGGCCATATACATCCTTACCTTCACCCTAGCCCCGTTACAACCCATGAATAAGACCTCATGATACTTGTAAGCATACATTAAGTAATTGTCGATTGTTAGATGAAAGACAAATCTTGGAAAGCATGATTAGGAGAAGATTGAGTGACGAACCCTATACACTTGAGCGAATAGAGCGGATACACTTCTGGTGAGGGTTCGATACTCAATGCTTGTTCCCGGCTTTCACAAGCGTTCGTTTAGCAAGTCATATACATTCCATGGTGATGTTCAATTTGGTAGGATTCATGAATCACATACTATTTTCACCCTATATGCTCACATGTATTCTTGGAGGATAGATTTACTCTTGACCAAGTAGGTAGATGATTTTACATTAGTTGCATGCATCCATTTAGGTAGTTTGCATTTCATAAACCCTTTTCCATTATGATCTTTGGTCTTTTTATTTTAAGCATGAGGACATGCTTGGTTTAAGTGTGGGGAGATTTGATAAATCCCGATTTTGTGGTTTATCTTGTGATTATTTTGGGGGATTTTATCAATATTTCTCACACTTATTCGCAAGAAATGCATGGTTTTGTGTTCACTTTCCAATATTGCTCCATGATGGAAAACATGCTTATTTTGCCTTAAAATTGCCATATTTTAATCCTCTTCTTTTGCTATTCGATGCCGTGATGTATTTGTTGAGTAATTTCAGGAATTATAGGGTAGGAATGACTTAGAAGAGAGGGAGAAAGCATGTAAAAAGAGGGAGGAACATGAAGAATTGAAATCTTGGGAAAAGCAGCATCGGCGCGCCCGCGCACTCCACGCAGACACGTGGATGGGATTGGCTGGAAGCGGCGCGTAAGGATGGACGCATCCGCGCGGATCAGAAGATTCCTATCGACGCGCACGCGCACTTGGCGCGCACGCGTGGATCGCAAAAGCAATCGACGCGCATGCACGCATGGCGCGCACGCGTGGGAAGCTGCACGTGACCTCATTAAAGGAAATCGTGCCTGGCGATATTTGAGGCTCATCAGGCCCAATTTCAAGCTGTTTCTGCATGGAAAAGGCCCAAGGATGCTAGGGGGAAAGGGGGGATGAATCATTTTTACACTAAGATATAATTTTAGCTAGTTTTTGGTTCTTTGGTTATTCTAGAGAGAGAAACCCTTGTTCCTCTCTAGATCTAGTTTTAATTTGATCTTCCCTTGTTGATTTATGAATTGGATATTGTTAATTACTAGTTTTAATTGTTCAATTTGAATTTCTTGTTACAACTTTGCTTATATCTAGTGATAGTTTTATGAATTCTTGTCAATTGTCATTTTATACCCATTTCATGAATGTTGTGAATCTTGACTTGTTGATGTTACATTGATGATTTCTATGTTTAATCTTGTTGTTTGGATGATTGTATGTTGATAATTGTTAGTGGGTACTTGTAGATTTTAATTTAATTGCTATTTTAAACATGTCTTTTGTTAATGCTTACCAAGTGTTCGATGAATTGTTTACTTTGATTATGGAGTAGTCTTCTTTACTCTTGGCCTAGGTCAAGGGAATTGGGTAAACTTGAGTCATTAGGTCTAATGGATTTGATGATTTGGGAGCCCTTGGTGGTCAATTTGATACTCATTGACGCCAACCCACTACTAATCCAATTAGTAGGTAGGTTGGGACTTATGGGTTGATGTGATCAAATCCATTTGACGTACTTCAAGTCTAGGAGTAGATATCACGTACTTAAGACTTTGAGGGTAGACTTAATGAGCTTGGTTCCTCATAATTATCAAGATACGGTTGTTAGACAAGGATCGTGACCCCAATTCCCATGCCTAGCCAAGAGTTGCTTTTATTATTCATATTTGAAAACCAATTTTCCCAAATTATTTGCTTTAGTTACATTTACTTGCTTAGTTTATAATAGAATTAAGTGGAATGTTGCTTGTTCATTGGAATTGCTCATGTTTTTCTTAGATAGTTGAATTAGTTTGTTGCAATTTAAGATTACTTGCTTGTTAAGATTTCCATTTATTTTCATGCTCATAACTCACAACCCCGAATTTCTAACCAATGTTGAAGCACATGTTTGCCCATTCCTTGTGAGACGACCCGAGGTTTGAATACTTCGGTTATTTCTATTGGGATTGAACTTGTGACAACCAAATCCCTCTCTAAATTTGACCCCTGAAGATTGTTGTTGGTAGAGCTATACTTGCAACGTGGTTTTATTGGAGAAAATCTTTACCAATACACCCTTGGGAGCCTGTTAACTACCAAAAGTGGTTTGGTTTTAAAGGAAATTGATTTGAGAAAACGTGACTCTTGGCGAGATGTGAACTGAGTATGTTTTATTTTTAAAAGAAAATGAGCCAAGAATGATTTTGAAATTGGATAAAGACGAGTTTGGTTTTGATTGAGGCGCATTCTGTAAGGCGCAAGAGTGAGCCGGGCACTATATCCCTGGGTAATGTGAGGACTGAGTCTAAATGTCCCGCTCACATCTTTTCGAGTCACAAGAGTGAGCCGGGCACTATATCCTTGGGAAAGTGAGCCAGACACTATATCCCTGGGAAGGGTACCCCTTTATATTCGTGGCCGAAAGCGACATTCCCATGGCCATGTGTCGGGTTGGCAGTTGAACCGACAATGTGATATGACAGCCAATAGGACAGACATTCATCATATACATCTATGTGACATTATTTGGGTGTGCATATTGTAATTGGTTTGCCTATGTGAATAATTATATTTAACTGCTAATTGCTATACTTGATATAACTGCTTTGATTGTGTTTGAACCTCATTACTTGTGTTTGTGATGGAAATTGGTTGGATTGTGGTGAATTGGATGTTGATTGAGCTGTTTGGGCCTGAGGCCGTGATTGATTATGTGATTGGTCGGAGGTCGTGATTGGTTTGAGTTGTGGTCTAGTAAAGTATGAAGAATCAAACTGGTTCATCATAGACTTAATGAAACTATGCTTGGAACAGGTTGGTCATTCATACTGTCTAGGAAAACTTTTAAGATTTTATAAAAAAGAAAAAGGCTTTGGATTTTGAAGAATAAACTGATTTCTCTTTTAAATAGGATTTGGATTTGTGAATGTAAACCTTTGGCTTTTGAAAGGATAAATAAGACGAGTAACAATCACTGTAGTTTGAACACTGTTTTATTTTACTTATCTTATTATAGCAATTCTCTAACTCTATAGTGAGAACCATCGAGGATGATGTTCTCACTCCCCTATAGGTTTTCCCTTTTCAGGACATGGACGAAGAAGTCATGAAGAGTTTATCTCGTTTTCTGTTTACACGATAATTTGTATTATTTTAGATATTATGTTTCTCTCGCCTTTATCTTTACAAATTTTGTAATAGGGATAGGAATTGTGATATGCAATGCTTGTAAATTAAAATTATGTATATATATATATATATATATACTTTGTAAGTATTGTATCTGGTCTGTATGTACATATTTATGTTTTCAACTAAAAAGTCTCTTTTGGAAAGATTATATGATTTTAAGTTTTAACAGGCTCCTATCTTAGTATTAAATATGATTAAAGTCGTCGTAATTGCCATGCTATTAGAGTGGCGCAGCCGGTAGCGTGATATTCTGGTGGCAAGGGTGTTACATTTGTGGTATAAGAGCAGTCTTTCTTGTAGAGCCTGGGGAATGGACTAACTATGCTTCAATTGCATACTGTGAGCGTCTGTCATGTAGTAGGTCTTGTTCGGATAACGAGAATTAGGGCTTTATGCACATGATGGTCTATTGATTAATGCTATTAGTTTATCTTTGCATACTTCCTGGTATTAAGTTTGGCCGGCTTAGCACTAGTGTATTATGTACATGGAATCACTAATGGGTTATCATAGACGATATACGAGTTATAGGTAACGCGAATCATGGGTTTTGGAAACGTTAGGAGTTAATTCTTGAGGTTACTTGATTAGGTGTCTGGAAACTCTACGGGTGTCATGTGACTTGTTCTTTCATGATGTGCTTTGAAGTTCGTGTTTGTGATTTCTTTCTTGGAAAGTAATTTGATTATCTCCCAACCCTGTTCTTTTGTTCATATGCATTCTTGTTTGATCTTAACTGCATATGTCTTTTTGAAATTTCTTGAAGTATCTGCCTTTACTTGTCTAGAATTTTCTCCTTGACTTATATACTCCTTGATGTAACTTTAAATTTGTTTGATACATCAAAAGGGTCTTTGAGAATCTTTAAGAAATCACTATTGATTGAGTTATCCTTCTTTGTAAGTTTTATAATTCATCGGATCAGCTAAAAACTTGTTCGTTATTTCATGCTTTGTCAATCTTGCTTGATTTCCTTTTAATTCATTTCCTTTCTTGAAAGCAAGTTAATTTCCCTTTTTAGCACTGATGAGCGGATATTTTATACACTTTTTGGGGTTAATTTCATGTAGTTTTTAGTATGTTTTAGTTATTTTTTAGTATATTTTTATTACTTTCTAGGCAAAATTTTTATTTTTGGACTTTACTATGAGTTTGTGTGTTTTTCTGTAATTTCAGGTATTTTCTGGCTGAAATTGAGGGAGCTGAGCAAAAATCTGATTCAGGCTGGAAAAAGGACTGCTGATGCTGTTGGATTCTGACCTCTCTGCACTCGGAATGCATTTCTTAGAGCTACAGGATTCCAATTGGCACGCTCTCAATTGCGTTGGAAAGTAGACATCCAGGACTTTCCAGCAATATATAATAGTCCATACTTTGCTCAAGGATAGACGACGTAAACTGGCGTTCAACGCCAGTTCCATGTTGCATTCTGGCGTTAAACGCCAAAAACAAGTTACAAGTTGGAGTTAAATGCCAGAAACAGGTTACAACCTGGCGTTTAACTCTAGAAACAGCCTAGGCACGTGTAAAGCTCAAGTCTCAGCCCCAGCACACACCAAGTGGGTCCCAGAAGTGGATTTATGCACTATCTATCTTAGTTTACTCATTTTCTGTAAACCTAGGTTACTAGTTTAGTATTTAAACAACTTTTAGAGATTTATTTTGTATCGGATGACATTTTTAGATTCGAACTTTGTACTCTTTGATGGCATGAGTCTCTAAACTCCATTGTTGGGGGTGAGGAGCTCTGCTGTGTCTCGATGAATTAATGCAATTATTTCTGTTTTCTATCCAAACACGCTTGTTTCTATCTAAGATGTTCATTCACACTTCAATATGATGGATGTGATGATCCGTGACATTCATCACCATTCTCAACTTATGAACGCGTGACTGACAACCACCTCCGTTCTACCTTCGATTGAATGAGTATCTCTTGGATTCCTTAATCAGAATCTTCGTGGTATAAACCTTGTCTGTGATATTCCAAGTAGGATTCAGGGATTGAATGACTGTGACGAGCTTCAAACTCACAAGGGTTGGGCGTAGTAACAGACGCAAAAGGATCAATGGATCCTATTCCAGCATGAGTGAGAACAGAAAGATGATTAACCGTGCGGTGACACCGCACCTGGACCATTTTCACTGAGAGGACGGATGGTAGCCATTGACAACGGTGATCCACCAACACACAGCTTGCCATAGGAGGAACCTTGCGTGCGTGAAGAAGAAGACAGGGGAAAAGCAGAGATTCAGAAGACAAAGCATCTCCAAAACTCCAACATATTCTCCATTACTGCATAACAAGTATTTAATTCATGCTCTTTTATTTTTCGCAATCCAAATTGATAATTATAATTGATATCCTGACTAAGAATTACAAGATAACCATAGATTGCTTCAAGCCAACAATCTCCGTGGGATTCGACCCTTACTCATGTAAGGTATTACTTGGACGACCCAATGCACTTGCTGGTTAGTGGTACGAGTTGTGAAAAGTGTGATTTACAATTTGTGCACCAAGTTTTTGGCGCCGTTGCTGGGGATTGTTCGAGTTTGGGCAACTGACGGTTTATTTTGTTACTTAGATTAGAAAAAATTTTTCTTTTTGGTTTAGAGTCTTCTATTATTGTTTTTGGTTGAAATTTTTTTAGATCCTTATTTTCTTTTTTTTTTAATTTTTTTTCGAAAATTTTATAAACTAATAATTGATTTTTTCTATTTGAGTTTAGTTTTATATTTTAAGTTTGGTTTCAATTGTATGTTTTTTATTTTCTTTTAAATTTTTGAATTTTTGTTCATTGTTCTTTCTTAATCTTCAAGTTGTTCTTGTTTATTTTCCTTGTTTGATCTTTAGTTTTTCTTGTTTTGTGAGTTTTCTTGCTTTTTCTTGTGTATTTTCGAATTATTAGTATCCAAAAAAAATTTAATAATAATAATAATAGTTTTTCTTTGTTTAATCCTTGTATTTCTTGAACGTGTCTATGTTCTTGTGAATAGTTGCTCCTTTGAGTCTTTCTTTCTAAAATCTTTTCAAAAATAATTTTTCTTTGATTAAATCTTGTGTCAAGTTTTAAGTTTGGTGTTCTTTTTTTTGTGTTCTTTAGTCCTTTGAGTCTTTGAATTTTTGTTCTTCGTGTTCTTGTGAATCTTCAAGGTGTTCTTGAGTCTTGCTTGTGTTTTGATCTAAAATTTTTTATGTTTGGTGTTCCTTGGTGTTTTCCCTCCAAATTTTCGAAAATAAAGAGCATTAGATCTAAAAAATTTTTAAGTTTTGTGTCTTTTTATTGTTTTTCTCTTTCCTTATTAAATTCAAAAATATCTTTTCTCTTTAATTTAAATTGAATTTTCGAAAATTACTTTTAAAAATCTAGATTTTTATTTTAAAAATCATATCCAAAGTTTTTCAAATCTTCTCAATTAAGCAATTATTTTCACTTTCAAATTTATTTTTCTGTAAGTTTTCGAAATTTACATTCTAATTTCTAATTATTCTATTTTAGTTTATCTTATTATTTTTATTTATCTTAATAATTTGGTTTGTTCTACTTCAATAAAATAAAAACAAAAATATATTTTCCTTGTAATTCATATCAATTCCATTTTATCCATCATGGATCTAAGTGGAAATGAACAATCCAGAAGGACTCTGGGATCATATGTTAATCCCACTACTGCTGCATATGGGAGTAGTATCTGTATATGTCCCATTAAAGCAGGCAGTTTTGAGCTGAATCCTCAGCTCATTGTCATGGTGCAGCAAAACTGCCAGTATTCTGGTCTTCCACAGGAAGAACCTACTGAGTTTCTGGCACAATTCTTGCAAATTGCTGACACAGTACGTGACAAGGAGGTAGATCAGGATGTATACAGACTGTTACTGTTTCCGTTTGCTGTAAAAGATCAAACTAAAAGGTGGTTAAATAACCAACCCACAGCAAGCATAAGGACATGGAAACAGTTATCAGACAAATTCTTGAATCAATATTTCCCTCCAAAAAGGATGACACAGCTAAGGTTGGACATCCAAGGCTTTAAACAAGAGGATGATGAATCCCTTTATAATGCCTGGGAGAGGTACAGAGGGATGCTAAGGAAATGCCCCTCTGAAATGTTTTCGGAGTGGGTGCAATTAGACATCTTCTACTATGGGCTTACAGAAGGAGCTCAGATGTCCCTAGACCACTCAGTTGGTGGATCTATGCACATGAGGAAAACTATTGAAGAGGCTCAAGAGCTTATTGATATAGTTGCTAGAAACCAGCATCTGTACATAAGTAATGGGTCCTCCATAAAAGAAGAAGCCAAAGCAATGTCTACTGAACTTGGTCCTCCAGAACAAGTTGCTGAACTCAATCAACAATTGTGCTTTCTAACAAAATAGCTAGCAGAATTCAAGGAGATGCTACAAGACACTAAAAATGCTAATAAAAATATGGAGGCACAATTGAATCAGACAAAACAGCAGTTATCAAAGCAGATAACAGAAGAGTGCCAGGCAGTTCAATTAAGAAGTAGGAAGACATTAAATACCTCACTTCAGAGCAGCAGAAAGCCAAGAAAAGAACAACTAACAGAGGATGAGCAAAATATTATCCAAAATCCCTCTGAGGACAGTAAGGGCCAGAGAGGAAAAACTCTAGCGTTCAAATGCCAGAAAAGAATGCAAGGTTGGCGTTAAACGCCCAACCCACGCACAGTTCTGGCGTTCAAACGCCAAGAACAGGCAAGGAGCTGGCGTCAAACGCCCAATGGAAGCTCAGTTCTGGCGTTCAAACGCCAGAAACAGGTGGGAAGTTGGCGTCCAATGCCAATCAAGCTTCCAACCCTGGCATTCAAACGCCAGTGAGGGATCAGACACACACAAGTGCTGATAAAAACCCCTCTAAAAAGGCTTCTCCAACCACTTCTGTAGGAAATAAACTTGCAGCAACCAAGGTTGAGGAATACAAAGCCAAGATGCCTTATCCTCAAAAACTCTGCCAAGAGGAGCAGGATAAGCAATTTGCTCGCTTTGCAGATTACCTCAGGACTCTTGAAATAAAGATTCCGTTTGCAGAGGCACTTGAGCAAATACCCTCTTATGCCAAGTTCATGAAAGAGATCTTGAGTCATAAGAAGGATTGGAGAGAAACTGAAAGAGTTCTCCTCACTAAGGAATGCAGCGCAGTCATTCTGAAAAGCTTCCCAGAAAAGCTTAAAGATCCTGGGAGCTTTATGATACCATGCATATTAGAGGGTGATTGAACCAAGACAACTTTATGTGATCTTGGGGCAAGCATCAACCTAATACCTGCATCCACTATCAGAAAGCATGGTTTAACTGAAGAAGTCAAACCAACCAGGATAAGTCTCTGGTGTGCGAAATCGTGATCATTCCATTCCTTGGTAACGGCGCTAAAAACTCAATACGCACATTCCTGATCTTATATCTGTTTCACAACTTCGTACAACTAACCAGCAAGTGCACTGGGTCGTCCAAGTAATAAACCTTACGTGAGTAAGGGTCGATCCCACGGAGATTGTCGGCTTGAAGCAAGCTATGGTCACCTTGTAAATCTCAGTCAGGCGGATTAAATTGTATTAAGAAATTATAGTGGATGAAAATTAAATAAAATATAAAATAGGATAGTGGTACTTATGTAATTCATTGGTGAGAATTTCAGATAAGCGTATAGAGATGCTTTCGTTCCTCTGATCTCTGCTTTCCTGCTGTCTTCATACAATCAATCCCACTCCTTTCCATGGCAAGCTGTATGTTGGGCATCACCGTTGTCAATGGCTACTTCCCGTCCTCTCAGTGAAAATGGTCCAAGATGCTCTGTCACGGCACGACTATTCATCTGTCGGTTCTCGATCATACTGGAATAGGATCTATTGATCCTTTTGCGTCTGTCACTACGCCCAGCACTTGCGAGTTTTAAGCTCGTCATAGCCATCCCTTCCCAGATCCTACTCGGAATACCACAGACAATGTTTAGACTTTCCGGATCTCGGGAATGGCCATCCATGGGTTCTAACTTATACCACGAAGACACTAATAACTCGGACTCAGTTCCCTGTATTAGATATCCAAGAGATATCCATTCAGTCTAAGGTAGAACGGAAGTGGTTGTCAGGCACGCGTTCATAAGTTGAGAATGATGATGACTGTCACGATCATCACATCCATCATATTGAAGTGCGAATGAATATCTTAGAAGCGAAATAAGTTGAATTGAATAGAAAAACAGTAGTACTTTGCATTAATCTTTGAGGAACAGCAGAGCTCCACACCTTAATCTATGGTGTGTAGAAACTCTACCGTTCAAAATACATAAGTGATAAGGTCCAGGCATGGCCGAATGGCCAGCCCCCAAAACGTGATCAAAGGATCAAAAGATAATCCAAAGATATCCAAAGATGTAAATACAATAGTAAAAAGTCCTATTTATACTAAACTAGTTACTACGGTTTACAGAAATGAGTAAATGATGCAGAAATCCACTTCTGGGGCCCACTTAGTGTGTGCTTGGGCTGAGCTTGAAGTTTACACATGGAGAGGTTATTCTTGGAGTTGAACGCCAGTTTGTAACGTGTTTCTGGCGTTGAACTCCACTTTGCAACTTGTTTCTGGCGCTGAACGCCAAACTGCAACATGGAACTAGCGTTCAATGCCAGTTTGCGCCGTGTAAACTCGGAAAAAGTATGAGTTATTATATATTGTTAGAAAGCCCTGGATGTCTACTTTCCAACGCAATTGAAAGCGCACCATTTCGAGTTCTGTAGCTCCAGAAAATCTACTTTGAGTGCAGGGAGGTCAGAATCCAACAGCATCTGCAGTCCTTCTTCAACCTCTGAATCTGATTTTTGCTCAGGTCCCTCAATTTCAGCCAGAAAATACCTGAAATCACAGAAAAACACACAAACTCATAGTAAAGTCCAGAATTGTGATTTTTAATTAAAAACTAATAAAAATATACTAAAAACTAACTAAATCATACTGAAAACTATGTAAAAATAATGCCAAAAAGCGTATAAATTATCCGCTCATCACAACACCAAACTTAAATTGTTGCTTGTCCCCAAGCAACTGAAAATCAAATAGGATAGAAAGAAGAGAATATACTATAAATTCTAAAATATCAATGAAACATAGCTCCAATCAGATGAGCGGGACTTGTAGCTTTTTGCCTCTTGAATAGTTTTGTTATCTCACTTTATCCATTGAAGTTCAGAATGATTGGCATCTATAGGAACTCAGAGTTCAGATAGTGTTATTTATTCTCCTAGTTTAGTATGTTGATTCTTGAATACAGCTACTTTATGAGTCTTGGCCGTGGCCCTAAGCACTTTGTTTTTCAGATTGTGACTCAGCTTTGCTAAAGTCCCCAATTAGAGGTGTCCAGGGTTCTTTAGCACACTCTTCTTTTGCTTTGGACCTTGACTTTAACCGCTCAGTCTCAAGTTTTCACTTGACACCTTCACACCACAAGCACATGGTTAGGGATAGCTTGGTTTAGCCGCTTAGGCCAGGATTTTGTTCCTTTAGGCCCTCCTATCCACTGATGCTCAAAGCCTTGGATCCTTTTTATTACCCTTGCCTTTTGGTTTTAAGGGTTACTGGATTTTTGCTCTTGCCTCTTGGTTTTAAGAGCTTTTGGCTTTTTCTGCTTGCTTTTTCTCTTTTTTTTTTTCTATTTTTTTCTTTTATTTTTTTTCTGCAAGCTTTTGTATTCACTGCTTTTTCTTACTTCAAGAATCATTTTTATGATTTTTCAGATTATCAAATAACATGTCTCCTTTTTCCTTATTCTTCAAGAGCCAACATATTTAACATTCATGAACATCAACTTCAAAAGACATATGCACTGTTCAAGCATTCATTCAGAAAACAAAAAATATTGTCACCATATCAAAATAATTAAACTAGTTTCATGGATGAATTTGAAACCATGTACTTCTTGTTCTTTTGTAATTAAAACATTTTTCATTCAAGAGAGGTGATGGATTCATAGGACATTCATAACTTTAAGGCATAGACACTTAAATACTAGTGATCATGAAGGAAAAAACATAAACAAACATAAAGCATAAAAATTGAAAAACAGGAAAATAAATAAACAAGGAGATTAAGGAATGAGTCCACCTTAGTGATGGTGGCGTTTTCTCCTTGAGGAACCAATGATGTCCTTGAGCTCTTCTATGTCTCTTCCTTGTCTTTGTTGCTCCTCCCTCATTGCTCTTTGATCTTTTCTAATTTCATGAAGGATGATGGAGTGCTCTTGATGTTCCACCCTTAGTTGCTCCCAATAATTGTGTGGAAGAAAATGTATCCCCTAAGGTATCTCAAGGATCTCTTGATTTGCAGTCAAATATTCTACCACTGAGCTATAGACCCTTGAGATGAATCTCTCCATCTCCTATGACTCAGTCAAATATTCCCTTTCCTCTTTCTAGAGGTTTCTCTGGCCTTAGGTGCCATCAATGGTTATGGAAAAACAAAAAAAAGCTATGCTTTTACCACACCAAACTTAGAATGTTGCTCGCCCTCGAGCAAAAGAAGAAAGAATAGAAGAAGAAGAAGAAGATATGGATGTGAATGGTGAAGAGGTGATAGGGAAGAGATTGAGGTCATATAGGATTATGAGGAGGGAAGGTGAGTGGAGGTATGTGGGGATCCTGTGGGGTCCACAGATCCTGAGGAGATCCTGTGGGGTCCACAGATCTAGTGGGGCCAAGGACTTTAATCATCCCTGCTCCAATTAGGCGTGTAAACGCCCTCTGTAGGTAATCCTGGCATTTAACGCCAGATTGCAGCACGTTTCTGGCGTTAAACGCCACTTCCATGCTTGTTTTGGGCGTTCAACGCCAGTCTGCATTATGTTTCTGGCGTTAAACGCCAATTTTCCTTTAGAGTGCATTCCTGGCATTTAAACGCCAGAATGCTGCTTGTTTCTGGCAATTAACGCCAGTTTCATGCTCTGTTCTGGCGTTAAACGCCAGCCAGATGCTCCTTACTGGCGTTTAAATGCCAGTAAGCCCTTCCTCCAAGGTGTTCTGTTTTTAATGCTGTTTTTCATTCTGTTTTTTTTATTTTTCAGTAGTTTTTGTGACTCCACATGATCATCAACCTAATAAAACATGAAATAACAAAGAGAAAATAAAATAAAAATGATTAAATAACATTGGGTTGCCTCCCAATAAGTGCTTCTTTAATGTCAATAGCTTGACAGTGAGCTCTCATGGAGCCTCACAGATAATTAGAGCAAGGTTGGGACCTCCCAACACCAAACTTAGAGTTTGGATATGGGGGTTCAACACCAAACTTAGAGTTTGGTTGTGGCCTCCCAACACCAAACTTAGAGTTTGACTGTGGGGGCTTTGGTTGACTCTGCAGTGAGAGAAGCTTTTCATGCTTCCTCTCCATGGTTACAGAAGGAGATCCTTGAGTTTTAAACACAAGGTAGCCCTTATTCAGTTGAAGGACCAACTCTCCTCTGTCCACATCAATCACAGCTCTTGCTGTGGCTAGGAAGGGTCTTCCAAGGATGATGGATTCATCCTCATCCTTCCCAGTGTCTAGGATTATGAAATCAGCAGGGATGTAAAGGCCTTCAACCTTTACTAACACGTCCTCTACTAGTTCATAAGCCTGTTTTCTTGAGTTGTCTGCCATCTCTAATGAGATTCTGGCAGCTTGCACCTCAAAGATTTCCAGTTTCTCCATTACAGAGAGGGGCATGAGGTTTATCCCTGACCCAAGGTCACATAGAGCCTTCTCAAAGGTCATGGTGCCTATGGTACAAGGTATTAAGAACTTTCCAGGATCCTGTTTCTTCTGAGGTAATGTCAGTTGATCCAGATCACTCAGTTCATTGATGAGCAAGGGAGGTTCTTCTTCCCAAGTCTCATTACCAAATAATTTGGCATTCAGCTTCATGATAGCACCAAGGTACTTGGCAACTTGCTCTTCAGTAACATCTTCATTCTCTTCAGAAGAAGAATACTCATCAGAGCTCATGAATGGCACAAGGAGGTTCAATGGAATCTCTATGGTCTCTAGATGAGCCTCAGAGTCCTTTGGTTCCTCAGAGGGAAACGCCTTATTGATCTCTGGACATCCCAGGAGGTCTTCCTCACTGGGGTTCATGTCCTCTCCCTCCCTTGTAGGTTCGGCCATGGTGATTAATTCAATGGCCTTACACTCTCCTTTTGGGTTTTCTTCTGTATTGCTTGGGAGAGTACTAGGAGGGATTTCAGTGATCCTTTTATTCAGCTGGCCCACTTGTGCTTCCAGCTTTCTAATGGAGGACCTTGTTTCATTCATGAAACTTAGAGTGGCCTTAGATAGATCAGAGACTATGTTTGCTAAGCTAGATGGGGTCTGCTCAGAACTCTCTATCTTTTGCTGAGTGGATGATGGAAAAGACTTGCTATTGCTAAACCTGTTTCTTCCACCATTATTAAAGCCTTGTTGAGGCTTTTGTTGATCCTTCCATGAGAGATTTGGGTGATTTCTCCATGAGGGATTATAGATGTTTCCATAGGGTTCTCTGGATCATAAGCTTCTTCCTCAGAAGATGCCTCTTGAGTGCTGTTGGATGCAGCTTGCATTCCATTCAGACTCTGAGAAATCATATTGACTTGCTGAGTCAATATTTTATTCTGAGCCAATATGGCATTCAGAGTATCAATTTTAAGAACTCCCTTCTTCTGAGGCGTCCCATTACTCACAGGATTCCTCTCAGAAGTGTACATGAACTGGTTGTTAGCAACCATGTCAATGAGTTCTTGAGCTTCTGCAGGCGTTTTCTTTAGGTGAATGGATCCACCTGCAGAAGTATCCAATGACATCTTAGCTAATTCAGACAGACCATCACAGAATATATCCAGGATGGTCCATTCTGAAAGCATGTCAGAAGGACACTTTTAGGTCAGTTGCTTATATCTCTCCCAAGCTTCATAGAGGGATTCACCTTCTTTCTGTCTGAAGGTTTGAACATCCACTCTAAACTTACTCAGATTTTGAGGAGGAAAGAACTTGGCTAAGAAAGTCGTGACCATCTTATCCCAAGAGTTCAGGCTATCTTTGGGTTGAGAGTCCAACCACACTCTAGCTCTGTCTCTTACAGCAAACGGGAAAAGCATAAGCCTGTAGACCTCGGGATCAACCTCATTGGTCTTAACAGTATCACAGATCTGCGAGAATTCAGTTAAGAACTGAAAAGGATCTTCAGATGGAAGTCCATGAAACTTGTAGTTCTGCTGCATCAGAGAAACTAATTGAGGTTTCAGCTCAAAATTGTTTGCTCCAATGGCAGGAATGGAGATGCTTCTTCCATGTAAATTGGAATTAGGTGCAGTAAAATCCCCAAGCATCCTCCTTGCATTATTATTATTTTCAGCTGCCATCTCCTCTTCCTGTTCAAAAATTCCTGTAAGGTTGTCTCTGGATTGTTGTATTTTAGCTTCTCTTAGTTTCCTTTTCAGAGTCCTTTCAGGTTCAGGATCTACCTCAATAAGAATGTTCTTGTCCTTGCTCCTGCTCATATGACAAAGAAGGGAATAACAAAGAAAATATGGAATCCTCTATGTCACAGTATAGAGATTCCTTATTGTAAGTAGAAGAAGAAAGGGAATAAGGGTGAAGAAGAATGGATAATCCAAACACAAGGGTGAGGATAGGAGCAGAGATATGAGATGAAGAGAAGTGTTAGTAGATGAATAAATAAATAGAAGGAGAGGAGAGAGAGGGAATTTCGAAAATTAATTAAAATAAAAATTAAAACTTAAAGTTAAATTTCGAAAATTAAAGTTTGAAATTAAATTTAAAATTAAACAATTAGTTAATTAAAAAGGAATTTTGAAGAAGGAGAGAGGGCATTTTTGAAAATAAGAGAGAGATGATTAGTTAGGTAATTTTGAAAAAGATATGATTGAAACAAAAAGATAAGATTGATTGGAAAAAGTTTTGAAATTTGTTTTTGAAAAAGATATGATTGAAATGTAAAAAGATATGATTGAAACAAAAAGATACGATTTGAAAATCAATTTTAAAAAGATAAGAAGTTAGAAAAGATTTTGAAATTGAATTTGAAAAAGATATGATTGAAATTTTAATTTGAAAAAAGATTTGAAAAGAAAATTAAAAATATTTGATTTTGAAAACTAAAGTTGATTACTTGACTAACAAGAAACTAAAAAGATATGATTCTAGAGTTTAAAGATTGAATTTTTCTTAATAAGCAAGTAACAACTTGAAATTTTTCAATCAATCATATTAAATGTTAGTAAAGATTTTGAAATTTAAGAAATAAAATAAGAAAAAGATTTTGAAAATCAAATTTAAAAAGTTTTCGAAAATATGAAGGTAAAATGAAAAAGATTTGATTTTTGAAAAAGGTTTTGAAAAGATAAGATTTTTAAATTGAAAATTTGATTTGATTCATAAGAAACAATTAAATTTAAAAACTTTTTGACTAAATCAAATCATATTTTCGAAAATATTGAGTAAAATAAGGAAAAGATATTTTTTTGATTTTTGAATTTTTAATGAAGAAAGAGAAAAACATAAAAAAGACTCATAACATAAAAATTATGAATCAAAACACACAATGCATGCAAGAACACTATGAATGTCAAGATGAACACCAAGAGCACTTTGAATGTCAAGATGAACATCAAGAACTTTTTTGAAAATTTTTAAGAAAAGAAAAACATGCAAGACACCAAAATCAGAAATTTTCAATAATTAGACACTAACAAGTTAAAAATGCATATGAAAAACAAGAAAAGACACAAAACAAGAAAATATGAAGATCAAACAAGAAGACTTACCAAGAACAACTTGAAGATCATGAAGAACACTATGAATGCATGAATTTTTGAAAAATGCATAAATTTTTAGAAAAAATGCAATTGACACCAAACTTAAAAATTGACTCTAGACTCAAACAAGAAACAAAAAATATTTTTGATTTTATGATTTTATTAAATTCTTTTTTTTTGGATTTTTGTATATTTTTATTTTTTGAAAACCTATAGGGAAAAGGAAGCAATGAATTCAAAGTCCTCAATCAAGATTCCAGGAATCATTACAGGTTAGTCTAAAGCTTGATGGCCAGCCAAACTTCAGCTTACTAATTTGAAACTTTAGAATTCATTCTTAAAAATTTTAAAATAATTTTCGAAAATAAAGGGAAAAAATTTTTTTTTGAAAAGAAAACGAAAAGAAAGTTACCTAATCTGAGCAACAAGATGAACCGTCAGTTGTCCAAACTCGAACAATCCCCGGCAACGGCACCAAAAACTTGGTGTGCGAAATTGTGATCATTCCATTCCTTGGTAACGGCGCTAAAAACTCAATACGCACATTCATGATCTTATATCTGTTTCACAACTTCGTACAACTAACTAGCAAGTGCACTGGGTCGTCCAAGTAATAAACCTTACGTGAGTAAGGGTCGATCCCACGGAGATTGTCGGCTTGAAGCAAGCTATGGTCACCTTGTAAATCTCAGTCAGGCAGATTAAATTGTATTAAGAAATTATAGTGGATGAAAATTAAATAAAATATAAAATAGGATAGTGGTACTTATGTAATTCATTGGTGAGAATTTCAGATAAGCGTATAGAGATGCTTTTGTTCCTCTGATCTCTGCTTTCCTGCTGTCTTCATACAATCAATCCTACTCCTTTCCATGGCATGTTGGGCATCACCGTTGTCAATGGCTACTTCCCGTCCTCTCAGTGAAAATGGTCCAAGATGCTCTGTCACAGCACGGCCATTCATCTGTCGGTTCTCGATCATACTGGAATAGGATCTATTGATCCTTTTGCGTCTGTCACTATGCCCAGCACTCGCGAGTTTTAAGCTCGTCACAACCATCCCTTCCCAGATCCTTTTCGGAATACCACAGACAAGGTTTAGACTTTCCGGATTTCTGGAATGGCCATCCATGGGTTTTAACTTATACCACGAAGACACTAATAACTCGGACTCAGTCCCCTGTATTAGATATCCAAGAGATATCCATTCAGTCTAAGGTAGAACGGAAGTGGTTGTCAGGCACGCGTTCATAAGTTGAGAATGATGATGACTGTCATGATCATCACATCCATCATATTGAAGTACGAATGAATATCTTAGAAGCGGAATAAGTTGAATTGAATAGAAAAACAATAGTACTTTGCATTAATCTTTGAGGAACAGCAGAGCTTCACACCTCAATCTATGGTGTGTAGAAACTCTACCGTTGAAAATACATAAGTGATAAGGTCCAGGCATGGCCGAATGGCCAGCCCCTAAAACGTGATCAAAGGATCAAAAGATAATCCAAAGATATCCAAAGATGTAAATACAATAGTAAAAAGCCCTATTTATACTAAACTAGTTACTAGGGTTTACAGAAATGAGTAAATGATGCAGAAATCCACTTCCGGGCCCCACTTGGTGTATGCTTGGGCTGAGCTTGAAGTTTACACGTGGAGAGGTCATTCTTGGAGTTGAACGCCAGTTTGTAACGTGTTTCTAGCATTGAACTCCACTTTGCAACTTATTTCTGGCGCTGAACGCCAGCTGCAACATGAAACTGGCGTTCAACGCCAGTTTGCGCCATCTAAACTCGGGCAAAGTATGGACTATTATATATTGTTGGAAAGCCCTGGATGTCTACTTTCCAACGCAATTGGAAGAGCGCCCTTCTTTGAGTGCAGGGAGGTCAGAATCCAACAGCATCTGCAGTCCTTCTTCAACCTCTGAATCTGATTTTTTCTCAGGTCCCTCAATTTCAGCTAGAAAATAGCTGAAATCACAAAAAAACATACAAACTCATAGTAAAGTCCAGAAATGTGATTTTTAATTAAAAACTAATAAAAATATACTAAAAACTAACTAAATCATACTGAAAACTATGTAAAAACAATGCCAAAAAGCGTATAAATTACCCGCTCATCAGTCTCCAACTTGCTGATGTCTCCATTAAATACCCATCATGCATAATTGAAGACATGATTGTCAGGGTTGGGCCATTCGCCTTTCCCACTGACTTTGTAGTGCTGGAAATGGAGGAGCACAAGAGTGCTACTCTTATTCTAGGAAGACCTTTCCTTGCAACTGGACGAACTCTCATTGATGTCCAAAAGGGGGAAGTAACCCTGAGGGTCAATGAGGATGAGTTCAAGTTAAATGCTGTCAAAGCCATGCAGCATCTAGACACACCAAAAGACTGCATAAAAGTTGATCTTATTGACTCTTTGGTAGAGGAGATCAGCATGGCTGAGAGTCTCGAATCAGAGCTAGAAGACATCTTTAAAGATGCTCAGCCTGATTTGGAGGATTCAGAGATAAAAGAGCCCCTGGAAATTCCCCAGGAAGAGGAAAAACCTCCAAAACCCGAGCTCAAACCATTACCACCATCCCTGAAATATGCATTTCTGGGAGAATGTGACACTTTTCTGGTGATCATAAGCTCTGTTTTAAATCCACAGGAAGAGGAAGCACTACTTCAAGTGCTAAGGACACACAAGACAGCTCTTGGGTGGTCCATAAGTGACCTTAAGGGCATAAGCCCAGCTAGATGCATGCACAAGATCCTATTGGAGGATGATGCTAAGCCAGTGGTTCAACCACAGAGGCGGCTAAATCCAGCCATGAAGGAAGTGGTGCAGAAAGAGGTCACCAAGTTACTGGAGGCTGGGATTATTTATCCTATTTCTGATAGCCCCTGGGTGAGCCCTGTCCAAGTTGTCCCCAAAAAGGGAGGCATGACAGTGGTTCATAATGAAAAAACAAACTGGTTCCTACAAGAACAGTTACAGGGTTGCGCATGTGTATTGACTATAGAAGGCTCAATACAGCCACCAGAAAGGATCATTTTCCATTACCAATCATAGACCAGATGCTAGAAAGACTAGCAGGTCATGATTATTACTACTTTTTGGATGGCTATTCAGGCTACAACCAAATTGCAGTAGATCCCCAAGATCAAGAGAAAACAGGATTCACATGTCCATCTGGAGTATTTGCCTACAGAAGGATGCCATTTGGGCTGTGTAATGCACCTGCAACCTTTCAGAGATGTATGCTTTCTATTTTCTCTGATATGGTGGAAAATTTTCTGGAAGTCTTCATGGATGACTTCTTAGTATATGGAGACTTATTTAGCTCCTGTTTTGATCACCTGACATTGGTTCTGAAAAGATGCCAAGAGACTAACCTGGTTTTAAACTGGGAAAAATGTCACTTTATGGTGACTGAAAGGATTGTCCTTGGGCACAAGATTTTGAACAAGGGAATAGAGGTGGATCAAGCTAAGGTTGAGGTAATTGAAAAATTACCACCACCTGCCAATGTTAAGGCAATCAGAAGCTTTCTGGGGCATGCAGGATTCTATAGGAGGTTTATAAAAGATTTTTCAAAAATTGCAAAACCTCTGAGCAACCTGCTAGCTGCTGACATGCCATTTGTGTTTGACACAGAGTGCCTGCAGGTGTTTGAAACCATGAAAGCTAAGCTGGTCATAGCACCAGTTATTTCTGCACCAGACTGGACATTACCATTTGAATTAATGTGTGATGCTAGTGACCATGCCATTGGTGCAGTATTGGGGAAGAGGCATGACAAGCTTCTGCATGTCATTTATTATGCTAGCCGTGTTTTAAATGATGCCCAGAAAAATTACAGAACCACAGAAAAAGAATTTCTTGAAGTGGTTTATGCCATTGACAAGTTTAGATCATATTTAGTAAGATCAAAAGTGATTGTGTACACTGACCATGCTGCTCTTAAATATCTACTTACAAAACAGGATTCAAAACACAGGCTCATAAGATGGGTGTTGCTTCTGTAAGAGTTTGATATAGAAATAAGAGACAGAAAAGGGACAGAAAACCAAGTGGCTGATCATCTGTCCCGGATAGAGCCAGTAGAAGGGGCGTCATTTCCCTCTATTGAGATCTCTAAAACTTTTCCTGATGAGCATTTGTTCGTCATTCAGGAAATGCCATGGTTTGCAGACATTGCAAACTATAAAGCTGCAAGGTTCACACCCAAGGAGTACAGCAGGCAACAAAAGAAAAAATTAATTACTGATGCAAAGTACTACTTGTGGGATGAACCCTATCTCTTTAAGAGATGTGCAGACGGAATAATCCAAAGGTGTGTGCATAGAGAAGAAGCACAGAAGATCTTATGGCATTGCCATGGGTCACAATATGGAGGCCATTTCAGAGGTGAGTGAACAGCCACCAAGGTCCTTCAATGTGGCTTCTACTGGCCTACCCTCTATAGAGATTCCCAAGAGTTTGTACGTAACTGTGACAGTTGCCAGAGAGCTGGTAATCTGCCTCATGGTTACGCCATGCCTTAACAAGGAATCTTGGAGATTGAGTTGTTTAATGTATGGGGTATTGACTTCATGGGGCCTTTCCCACCATCATACTCAAACACTTATATTCTGGTTGCAGTTGACTATGTATCCAAATGGGTAGAAGCCATTGCCACACCCACTAATGATACTAAGACAGTGCTGAAGTTCCTCCAGAAACATATCTTCAGCAGGTTTGGTGTCCCTAGAGTACTAATTAGTGATGGAGGCACTCACTTCTGCAACAAACAGCTTTACTCTGCTATGGTTCGGTATGGAATTAGCCACAAGGTGGCAACTCCATATCATCCACAGACAAATGGGCAAGCTAAAGTCTCTAATAGAGAACTAAAAAGAATTCTGGAACGGACTGTAAGTACCCGTAGAAAGGATTGGGCGAGAAGCTTGGATGATGCTCTGTGGGCTTACAGAACAGCATTCAAGACTCCTATAGGAACCTCTCCATACCAGCTTGTGTATGGTAAGGCCTGTCATCTGCCCATAGAACTGGAACATAAGGCCTACTGGACAACCAGATTCCTAAACTTTGATGCCAATTTAGCTGGAGAAAAAAGATTGCTCCAGTTGAATGAGCTATAGGAATTCAGACTCACTGCTTTCGAAAATGCCATGATCTACAAAGAGAAAGCAAAGAGGTGGCATGACAGAAAGCTATCATCTAGAGTATTTGAACCAGGACAGAAGGTTCTGCTGTTTAACTCTAGGCTCAGGCTATTCCCCGGGAAACTGAAATCCCGGTGGAGGGGACCATATGTGATTACAAGTGTGTCACCATATGGCTATGTGGAGCTTCAAGACATTGATTCTAATAAGAACTTCATTGTTAATGGACAGAGAATCAAGCATTATCTTGAAGGCAATGTTGAGCAAGAGTGCTGATGTGCGGAAAACGATCCGACACAAAACTCACCGGCAAGTGCACCGGGTCGCATCAAGTAATAATAACTCACGGGAGTGAGGTCGATCCCACAGGGATTGAAGGATTGAGCAATTTTAGTTTAGTGGTTGATTTAGTCAAGTGAATCAAGATTTGGTTGAGAGATTTGTGATTTGCAGAATTTAAATTGCATGGAAAATAAAGGGAATGGGTAATTTGCATGAAATTAAAGAGAACTGAAATTTAAAGTGTTAAATCTTAAAGGGCAAGAAATTAAATGGCAGAAACTTAGAACGCAAGAAATGTAAATTGCAGAATCTTAAAGTGCAATAAATGTAAATGGCTTGAATTGTAAAGGGAATTGGGAATTGGATTTGCAGAAATTAAATAAGAAAGAGTAAAATTCAACACACAGAAGAGTAGAAGATGCCTTGGGTTGAATCGGATCTAAAACAGAAATATAAAAGAGCTTGAAAAGTAGTAAACAGAGAAATTGAGAATGGGAATCCAGATCTCAGGACTCAAGAGACTAGATAACCAAGTCTTCCTAGATCCAATCAAGAACAATTGCAAAGGAAATGAAGAAATGTAAATTGCAGAGAAAGTAAAAGAAGAAGCAATTAACAGAAACTGAAATTCAATGATGCGGAAAATTAAACAAGATCCCAAGGTGAGATTGAAACAGAATTTCTTCAATTCTCCACCCAAGATCCGAAGCAAGAAAAGTAAAGAGTATTCAAGCAAGAACAAGGAAGAAGAGAGATCAATTCTCCTCCCCAAATTCTCTTGAATTAAAACAACAATACCCAAAATGTAAAGGTGAGCTCTCTACAAAACTACCAAATCAAAACCGAAAAGAAAGCTCTCCTGAAAACTTAAATCTTAAGCTATTTATACACTTTCTTCAAATGGTTTTCAAGCCTTGAATTGGGCCTTTGCTCTTGATGGAATTGGGTTGATAGAGGCCTTGGTTGATTGCTCTTGGAGTTGGAGAGAGAACCGAAGTGAACCGGGTTGGGAATTATAAAAGCTTGAGTAAAAGTTTGAGTAAAAGTTTGAGGCAAACTTTTACTCAAACTTTTTACACCAGCTGCCCCATTCTTGCTGCTACCAACGTTTGAGCTAAAGTTTGGGGTCAAACTTTTGCTCAAACGTTGGCCCCCTTATGCACACTTATGGCGCCAACGTTTGCCAAAAAGTTTAAGGCAAACGTTGGCACAAACTTTTTGTCTCCAGGGTATGTTGTTGATGGCGCCAACGTTTGCCAAAAAGTTTGAGGCAAACGTTGGCGCAAACTTTTGTCCTCCAGGGTATTGATTTGTGATGCCAACGTTTGCCAAAAAGTTTGAGGCAAACGTTGGCTCAAGCTTTTCTCCCAAAAGTTTGAGCTAAAGTTTGAGGCAAACTTTTGCTCAAGCTTTTTGTTCCCTGGTGTGTTTTCACTTATTCGAAAGTTTGAGCTAAAGTTTGAGGCAAACTTTTGCTCAGACTTTTTGTTCTCTCTTGCTCCTAGCCATTCCTTCTTGCTTCATCCTTTCTCCAAGCTTTCTTCACCTATCATTAATCAACCAAACACATCAAAGCTATGCTCAAAATCATGAGATTGTCATTCTTTTATAATATGTGGCAATTATAGCATAAATCCTCATGAAATTGCATTAATTTATCTATGGTTGATTAAATCAAAGGAAACATGAAAATCTACCCAATTGGCTTGCTTGTGGCTCAAGAAAGTGCATAATTCAATTGAAAACAAAAGAAAAAGCCTAGTGAAACTAGGCTAAGATGACTTGTCATCAAGTGCTCAAGGCTGAGGCTAGATTAAAAGCTCAACTTGGTCCAGCTAAAGACAATAAAGAAGCGCTTGCTGGGAGGCAACCCAGCCATTAGCAAAACTTTTTCTTATTTATTTTTTTTATTATACAGGTTTAATATAAATAATCTTCAAGGTAAAGAATCAATTGCATAAGTTCACAGGGTTGCAGAAGGATTCAGAATACAAAACAGCAAAAAGCAGCTTACTGGTGCAAAAAGCCAGTAAGAGCTGTTTTGGGCGTTAAACGCCCAAAAAGAGAATCTACTGGGCGTTTAACGCCAGTAGAGATAGCCATCTGGGCATTAAACGCCAGAAAGAAGCAGTTTCTGGGCGTTTAACGCCAGATTTACAGCATCCTGGGCGTTCAGAAAAACGCCCAGTGACAAAGGAGTTTCTGGCGTTTAACGCCAGCTAGAAGCAACAGCTGGGCATTAAACGCCCAGACCAAGCACCAACTGGGCGTTAAACGCCCAAAACATGCAGCAGTTGGGCGTTTAACGCCAGGATTGTGGGGAGTAGGTAATGTCGTTTTCACTTCAAATTTTTTCTATTTTTCATGTTTCAATTCATGATTTCTTGCATAAACATATTACAAATCCTAATTTTTCAAATCCTTTTTCAAAGATATCAAATGTATCTTAATTCTAAACATAAACCTTTTTTTTAAATCCTCTTCAACTTCTTTCTAAATCTTTTTCAAAACAAATCTATCTCTTTTCCTTCTCAAATTTTTTTTTCAACTCATCAATATCTTTTTCAAATCTTCACAATATCTTTTTCCAAACAAAGCTATCTTTTTCAAATATCTTTCATATTATTCATATCTTTTAAATTTTAAAGTGCATCCTTTTCCTATCATACTCATCTTTTACAAATCATATCTTCTAACATATCTTCATCAAAATTTTCGAAACCCACCCCCCTTCCCTTCAAATCCTAGTTCGGCCTCCCCCCTACCTTCACAATTCGGACTTGGCTCTCCTCATATCCCTCTTCTTTCCTTTCTTTTGCTTGAGGACAATCAAACCTCTAAGTTTGGTGTGTTTATCCGTGATCACTAAGCCAATACCCACTAAGATCATGGCCCCTAAGGGAAAACAAACCAACTCAAGAGGCAAGAAAGAGAATATTCCAAAACCACTTTGGAATTAAGGGAAGTTCTTAACCAAAGAACATTCAGACCATTACTACAAAATAATGGGTCTAAGGTCTGTGATCTCGGAAGTTAAATTCGATCTGAAAGAAGACGAATATCCGGAGATCCAAGAGCAAATTCGAAACAGGAGCTGGGAAGTCCTAGCTAATCCTGAAACAAAGGTGGGAAGAATCATAGTTCAGGAATTCTACGCAAATCTGTGGCAGACGGACAGGCAGAGAATAGCGGGAACCGCATTCTATGACTATAGAACTCTGGTCAGAGGGAAGATTGTTCACACCCACTCTGACAAAATAAGGGAGATCTTCAAGCTGCCTCAACTGCAAGATGACCCAGACTCCTTTAATAGGAGAATGATGAGACCAAACCTGAGCTTAGACAAAATCCTAGAGGACATATGCCTCCCTGGAGCCAAATGGACAACCAACACAAAGGGTGCCCCAAACCAACTCAAAAGAGGAGATCTCAAACCAACTGCCAGAGGCTGGCTGGACTTCATTAGACGCTCTATACTGCCCACTAGCAACCGCTCTGAGGTCACCATTAGAAGGGCAGTGATGATTCATTGCATTATACTGGAAAAAGAAGTGGAAGTTCATCAGCTGATTTCTTGTGAGCTTTACAAAATTACAAACAAGAACTCCAAAGATGCCAAATTGGCTTATCCAAGCTTGGTCTCTCTGTTATGTAAAGATGCTAGGGTAAAAATGGGAGTAGATGAGTATATCTCAATTGAGCAACCAATCACCAAAAAGTCTAAGGAAGGACAACAAGTGCAGGACGACCCCATCAAGAGGAGAGCACAGGAGTTCCTCCTGGAAATCCCTCAAATTGAATACTAGGAAAGCCTAGAAGCATCTGTCACCAAGTTGCAAGAAACTGTGGATCAACTGAAGGAAGAATAGCAAAATCAAAACAGCATGCTCTGCAAACTGCTTAGGGAACAAGAAGAGCAAGGGCGTGAACTGAAGGAACTGAAGCGCCAGAAGCTATCTCTTGAAGGGCCAAGCACTCCACATACTAAAGAGGCATCCACCTCCCAAATTCAAGGTTGTTGAGTTCTAATCTTAGCCTTAACTCTGTGATAATTATTCTCATTAGAAATTTACCTTAGAAGTCATATATGAGTAGTAGTAATTAGTATCTCTATTTTGATTTTATCTCCAATTAAGCTATAATTTATTTTTCTCATCATCATCAAACATGAATAAAATAGCAGATTTTTAGAATAAGGAGACAATAATTTTTTTCGAGTTTTTAATAAGGAAATTCTAATTATTCATATGTGTTGGTGATGCGCGCGAAAATTGGCGAGTTAAGAATGATTATAAAATATGCGTTGCAAGTATAGTTCTCAACCAACCAGAAATCTGCTTATCAATTTAGAAGGGTGTCACAGAAATTAAAATTAAAATACTGGGAGTATGGATCCCAGGTCGTCTCCCAACGAGTTGCAGAAAAGTGTGCTATTTTATTAATCAGATGTTTTCAAAAAGGTTTGAGTTGAATGGCAGAAAATTAAATTAGAGAATTTATATAAATTTAAATAAAAGCCTTGACTGGGAGTTGATTAGCTGGAAGCCCTATTCTTGTTGGAGTACTCTCAAGATTAATTGACAATTGAGGGTTATTATGTTTAGTTGCCCCTTACTAAGTAAGGGAAAGTTAAACAAGTTGGAATGCTGTTTCTATCCACAAGTTCTAATCCGCTCTTGGGAGGATTGGTGTTAGTGACTAGAGAGTAATCCAACAATAAACCCAATTACAATCTTTCTCTTGAGCATTCCAACTCAAGGGTTCCTTTCAATCAACTCCCCATCAAGTTAGGGAACTACTCGCTCATTGTAAATGTAAAATTCATAACATAAGAAAGGGAATTAAAGAAAGACATGATAAATAATGATCAAAGGATTAATTGAAAATAAAAGTAATTCTTATATTAATAAATGCTAACATAATCCAATAGTAAAATTAAGTAAATTAAGGAACATGGAAGAGTAAGAGACAAATAAAGAGAACGAACTAGAATGTCAAAGTCTTGATAAGGCAATAACTCTTCTCAATATCCCAATGCAAAAACAATGAAAATTAATGAATCCTAAAAACTATGAATGTGTAGAGAGAAAACTATGAATGTGTAGAGAGAAAACCTAAAGGAGAGAAAACCTAAAACTATGCAGAATGAATGTTGTTGTCGGTTTCTGCATGTTCTCTGGCTCTAGTATGCTTTTCGGGCCAAAAACTGGGTCAAAATAAGGCCCAAAATCGCCCCCAGCGATTTTGCAGATTATGCAGATCGCGCATGTCTCGCGGACGCGTCATTCAGGTGGACGCGTCATTCGGCATTTCGCTTTGCCACACGGACGCGTCGTCCATGCGGCCGCGTCACTCGTGCTATTCCATGCCATGCGGTCGCGTCATCCATGCGGCCGCATCACTGCGATTTCCTTTCTTTCGCGCGATCGCGTGATCCATGCGGCCACGTCGCTTCTCGCTGGTCATCTCCTCAATTTCTTGTGTTTCTTCCATTTTTGCAAGCTCCCCTTCCAATTTCTAACTCATTCATGCCCTATAAAGCCTGAAACACTTAACACACAGATCACGGCATCGAATGGAATAAAAGAGAAATAAAATACATAATTAAAAGTCTCTAGGAAGCAAGTTTTCAATCATGCAATAACTTTAGGAAGGAATTATAAATGCATGCTTATTTAATGAATAAGTGGGTAAAGATCATGATAAAACCACACAATTAAACACAATACAAACCATAAAATAGTGGTTTATCAACCTCCCCATACTTAAACATTAGCATGTTCTCATGCTTAGTTGAAGGAGATAAAATGAATGAGTAAGAACATGTAAAACCTATGAAATGCAATGCAACCTATATATGTGAATGCAACTATATGATTTTTGTCCACTTGATCAAAAGTAAGTAAGCTCTTCAAAACAATTACAAATCAAATTCCACTAACTCAATTCTTATACAGTAAGAACAGATAAAAATGCAAGAAGATAGCTCATGAAAGCAGAGAACATAGAAATTCAAGCATGGAACCCTCACTGATGATGTATGTACACTCTAGTCTCTCTAGTGTATAGGGTCATCACTCTATCCTTATCTAATCATGCTCTCTAATTTTTGTTCTTCTCCTAACCAATCAACAACATTTAATATACCAATGCAAACATCATGAGGTCTTTTAAAGGTTGTAACGGGGCCAAGGTAAGGGTAAGGATACATATATGGCTAAGTAAGCTTATAAATTGAATCTTTAATTAACCCAAGCTTTAACATAACCTATATATATATATATATATATATATATATATATATATATATACATATTCTATATAACTTTAGAATTCATACCTAGCTACCCAGAAATCTCTTTCACTTCCATACTCATGTATCAACCTTTTATTTTGATTTTATCATACATGCATTGATCTTTGAATGCTTGACTCAGCATTGGGGTAATTTTGTCCCCTTATTTATTTATTGAGTATTTTTGGATTTTTTTTATAAACATAGAAACATAAAAATAACATAGCTTATCAATGCACATAGAGTTTTATAGTTTCACATGAGTAGGTATCCAAATTCCCATAATATTATCATGACTCATTTCCTTATTATCTTTTGTTCCCACAATTTCCCATACTTGGATAACGCACACAATTCTATCTTAAGCTAACCAAAGATTCAATTTGGGGTATATACTTGTTTTTCCGCTTAAGGCTAGTAATGTGGTAAAATATAGAACAAATGGGATTTAAAGGCTCAAAGTGGCTAACAAAGGTAATTGAAAGGGTAGGCTTTATTTGGATAAGTGAGCTAAACAAATAATGGCCTCAATCATATGCAGACATATAAATATAATAAACATTGGACATATAGGATGAAACAAAATATAGATTACAATCATAGAGAAGTAAACACACAAGAATAAAATAATTATGGTTAAATAATGTAACCATTCATAAAGGCTCAAATCTCACAGGTTGTGTGTTCTTTAGCTCAAAAATCATGTTCCAAATACAACTTCAAGCAAATTTAACATAAAAGTTTTAATTAAAATTAGTGAAATTTTGTTCCAAAGATAGGGTCTTAGAAGAAACCTATTGTCTTTTCAATCAAGCAGAACATGCATGCAACTAACCTATTACTATGCAATTTATCCTATTCTACAAGAGAAAAACTAACTAAATATCCTAATTTATTGGTGCTAGGGAAGAGAAATTACCTCCGGAAGTCAGGTACTAACCGACCTCCCCACACTTAAGGCTTTGCCCCGTCCTCGGTGCCATCTGTCAAGAACAAAGGTGGGCTGGTAGCAGTATCTCCACAGTCAGGACCATCATGGCTCCCTGTGCTGGTAAAGGAAGTGGAGTCCGGGGTGTCTGAGTCCTTGAATTTTCCCATAATCAGCTCCTTGAGGTATGTGAATCGGCGCTTGTTACGGCGCTCTCGCATCTTAGCTTTCTGTTCATGCTGATCCAACTTTTCAAGTATCTAATGGAGCAGTTGGGCTGTTGTAGGTGCTTGTGGTGTTGAAAAAGGAATATTTTCAACTGGTTCAGTAGGCTGGCTAATAGTGGCTGCTGGAAGTCGAATGTACTTCCCGTTGGGGACATACTGATCATCCCGTGGAAGCATGGCTTTGGTGTCCCCAGCTCTGTAGGAGGCTCCGGCTGCTGAGACAAGATCTGAGACCAAGGCGAGAAAAGGTAAGTTGCCTGCGATTTGTACGTGTCCCATGGCATTCCGGATATGTCTTGGTAGATTCAGAGGTTGGTCTGTAAGGATGCACCATAGTAGAACGGCCATGTTCGCAGTGAAAGAGGATTCGTGAGTGCTCGGAAAGATGTAATGGGACATGATCTGTGCCCATACGCGAGCCTCCAAGGTAAGTGCTGAAGCCAAAATTTCCTTAGGGCGGGTACGATGGTATCCGTAGATCCATCTGCTGCCAGGTAGTGCGATAACTCTGAGAACAGCGTCCCAGTCAAATTGGTACATCTGGCGCTTGAGTGCGGCTTCTTGAAAGGCGTCCAATCCTTCAGGGACAGGGGAAAGACCTAGAGCTTTTTGAATGGCTTCTTCAGTAATGGGGACTTGCTTCTGACGGATATAAACAGACTGCAGGGTTGGCAGGTGAAAGTTGTAGTAGAACTCGACTACCCAAGAAAGATTGACCTGCCTTGGCTGTCTTTGTAGGAAACCCCATTGTCTTCGGGCAATTTGCGGCTCAACAAAGGTAGCAATATTGGGCGGGAGGAGAAGAAGGTATTCGTTGTTGTAGTTCCTTTCTGCCAGGATGGGGAACATCTGCTCACAGTAGCGATTGGGAAACCGCACAGTGTCCTTTGTTGGGAAGACTTTTTCTTTATCATCAACCTTTATGATCCTGTTAATCTTCTTTGTTGAGGGCTTTACCGTTGTGGAAGAGGGTTCTACCACTAATGCTCTCTTTGTACCTCTTCTTGCTGGTTGTTTGGGGGTAGCTTTCTCCTTTCCTTTCTTGGTGGCCATCCTGAAAAAGGGAAGAGAAAGTAAATTAAATTTAAAGGGGTAAAGCAAGGAAGAGGGTGATGTAAGTGATAATCAATGCACAATAAAGAAGAATGACGTTAACACATGGTCCAGATTACATGTGAAAAGTTCATCAATGGAAATATAGCAAGTGCATGTAAGGAAAAGTAAATGCAAGGGGTTTATTGGCATGCAGGCAAAGTCATGAGTAGCATAGATCAAGCATTCAATGTCTAATTTAAATATGTCATCACTCGTAACTAACCATCACGTTTGTATTGACAATTAAATTCAATGAATAAAATAGTAAAGGAAATTTGTGAAAAGCAAGCATTGAATATGAGAGTAGAAAAATGTAAAGAAGTTCATAATGCCATATGGGCTTTTTCACAAACACATAGCATGCATGTAGAAGAAGTTCTTGAAAATAAGAATTTGAACATGCAAGTAATCCCTTAAAAAGTAATATATAATTGTCAAACAAATTTACAACAATCCACAAGCATATAACAATAAATAATGACTCAAATAAATTGATAACACCAAGTAAAAAGGAAAAAGAAAGAAAAAGAAAATATGAATAATGAAGGGAAAAAGAAAAGAAAAGAAGATAACATATAAAAATAAGAAGAATAATAGAAAAGTAAGGAGGGAAGGAGAACAAGAAGAACCTTGTTAATGGGGGTGAGAGAGAGTAAAAAGTAAGAAAGAAGGAAGAAAGGAGGAAGGGAGGGAGAAAAAATAAGGAGGGAAAAAAGAAAATAGGATTTGGGGAGAAAAAGATATGATAATTGGCAAAATTAGGGAGGCTGTGCGGCGCAAGCGACGCGGTCGCGTGGGGCACGCGGTCGCGCGACTTGCGCTTAAACTCAATGACGCGGTCGCGTCGGTCACGGGTCGCGTAACCCGTTTTAGGCTAATAGCGCGAGGGTAGCCTCGCACTCGCACAACTCTCTGTTCAAAATCATATTAGTGCCAAATTTTGGGTGACGCGATCGCATGGGGCATGCGATCGCGTGAGTGGTCAATTATTAGGATACGACGTGGTCACGTGGGGCACGTGATCGCGTGAGAGGGACTGCGCGTACAGCGCCAGTCTAGCACCACTCTAGCGCAACTTTCGGGTGTGCACCACTTTGACGTCGAAATCCTGGTCACGCGGCCGCATGGGGCACGCGGTCGCGTGGGAGGCCATTATTCCCATATGACACGGTCACGTCGGCGATGCGGTCACGTAGGGTGATTTGTGCCATTGGCACGCCTCCAGCCCTGCTCCTGCGTAACTCTCTGCTCATATTATTATATTCTCCCATCTCCTTGCAACGCGGACGCGTCAATGAGGCGGTCGCGTTGCGTGATTTTTTTTTTAATTAAAATAACGGTATGTAAATGCAGATGCACGAAATGTACTAATGAAGAGAAGAGCTATTGAATAAGAAAAGTAAAAATAAAGAAAAGAACGATCATACCATGGTGGGTTGTCTCCCACCTAGCACTTTGCTTTAACGTCCGTAAGTTGGACGCTCCACTAGCTCAGTCTTCGGCTATGTGGGGATCTTCCAAGAGGAAGATCTCAAGCTCCTTGTTTTTCTTCAGCTTCTCGCCATGGTACAGCTTTAAACGATGTCCATTAACTTTGATAAGTTCAGAGTTTGAAGGATGGCTTAGGTGATAAACTCCGTACGGTTCGGCCTTCTCTACTCTGTATGGACCTTCCCATCTTGATCTCAACTTGCCTGGCATGAGCCTCAGTCGAGATTTATAAAGGAGGACTAAGTCCCCAGGTTGGAACTCTTTCCTCTTGATGTGCTGATCATGTACATCCTTCATCTTCTCCTTGTGTAGTCTTGAGTTCTCATAAGCTTCTAGGCGAAGGCTCTCCAGTTCCTGCAGTTGCAACTTCCTTTCAGCTCCGGCCTTTTCAATTCCCATGTTGCATTCCTTTACTGCCCAAAAGGCTTTGTGCTCTACTTCAACAGGGAGATGACAAGCTTTTCCATAAACTAAGCAGAAAGGACTCATCCCAATGGGTGTTTTGTATGCTGTTCTGTATGCCCAAAGTGCATCTTGTAGCCTGGTGCTCCAGTCTCTTCTATGAGGTTTGACTATCTTCTGCAAGATACGCTTTATCTCTCTATTTGACACCTCGGCTTGCCCATTAGTCTGAGGATGATAGGCTGTTGCAACTTTATGAATTATCCCATGCTTCTTCATTAATCCTGTTAGTCTCCTGTTACAAAAGTGGGTGCCTTGATCGCTCACGATTGCTCGTGGTGATCCAAAGCGACAGATAATATGGTTTCTCACAAAGAAAACAACAGTGTTAGCATCATCAGTGCAGGTAGAAATTGCTTCCACCCATTTGGAAACGTAATCCACAGCTAACAATATATAGAAATAACCATTAGAATTTGGAAATGGACCCATGAAGTCAATGCCCCAAACATAAAAAATTTCACAGAAAAGCATAATCTATTGAGGCATCTCATCCCTCCTGGATATATTACCAAATTTCTGGCATAGGAAACAAGATCTACAAAATTCAGCAGCGTCCCTAAAAAGAGTAGGCCACCAGAATCCACAGTCTAAGATTTTTCTAGCAGTTCTTTGAGGACCAAAATGTCCTCCACTCTCAGATGAGTGACAGGCCTCTAAGATGGACTGGAATTCTAATTGAGGCACACACCGTCTAATTACCTAGTCAGTGCCACATCTCTATAAATATGGGTCATCCCATATATAATATTTAGACTCGCTTTTCAGCTTGTCTCTTTGATGCTTAGAAAAGTTCGGAGGGAAGGTGAGGCTAACTAGATAATTAGCTACAGGTGCATACCAAGGGACTATCTCAGATACTGCTTGCAGGTTATCAAATGGGTAATTATCAGTTATAGGAGTGGAGTCATCTGTAATATGTTCAAGGCGACTCAAGTGGTCTGCCACTAGATTCTGGTCACCATTCCTGTCCTTAATTTCCAAATCAAATTCTTGTAATAGTAGTATCCAACGTATAAGCCTTGGTTTGGACTCCTTTTTAGCTAATAAATACTTTAGAGCTGCGTGGTCTGAATACACTACTACTTTAGTACCAAGTAAATAGGCTCGGAATTTATCCAAAGCAAAAACAATAGCAAGAAGCTCTTTCTCAGTAGTAGTGTAATTCGACTGAGCGGCATCTAAAGTTTTAGACACGTAAGCAATAACAAAAGGATCCTTACCTTCACGCTGAGCCAGTGCTGCTCCTACAGCATGGTTGGAAGCATCACACATTATTTCAAATGGTTGGCTCCAGTCTGGTCCTCTCACAATTGGAGCTTGAGTCAGTGCGGTCTTCAGCTTATCAAACGCTTGTTTGCAATTTTCATTGAACTCGAACTCAATATCTTTCTGCAATAGTCTGGATAAGGGAAGTGCTACCTTACTGAAGTCCTTAACGAATCTCCTGTAAAAACCTGCATGGCCAAGGAAAGAACGGACCTCCCTCACAGAAGAGGGGTAAGGTAAACTAGAAATAACATCCACCTTTGCTGGATCTACAGAAATGCCAGTGTTAGACATAACATGTCCTAGTACAATCCCTTGTTTAACCATAAAGTGACATTTTTCAAAATTTAATACCAGGTTTGTACTGACACATCTATCTAATACTCTAGATAATCCATCTAAGCAAAGGCTAAAGGAATCGTCGTATACACTAAAATCATCCATAAAAACCTCCATACAGTCCTCAATAAGATCAGAGAAAAGACTTATCATGCACCTTTGGAAAGTAGCTGGTGCATTGCACAAGCCAAATGGCATTCTCTTGTAAGCATAAGTCCCGAAAGGACATGTAAAAATGGTCTTTTCCTGATCCTCAGGAGCTATATGAATCTGGAAATAACCTGTGTAACCATCTAAAAAATAATAATGCGATTTACCTGACAGGCGATGAAGCATTTGATCAATGAATGGAAAAGGATAGTGATCCTTACGGGTTGCTTGGTTGAGGTGTCTGTAGTCAATGCAGACCCTCCAGGCGTTCTGAACTCTGCTTGTCAGGAGCTCTCCGTGCTCATTCTTCACTGCAGTGACTCCAGACTTCTTTGGCACCATTTGCACTGGGCTTACCCATTCACTGTCTGAGATGGGATAGATGATATCTGCCTCTAGTAGCCTGGTCACTTTCTTTTTAACAACCTCTAAGATGGTGGGGTTCAGTCTTCTCTGGGGTTGACGGACAGGTCTTGCTCCCTCCTCTAAAAATATTCTATGCTCACAGACTTGAGGGTTGATGCCTACTATGTCTGCTAAACTCCAACCAGTTGCCTTCTTGTGCCTCCTCAGCACACCAAGTAGCTGCTCTTCCTGTTGAGAAGTGAGTTCCCTTGTAATGATAACCAGAAACTTCTGCCCGTCTTCAAGGTAAGCATATTTGAGGTGTGGGGAAGGGGTTTTAATTCTAGCTTCTGATCTTGTTCAAGCTCTGGGTTGTCTGGAGCTGGTAACAGTGGTAAGGCACTGTCATTGTCCTCTAAGAATGTCCTCACACTTGGACCTTGTCTTGTGTGCTTCTCTTCAAATTTCTCCTGGTGAACTTCAGCCACGGTTTCATCTATAATGTCACATTTGAGGATAGAGTGATCCTCTGGAGGATGCTTCATAACTCCATTCAGATTGAAGATTACTACTCTGCCATCTATTTCAAAAGAGTATGTTCCTGAGAAAGCATCTAATTTAAACCTTGAGGTCTTCAAGAATGGCCTTCCGAGTAGGATTGATGATGGCTTGTCTGAGTCACTTTGGGGCATCTCCAGGATATAAAAATCAGTGGGGAACGTGAGTCCCTTAATGCCCACTAAGACATCTTCAGCAACTCCAACCACTGTAATAATGCTTTTATCTGCTAACACAAAATGAGCTGCCGACCTTTTTAAGGGAGGGAGCCTCAAAATATCATATATGGACAAAGGCATTATACTCACACATGCTTCTAAATCACACATGCATTTAGAAATTATCACACCACCAATAGTACAATTAACTATACAAGGATCTGGGTCACTACACTTTTCAGGTAAACCTCCCATTAAAGCAGATATAGAACTTCCTAAAGGAATAGTTTCTAATTTATTAATTTTGTCTTTATGTATACATAAATCTTTTAGAAACTTTGCATACTTAGGTACCTGTTGAATAACATCAAATAGAGGAATAGTTACCTCAACCTTTTTGAATATCTCTACCATTTTTGGATCAGGTTCCAGCTGCTTCCTGGGCTTCCTTGCAAGTTGTGGAAATGGGATGGGAGTGGCGTCTTCTGCAGTGTCTGCGCCTTTTAGTGCTTCCTCCTATGGTTGCACTTCTTCTTCTTCAGCCACGTCCTGTATGTCCTCTTCTTCTTCAACATCTTCTATTTCCACTACCTCTTCAGCTGAGGCGTGTGCTGGTGAGCTTGTCTCCTCCTGATTCCTCTCCTACAATGTAGTTTTGGACCTCAGGGTGATGGCATTAATACCACCCTTAGGATTGGGTAATGGTTGAGAGGGGATTCCATCGGAGCTCAAAGGTTGATTATTGGAGTTGTTCATTGATCCAATCTGGGAGACAAGAGCCTACAAAGTCAACCTTCTCTCACTCTATATCCCTCTCTCTCTCTTTTTTCCTCTTTTCTCCAAAACAAGAGAGAGAATGAGAGAGAGAGAGAGAAAAAAAAAAGAAAGAGAGAAAGAGGAAGAGAGAAGGGAGGAAAGAGAAACAAAAGGGTCTCTCTCTCTCTCTCTCTTGTTAAGAAGTAAGGACCACTTGGCCAGATAACCAAGATTGTATGGAGGGAACCGATTCGGTAGATTGCCTCTTCGAGCCTTCCCCCTTCTCTCTCTCTCTCTCTCTCTCTCTCTCTCTCTCTCCTTTCTCCCCTCTCCCTTGCTCCCCCCTCTCCCTTTCTCTCTCCCTTCCTTCCTCTCTCTTTCCTCCCTTCTCTCTTTCTCTTTCTCCTCTTTCTTCTCTTCCTTTCTCTCTTTTTTCTTTCTCTCTCAACCTTCTCTCACTCTCTCTCTCATTCTCTCTCTTGCGGTCAGACCATTTAGAGTAGCATTAATGTTATTTTCCATGGTCTGTTGTCTCCGATCAATAGATTGTAGTAAGTCATCATTGGCAGATGCAGAAGGATGGGTAATTTGAGAGGTTTGCTGTAGGGTATTCTGTGGTCCTTGGGACTGCCTTAGGTGAGGTGCTCTGTAAGGCTAATTCTGATTCTGCTGCCTATTGTTGTTATTATTCCACCTCTGATTTCCCAGATTATCTCTGCCTCCTCTGTTGTTGTTGTCCCTCCAATTCTGGTTAGAATTGTCTTGCCATCCGTGGTTGTAATTGCCACCTTGATTGTACCCTTGGTTGGGGCGGTCATAGAAGTTCTGAGTGGCTGTCAGGGTGTTGTCTTCCTACTGGAGCTACGGACATTCATTAGTATAGTGGCTATAATCAGCGCAGATTCTGCAAACTTTCTGTGGGACTAACTGTTGGTTTTGCTGTGCTGGAGAAGGTTGAGCTTGCTGAACTTGTTGTTGATTCAATTGCATTTGCTTCAGCAAGTTGGTCATTTCACAGATACTCTGAGTTAAAGCAGTAGTCTCTTTGCTAGGATTTTGCATGGCCTTGTTTCTGCCTGTGATTCCTGGTAGATTCAGCTAAGTCACTGATCAATTACCATGCCTCATCAGTGGTCTTGTACTTTTTCATAGACCCATTGCTAGCACTTTCCAATGTGGTCTTATCTTGGGGCCTCATGCCCTGTGTGACATAATCGAGTAACACTATCTTGTCAATCATATGGTGGGGGAAAGCTTCTAGAAGATTATTGAAGCACTCCCAGTACTCATAGAGAGTTTCAGAGTCATCCTGAACAATCATGGAAATATCTTTCCTCAGTTTATCAGTAACTTCAGCTGGAAAGAACTTTTCCAAGAATTCACTTCTCAGTGTATCCCAGTTGGATACAATTGCTGCTGGTTGAGTGTAGTACCACTCTCTTGCCTTCCCCTCAAGAGAAAATGGGAAAGCTTTTAGCAAAATTGAAGTTTCATCTGCACCATCACGCCTAACAGTAGAACAGGCTGCCTGAAAATCTCTCAGGTGCTTGATAGGCTCTTGAGCAGGTAAGCCATGAAACTTGGGCATCAAATTGAGCAGTGCGGTCTTTATTTCAAAGTCTTTAGATACCGCTGGGTGATGCGCTTGAAATGGTTGCATTGTAAAATCAGGGGCTCCAGCTTCCTGGATAGTAACTCTCCTGGCTGCTGCCATGTTACCTGCACGTGAAACAACCAAATCAGTAGAACGGGGGCTGGTTTCTTTCTCAAGTGACGTTTCAGATCCGCCCTCAGAGAGGACTAACCGACGCCGAGCTTGCCTTATTCGTGAAATAGTTCTTTCAATCTCAAGATCGAATATTAGCAAGCTTGGGTCAGGAAGCGAACGTGTCATCTAACAAAAGAAACAAGAAGCTCATAGTAGCAAAATAAAATAAAATACAAATAAGTAAATTCCAATTAATAACCTTAGCACTCTATTGCAACTCATCGGCAACGGCGCCAAAAATTGATGCGCGCGGAAATTGGCGAGTTAAGAATGATTATAAAATATGCGTTGCAAGTATAGTTCTCAACCAACTAGAAATCCGCTTATCAATTTAGAAGGGTGTCACATAAATTAAAATTAAAATACTGGGAGTATGGATCCCAGGTCGTCTCCCAACGAGTTGCAGAAAAGTGTGCTATTTTATTAATCAGATGTTTTCAAAAAGGTTTGAGTTGAATGGCAGAAAATTAAATTAGAGAATTTATATAAATTTAAATAAAAGCCTTGACTGGGAGTTGATTAGCTGGAAGCCCTATTCTTGTTGGAGTACTCTCAAGATTAATTGACAATTGAGGGTTATTATGTTTAGTTGCCCCTTACTAAGTAAGGGAAAGTTAAACAAGTTGGAATGCTGTTTCTATCCACAAGTTCTAATCCGCTCTTGGGAGGATTGGTGTTAGTGACTAGAGAGCAATCCAACAATAAACCTAATTACAATCTTTCTCTTGAGCATTCCAACTCAATGGTTCCTTTCAATCAACTCCCCATCAAGTTAGGGAACTACTCGCTCATTGTAAATGTAAAATTCATAACATAAGAAAGGGAATTAAAGAAAGACATGATAAATAATGATCAAAGGATTAATTGAAAATAAAAGTAATTCTTGTATTAATAAATGCTAAAATAATCCAATAGTAAAATTAAGTAAATTAAGGAACATGGAAGAGTAAGAGACAAGTAAAGAGAACGAACTAGAATGTCGAAGTCTTGATGAGGCAATAACTCTTCTCAATATCCCAATGCAAAAACAATGAAAATTAACGAATCCTAAAAACTATGAATGTGTAGAGAGAAAACCTAGAGGAGAGGAAAACTAGATCTGAAAAAAAAACTAAAACTACGCGGAATGAATGTTGTTGTCGGTTTTTGCATGTTCTCTGGCTCTAGTCTGCTTTTTTGGGCCGAAAAATGGGTCAAAATAAGGCCCGAAATCGCCCCCAGCGATTCTGCAGATTATGCAGATCGCGCATGTCACGCGGACGCGTCATTCGGCATTTCGCTTTGCCACACGGACGCGTCGTCCATGCGGCCGCGTCACTCGTGCTATTCCATGCCGCGCGGTCGCGTCATCCATGCCGCGCGGTCGCGTCATCCATGCGGCCGCGTCACTGCGATTTCCTTTCTTTCTCGCGGTCGCGTGATCCATGCGGTCGCGTCGCTTCTCGCTGGTCATCTCCTCAATTTCTTGTGTTTCTTCCATTTTTGCAAGCTCCCCTTCCAATCTCTAACTCATTCTTGCCCTATAAAGCCTGAAACACTTAACACACAGATCACGGCATCGAATGGAATAAAAGAGAAATAAAATACATAATTAAAAGTCTCTAGGAAGCAAGTTTTCAATCATGTAATAACTTTAGGAAGGAATTATAAATGCATGCTTATTTAATGAATAAGTGGGTAAAGATCATGATAAAACCACACAATTAAACACAATACAAACCATAAAATAGTGGTTTATCAGGTGGCAATGCTTTTTGTCTTCTGAATGAATGCCTGAACAGTGCATATTTTTGATATTGAAGTTTACGAATGTTAAAATTGTTGGCTCCTGAAAGAATGATGAACAAGAAAAATGTTGTTGATAATTTGAAAAATCATAAAATTGATTCTTGAAGCAAGAAAAAGCAGTGAATACAAAAGCTTGTGAAAAAAAAAGCAAGCAGAAAAAGCCACTAGCTCTTAAAACCAAAAGTCAAGGGTAATAAAAAGGATCCAAGGCTTTGAGCATCAGTGGATATGAGGGCCTAAAGGAATAAAATCCTGGCCTAAGCGGCTGAACCAAGCTGTCCCTAACCATGTGCTTGTGGCGTGTAGGTCCAAGTGAAAAGCTTGAGACTGAGTGGTTAAAGTCGTGATCCAAAGCAAAAGAGTGTGCTTAAGAACTCTAGACACCACTAACTGGGGACTTTAGCAAAGCTAAGTCACAATCTGAAAAGATTCACCCAGTTATGTGTTTGTGGCATTGATGTATCCGGTGGTAATACTGGAAAACAAAGTGCTTAGGGCCACGGCCAAGACTCATGAAGTAGCTGTGTTCAAGAATCAACACACTAAACTAGGAGAATCAATAATACTATCTGAATTCTGAGTTCCTATGGATGCCAATCATTCTAAATTTCAAAGGATAAAGTGAGATGCCAAAACTGTTCGGAAGCAAAAAGCTACTAGTCCCGCTCATCTAATTAGAATCTGAGCTTCACTTAAAACTCTGAGATATTATTGCTTCTTTATTTCTTTTTATCCCATTTTATTTGTCTAGTTGCTTGGGGACAAGCAACAGTTTAAGTTTGGTGTTGTGATGAGTGGATATTTTATACGCTTTTTGGGGTTAATCTCATGTAGTTTTTAGTATGTTTTAGTTAGTTTTTAGTACATTTTTATTAGTTTCTAGGCAAAATTCATATTTCTGGACTTTACTATGAGTTTGTGTGCTTTTCTATAATTTCAGGTATTTTCTGGCTGAAATTGAGGGAGATAAGCAAAAATTTGATTCAGGCTGAAAAAGGACTGCTGATGCTGTTGGATTCTGACCTCCCTGCACTCGGAATGGATTTTTTAAAGCTACAAGATTCCAATTGGCACGCTCTTAATTGCGTTGGAAAGTAGACATCCAGGGATTTCCAGCAATATATAATAGTCTATACTTTGCTCAAGGATAGACGACGTAAACTGGCGTTCAACGCCAGTTCCATGTTGCATTCTGGCGTTAAACGCCAGAAACATGTTACAAGTTGGAGTTAAACGCCAAAAACAGGTTAAAACCTGGCGTTTAACTCTAGAAACAGCCTAGGCAAGTGTAAAGCTCAAGTCTCAGCCCCAGCACACACCAAGTGGGCCTCAGAAGTGGATTTCTGCACTATCTATCTTAGTTTACTCATTTTCTGTAAACCTAGGTTACTAGTTTAGTATTTAAACAACTTTTAGAGATTTATTTTGTATCGGATGACATTTTTAGATCTGAACTTTGTACTCTTTGACGGCATGAGTCTCTAAACTCCATTGTTGGGGGTGAGGAGCTGATAAACTCCGATTTCGTAATTTATCTTATGCTTATTTTGGGAGATTTTATCACATTTTCTCACATTTATTCAATAAAATAGCATGGTTTTGTAATTCTCCCTTGAATTGTACTTAAATGTGAAAACATGCTTTTTAGGCCCTAAAATTGATAATTTTAATTCACTTTAATTCCATTTGATGCCTTGATATATTTGTTGAGTGATTTCAGGTTCATAGGGCAAGTATTGGATGGAAGAAGTGAGGAGAAAAACATGCAAAGTGGGAGTACTCATGAAGAAATGAGGCGGTTCCAGTTGCGTTGGAAAGCTAACATCCGGGGCTTCAAAATGATATAAAATTTGCCATATGTTGCTTCGCGTTAAGGGGCGCGCACGCGCCATGTACACGTGCACGCTGATTGAGCACGTGGCCCACTAATGTAAAATCGCCCCCAGCAATTTCTGAAGCACTTTGGGACCAAACCAACTCATTTCTAATACTATTTCATGCATAATTCAAGCTTGGGCAAAGGGGGGACAATTGTTTGTAGTGTAGCATCATGTAGTTTAGTTTCTAGAGAGAGAAGCTCCCTCTTCTCTCTGGAATTAGGGTTCTTAGGATATTTCCATCTTAGATCTAGGTTTAATTCATGCTTTGATTTACTCTTCCTTTTGCAATACTTCTTCTTCTACCTTTCCCATTTCTAGTTTTGTATTTAATTCATGTAATTCTCTACTTTTATGATGATGCATTTGTGTTCTTCTATTTTTAATTCAATGCAATTTATGATTCATGTTTCTTTATTGTTGATTTGGTTTTGTTGTTGTTTAATTCCTTGCAATTGAGTAGTGTAGATTTACATTCCTTGCAATTTACTATGTTTTCCTTTTATGCCTTCCAAGTATTTGATAAAATGCTTGGTTGGATTTTAGTGTAGGTTTTAGTGTTCTTGGCTTTGGTAGCGTAATTATTGACACTTGAGTTATCTAATTCCCGTGTTGATTGATAATTAGACGTTGCTAATTGATTTGGATACCACTAAAGCTGGTCTTTCCCTTGGGAGTTGGCTAGGACTTTTGGAATCAAATTAATTCATCCACTTGACTTTCCTCCATGGCTAGAGGTTAACTAAGTGGTAGCAATGGATAATTGTGGTCACAATTGAGAAGGATAACTAGGATAGGACTTCTAATTCTTATTCCTTGTCAAGAGCTTTCTAGTTGTTAGTTTATTTTCATTGCCATTTACCTTTCATGCCTCTTATCAAAAACCCCAAAACATGCTCCATAACCAATAATAAGGCACTTTATTGTAATTCCTAGGGAGAACGACCCGAGGTTCCAATACTTCGGTTTATAAATTTAGTGGTTTGTACTAGTGACAAACAAATTTTTGTATGAAAGGACTATTGTTTGGTTTAGAAACTATACTTTACAACGAGAATTCATTAGTGAAATTTTAGACCACACAAAAGTCTCGTTCATCAAAATGGCGCCGTTGCCAGGGAGTTGCAATGGTGTTATATTATTGGTTATTGTATATATGTGAATATTGTGAATAGCTTGATTTTTGGATTGCTTGTTAGTTTTTGCTAGTTTTAGGACTTTGTTTCATTATTTCTTGTTAGCTTTTTGTTTCTTATTTTCACTTTTCACTATGAATTCTCACTTTGGCTATGAGTGTGATTACAACTATGTTGTAGGAAATGAGAACTTCATTGAAGATGTGCATCAAAGATGGGATAACCAAAGGTGGGAGGAGCCATATGCATATGATCAATCCTCTTGGCAACAACCTCCACCAACGCACTATGAAGAAGAGTCATTCTATGATGCATACCAATCTAATGGTTATGGTGAATCCCCTTGTGACTTCCAAGAACCACCACCATATACCTATGAGCTATATCCTCAACATAGCCATCAACCATACTCACAAGCCACCTTTCACCAACCATCTTTATATGACCCTAATCCATATCCATCCTACCAACAACCATATGAGCCATATGAACCACATATAGAGCCACCACCATTCCAACATCAACATTTTCAAGAGCCACCCCCTCCATATTATTACCAAGAAGAACCACCTTCCAACTATAATACCTTTCCCCCAAACAATGAACCCTCTATTCCATCATCACCTCCCAATGAAGCCTCTATGCTAGAATTAAGGGATCTTGAATCTCATATCTTAAGGTAACACGAGGAGGATGAAAAGAAATTTGAGGAGTTAAGAGAAAAAATGGCTATCATGGTAGAAGCCATTGGCAACATAGTCTCATCCCGCCTAAGTCTATGCGATCAAGGCACTTCCATTGTGGAATGTGACCGAGGAGCTTAGTGAGGGAGTGAACTTGAAGCTCCAAGGTGAAGAAGAGGAGTTAAAGCAAGAAATGCAACAAGAGGAGGAGGTAGAGATTATTGAACAAGAGGAAGAAGTGGTTGAAGACTTAGGAGATGCAGAACCACCTTGGGAGTCTAGGATTGAAGAAAACCCCTCCAAGATGATTGAATTTGATGCTAAGGAGGAATGTGCACAACCTCCAAGGCATATCCCTTGTGAAGAATTGGATGAGATAGAGCAAGAATTGAGTCCCCTTGGTGATGAAGATCAAGCATCAAGTCTTAGTGGTGAAGAATCCTTTGAGCATGAAGAACCTTCTCCCGATGAGATGGAAAGCAATGTGGAGGTAAATGTCTCTCATCCTCCCATTTATGATTTGAGTAAGGGAAAAGGTTTAGATAAAATTATTGAACAAAGGATTGAAATTAAGAGATCTTGTGAAGAGGTGGAAGTCCTTAAAAAGAGAAGGATGGGAATTGAATACGCTTTGTCAAGACCCTTGGAATTACCTTTGCCTAGGTTGCCATCTACTCCTTCATTTGAGTGGGTGAAACTCATTTCTGTTAGCTTTATTATACCACTTGAATATGGTTTGCTTGAGATGGATGGCCAACTTAGGATGCTTTGTGGGATGAAGCGTAAAAGAAAAATGTTTTGTGGTTGGCGTTGTAAGTCTAGGCTCATTATGGTTGAAGCTTCAAGGAGTAAAGGTTGGACTAGTGCTCAATTGGATGGGTCTAGGAGGATAGTTTGGTGCTTCCATGAGAATTCATCTCTCTTGCCACCTGGAGGAAACCACCATGATCAACTCAAGGACGGGTGTGAAAACAAAGTGTGGGATCCCGGATAGCACAAGGAAGATCAACTTTGGGAGCCTATGGTTTATGAAGAACTCCATCAAAGCTTGGAGTTATTAACTTTGAATGATGAAGCACAATGGAAGTCTAAGCATTGGTGGATGTTCAAGGATGGATTCAAGCACAAGCCACCTTGATGAAGAGCTCCCCATAAGTCCAACTTAAGGACAATAAACAAAGTGCTAGGTGGGAGACAACCTACCATGGTAATATCCTTCCATTTTTCTCTTTTGTATATATTGGTAGAACTAGTTTAATTTCATGTTTTGAATTGCTTAGTTGAGTTTATTTGGGAGTTTAGTAGGTTAAATAAGGTTTTATGATGCTTTGGTAGTTGTTTGGAGGTTTGGAATGCTTGGTTTGGTGCAAAAACAGAAAAAATTTGAAAAACAAAGCACCACCCACGCACACGCGCACTCCACGCGTACGCGTAAATCAAGCAATTTCGGCCATCCACACGGACACGCCATGTACGCGTACGTGTGGATTGAATTTTTCCACTTCCCATACATTCACCCGAGAGTTGTGCCTGAAGTGTGCCAACTTTGTGCCCCAAGGCATGCACACGCGCACCTTGCGCATACGCGCCGACTCTTTGCTTTGCCATGCACGCGTACGCGTCAGCCGTGCGTACGTGTCGCTGCCATTTCATCAATCCACGCTTACGCGTACATGACGTGCACGCGTGGATTACCCTATTTCACTCACCTTCTTTTCTTCTCCTCTTTCCATTTCTTTCATTCTTCTCTTCTCTTTCCACTCTTCAATCATCATCCAACACCACCAAACATCATGTAACACCATTTCTTTTAGTTAGTTAGTTAGTTTAGTTTTTGCTTTCCATTACAAGTGTTGAACTACTAATCTTGTTTCCTGTTTACTGCTGCTGCTTATTAATGGGATGTTAGTTTAACATCATTGTTGTTATTGTCATTGTTGGATTCCTTTGTTAAGGTTACAATTTATTACTTAGTTTTGAGTCTTCATGTTTAATACTTTTGAATACCAAGTACTTGTTACATTTCCTTCATGCATCTTAACTCTTTGAATTGCATGTTTTGGCCATCATGCATTCATCATCTATTGTTAGGCAATTGTATATTCTCATTGCATTTTTTTAGGTGATGCTTGTTTATGGTTTACCCTTATTCACATCACTTATTCCATGCATTGAGATCGTAGAATTGTGAAATTGGATCGAAAGCTTACCTAGTAACATATTTTTGAGCTTTGTAAAGCTTTGTGGGCCATGCTTGCTATGTGATTGATTTCCACTTCTATCTTCTTTTTCCTAAGTTCCATAGAATCCATGTGTTTCACCTCTATGCGACTTAGGTGTTGCAACAACTTCAATATGTGTCATTGATTGTTGTGTGAGTTTCATATACCATTTTGTTCACTAAGTCTACCTACACATCAATCAATGTCCATGCATTATCCAATTTCACAATTGCTTGATTTTTGCTTGAATGCTTTTATGCTTCTTCACTACTTGTTTGGTTAACTTAACCTACAAGTCTTTTTGAAGTATTTCAAGCACACTAGAATGAGTGAAATATGTGTCTTCTTTTGTATAATTGTGACATGGTCTCTAAATACTAGAGTGTGAGTTCTAAACTGCATGCAAGTTAGGACCCACACACTTATTTTTCATTATTGTCACACTAATTCACTCACTCATTTCTAGTGATTTACCTCATTCCAACAATCCATGCTTCCTTGCTTGTGCATTTACTTGTTTTCTATGTTCAGGATGAATAATCATAAGCAAAAACAGAAGTGGGAGAAGAACACGCAGCATCGGTTGACCTACCAACTGAAGGTAGCAACTAGGAAAGTCGCCGTACCCCCTCGTTCATCTTTGAGTGCACCGAGGCCGGTGCAAACTTTTAAGTGTGGGGAGGTCGTCCGACCGCTTGGCATTTTTGGGGTGACAAGTTTCTAATCCCAACACTTTTGCATTTCATTTTTAGGTCTTTTAGGATTTTTGGTTGCATTGCATATGTGTATATTAAGCTTAGTCAAAATCATGATACTTTCCAAGGACTTTATCTATAGGGCACCCCAATTGAAAAAAAAAAATTTTGGAACTTGCTTGAATTATATACTTTGTGGAACATGATTTTTGAGCTAAGAACACAAGCATGTGAGATTTGAGCCTAATTGTGTGGTTACATCATATATAACCACTTATTTTCATTCTTGTGTGCATTGTTCTCTTCCTATGATTGTAATATTTGATTTGTTTGATTCTTTATGTCCATTACTTTGTGTATACATGCATTTATATGATTGAGGCCATTGTTCAAATAGCTTACTTACCCAAATAAGCCTACCTTTTATCTTCCATTGATAACCAATTTGAGCCTATGCTTAACCCATTTGTTCTTAATTGTAGCACATTACAAGCCTAAGTGAAAAACAATAAATGTCTTTAATTTAGATCTTTGATTAGCTTAGACTAGTGAGAGTGTTCATCAATTGATTTTGGGAAGTTGGGAATATGGGGTAGAGATAAAAGTGTGTTTGTTGAAAAATCTTGGGAATTGGGTACATACTCATGTATTAATCATGTATAAACAATATGCATTGATGTTCTTGTATATATTTTAGTTGAAAAGAAAAAAAATAATAAAAAATGAGAAAAACAAAAAGAAAAAAAAAATATATATATATATATATATATATATATATATATATATATATATATATATATATAAGAAAAAAAATTACAAGAAAAAGGGGACAAAAATGCCCCAAAGTTCAAAGTTCAATAAAAGTCAATGCATATGGGTGGTGATCAAAAAGAGAATGCATGTGTGTGAAAAAGTGAAGAATGGGTAGTTAGGTTTGTTTAAAATTGTATAGGTTGTCATAGGTTAGGTGGGAAGTTTAAGTTAATCAAAGATTCGAATTTCAAGCTCACTTGACCATATGCATCCTACCTTGACCCTAGCCCCATTACAACCTATGGGAAAGTCCTCATGATATTTGTATGCATGCATGAAATAATTGTTGATTATTAGATGAAAAACAAATCTTGGAAAGCATGATTAGGGGAGAATTGAGTGAATCAACCCCATACACTTGAGTGCCTACAGCGGATACACATCCGGTGAGGGTTCGATCGCTCAATTACATGTTTCCACCCATGATCATCTCTTTTCTTGCAAGTTTGTAAAATCTTTTTAATAATTCAATTCAATTGTGGGTTGAGTGATTGCTATTGCCTTAGCCCTTGTGTCTGTATATGTATTCTTGGGAATTGATTTATTTTGACTAAGTGGATGCATTCATGTAGATAGATTGCATATAGATAGGTTGCATGTAGTTAGTTTGCATTGAATAAATGTTGATGTCCCTTTGCTTCTTTCTTGATTTTAGCATGAGGACATGCTTAGTTTAAGTGTGGGGAGATTTGATAAACCCCGATTTCGTGATTTATCTTATGCTTATTTTGGGGGATTTTATCACCTTTTCTCACATTTATTCAATAAAATAGCATGGTTTTGTAATTCTTCCTTGAATTGTGCTTAAATGTGAAAACATGATTTTTAGGCCCTAAAATTGGTAATTTTAATTCATTTTAATTCCATTTGATGCCTTGATGTATTTGTTGAGTGATTTCAGGTTCATAGGGCAAGTATTCGATGGAAGAAGTGAAGAGAAAAGCATGCAAAGTGGGAGAACTCATGAAGAAATGAAGGAACCGTAAAGCTGTCAAGTCCGACCTCTTCGCACTCAATCGACCATAACTTGAGCTACAGAGGTCCAAATGAGGCGGTTCTAGTTGCGTTGGAAAGCTAACATCCGGAGCTTTGAAATGATATAAAATTTTTCATATACTGCTTCGCGTTAAGGAGCGCGCATGCGCCATGTACGCGTGCACGCCGATTGAGCACGTGGCCCACTAATGTGAAATCGCCCCCAGCGATTTCTGAAGCACTTTGGGCCCAACCCAACTCATTTCTAATGCTATTTCATGCAGAATTTAAGCTTGGGCAAAGGGAGAGCAATTGTTTGTAGTGTAGCATCATGTAGTTTAGTTTCTAGAGAGAGAAGCTCCCTCTTCTCTCTAGAATTAGGGTTCTTAGGATATTTCCATCTTAGATCTAGGTTTAATTCATGCTTTGATTTACTCTTCCTTTTGCAATACTTCTTCTTCTACCTTTCCCTTTTCTAGTTTTGCATCTAATTCATGTATTTCTCTACTTTTATGTTGATGCATTTGTGTTCTTCTATTTTTAATTCAATGCAATTTATGATTCATGTTCCTTTATTGTTGATTTGGTTTTGTTGTTGTTTAATTCCTTGCAATTAGTAGTGTAGATTTACATTCCTTGTAATTTACTATGTTTTCCTTTTATGCCTTCTAAGTGTTTGATAAAATGCTTGGTTGGATTTTAGTGTAGGTTTTAGTGTTCTTGGCTTTGGTAGAGTAATTAGTGACACTTGAGTTATCTAATTCCCGTGTTGATTGATAAGTAGACGTTGCTAATTGATTTGGATACCACTAAAGCTAGTCTTTCCCTTGGGACTTGGCTAGGACTTTTGGAATCAAATTAATTCATCCACTTGACTTTCCTCCATGGCAAGAGGTTAACTAAGTGGTAGCAATGGATAATTGTGGTCACAATTGAGAAGGATAACTAGGATAGGACTTCTGATTCTCATTCCTTGTCAAGAGCTTTCTAGTTGTTAGTTTATTTTCATTGCCATTTACCTTTCATGCCTCTTATCAAAAACCCCAAAACATGCTCCATAACCAATAACAAGGCACTTTATTGTAATTCCTAGGGAGAACGACCCGAGGTTCCAATACTTCGGTTTATAAATTTAGGGGTTTGTACTAGTGACAAACAAATTTTTGTATGAAAGGACTATTGTTTGGTTTAGAAACTATACTTTACAACAAGAATTCATTAGTGAAATTCTAGACCACACAAAAGTCTCGTTCATCAGGAGCTCTGCTGTGTCTCGATGAAGTAATGCAATTATTTATGTTTTCTATTCAAACACGCTTGTTTCTATCTAAGATGTTCATTTGCACTTCAATATTATGGATGTGATGATCCGTGACATTCATCACCATTCTCAATTTATGAACGCGTGACTGACAACCACCTCCGTTCTACCGTCGATTGAATGAGTATCTCTTGGATTCCTTAATCAGAATCTTCGTGGTATAAGCTAGAATTCATTGGCAGCATTCTTGAGAATCCGGAAAGTCTAAACCTTATTTGTGGTATTCCAAGTAGAATTCAGGGATTGAATGACTGTGACGAGCTTCAAACTCACAAGGGTTGGGCGTAGTGATAGATGCAAAAGGATCAATGGATCCTATTCCAGCATGAGCGAGAACCGACAGATGATTAGCCGTGCGGTGACACTGTACCTGGACCATTTTCACTGAGAGGACGGATGGTAGCCATTGACAACGGTGATCCACCAACACACAACTTGCCATAGGAGGAATCTTGCGTACGTGAAGAAGAAGACAGGGGGAAAGCAGAGATTCATAAGACAAAGCATCTCCAAAACTCCAACATATTCTCCATTAATGTATAACAAGTATTTAATTTATGCTCTTTTATTTTTCGCAATCCAAACTGATAATTATAATTGATATCCTGACTAAGAATTACAAGATAACCATAAATTGCTTCAAGCTAACAATCTCCGTGGGATTCAACCCTTACTCACGTAAGGTATTACTTGGACGACCCAGTGCACTTGCTGGTTAGTGGTACGAGTTGTGAAAAGTGTGATTTACAATTCGTGCACCAAGCACATTTTGAATATCCTTATGAGGATGCTTTGAGCTCTTTTTGAAGAAATTTAAAATTAATTCTTCTCTTGCTTGATGGTATTCATAGCCATACTTTAAATTTTGATAAAGTTATTTTAAAATTTAGCATGCACTCCTTTATGTGAAACTCTAAGATATTTATTTAACTTAAAGCCTGTCTATTTGCAACGCATCACTTATTTCCTTTATTGACTTATAAGAAAATTTTACCTCAAATTTTCTTTTCTAAATAAAATTTGATCTTTGCTGCAACTTCTATGCCCATTTTGTTTGAACATGAATTTCGATAAATCACCTTTGGCATCATGAGTTTTGAAAGATAGAGGGTTTGCAAATTTTGGTAAAAACCCAATTTTTAACTAACTTTAACGAGCCATAACTTGGCTTTCGGACTCTCAAATTTTCTAAAACTTGTTTGAACTAAAACTGGGTCCGTGAAGTTTATAACATTTGAAGAACGGATAAAAAAGGTTTTAAAACAAAAAAGTTATATGCGTTTGAAGTTCGGTATGAAAATCTGAAATTTTGCAGTTTTTGAAAACTTCCAAGTTTTTCAAGGCATGCGTACGCAGAGCAGTGCACGTGACGTGGACGTTGGCCACTGCTAAGTGATCTCGCGTACGCGAGCACTAGCATGCGTATGCGGGAACGCAATGACGTTAAGAATTTTCGCCAGTAAAGAATTTCATAAAAACAGTCGCGTTGTAGATATAGTCTCTAAACCGACAGAAATCCCTTTCGTACAAACGTTTTGGGTGTCACATGTAACAAACCCCTTAAAAATTGTTAACCGAGTATTCAAATCTCGGGTCGTCTTCTCAAGGAACTGCAAGGAAGTATGTTCTTATTATTGGCTATAAGGGTTGCAATCGGGGTTTAGAAGGTGAGAGGCAAGTGATGACAAGTGAAGTAGATGGCAATTAAAATAAATAAATACTGTAAAGCAACTTTTGGCAAGGTAAGAGAAATTGGAAGTCCAACTTAGTTATCTCTTTTAACAATAATGAAAGTTGAATCTAAATTCCACTTAGTTAACCTTTACTAAAGTAAAGGAAAGTCAAGGTACTAATTAGTTTGACCTTCGAATCCTAGTTAATTCCTAAGAAAAAGTTGGGATTATTGAAGTTCAGTTCAATTAGCAAGATAGCGATTATCAGTTATGTTGAGTTTGATAATGTTGAGTTACTGATTTCTTAACCAAGACCAAAATGGGAAGAAGTAAAATTGTTGGAATAAAAATGTCCTTAGATGGAAAGCAATGGTAACACAAATTAAGAAGAAAGCAATCAATAACTGAAATACCTTAAATAATCATTAATTCAAATCATAGCATGGAAAGGGTTCATAAGTCAAGTTGGCAACATTTATAGGTACGAATAAAAGCATTAAAGTAAATAGTAAACCTGGATCGAGAGTCACTCTTACAAACTAAGAGAAGTCCTAAATCCTAATCCTAATCCTAAGAGAGAGAGAGGAGAGAACCTCTCTCAAACTAAATCTAAATCATGGAAAGTGAAAATTGGCGAGCTCTTTTTGAATGGATGCATTCCCCCACTTTATAGCCTCTAGTCTATGTGTTCTGCACTTGGATTTGGGCCAAAAAGGCTTCAGAATCTGCTTTGAGCGTATTCTGTAGATTCTGATACGTGGCCTCTGTCACGCGTCCGCGTGGGTCACGCGGTCGCGTCATTCAGAGCATTTCCTTGCCACGCGGTCGCGTCAGTCATGCAACCGCGTCATGTGCGTTCTGCTTAAGGCGCGCGGTCGCGTCAGTCATGCGGCTGCGTCGCTGTTGATTCGTGCTTGGCACGCGATCGCTTCATCCATGCGATCGCGTGGATGCCAGTTTCTTCAAAACTCCGTTTCGCACTTTCCTTCTATTTTTGTACGTTTCCTTTTTCATCCTTTAAGTCATTCTACCTTAAAAAATCTGAAACTACTCAATACACTAATCACGGCATCAAATGGAAGTAAAGGTAATTAAAGTAATTAAAATAATTAATTTTAAAGCTTAGGAAACATGTTTTTCACATACATCACATAATAAGGAAGGGAAAGTAAAACCACGCAATTAATATGAATAAGTGGGTGAAGGATTGAATAAATCACTCAAACTAAGCACAAAATAAACCATGAAATATGGGTTTATCAACCTCCCCACACTTAAACAATAGCATGTCCTCATGCTAAATCCAAGGTAATGAATAAGGTAAGATTAAAGTGGTGGAATGTTATGCAATGCAACCTATTCTAAATGCATCTACCTAAATGAGTCATGCAATTCCAATTTATCCACTCATATATAAAGCTTACATGTAGTCAAATTAATTCACATTCTCAAGGAGTCATATATATATATATATATATAGCCAACCCTTAAATAATAAAGAATTTTAGCAAATGAGATGGGAAATAAAAATATTGTACAAACTTGCAAAACAATTATTTAAATTAAGCACAGATATATGTTGATGAGTCATTGAACCCTCACTGGATTTTGTGTTTACCCTCTAGTCACTCAGTGTTTATTGGGTTTATTCACTCTACTTTTCTTTTTATTCCTACTTTCTATAACTTTGTTCTTCATCTAACCAATCAACAATTATAGAGTACAGTCATACCAAAAATCATGAGGTCTTTAATTATGGTTGTAATGGGGCCAAGGTAAAGGTAAGTATATATGTATAAGGCTAAGTGAGCTAATAAGTGAATCCTTAATTAGACTAGGATCTCACCTAACATACATATTTAGTAGAACAAGCTTCTCTACCAATTTTCCCATATTATCCCACTTGTTGTTACATGCTCATGTTTCAATTTTTGTTTTTATCTCATGTGCGTTGCTTTTATTTTGCATTGGGGAATTTTTTGTATCCCCTTTTATTAAATGCTGAAAAATAACTTTTTTTTTAATGCACATGGTAATTGAATCACTTTGATTTCTCATGAGCATGCTTCCCAAATTTTCTGAGTTATTTTATTTCTTTCAACTTTTTTCTACCTTTTGTTTCTATCATCCATGCTCCCAATAGGTTTCCCACATTCTAATCTATTCATAATTTTCTATCTTAAGCTAACCAAGGATTCAACTTGGGATTTTATTTTGTTTTTCTGCTTAAGGCTAGTAGTGTGGCTAAATAGAATAAAAGGGATTTTAAAGGCTCAAGGGGGCTAACAAGGGTGATGTGAAAGGTAGGTTATTTTGGGGTAAGTGAGCTAAAATCAAATGATGGCCTCAATCATTCTTTTGGCATGTATCTATATTCTATAATTGGACATATAGATTAAAGCAAAGTAAAGAACATCAGAATAAAAAGAAACGAAACACACAGGAATGAAATTATAGTTTGAATGTAACCATACAATTAAGCTCAAGACACACAGGCTGTGTGTTCTCTAACTCAAGCATCATATATCATTCATATATGTTATGCAGGTTTAGTTAAAACTTCCCATTATTCTCATAAAAAAATTATTTAGGGTAGCCTTTAAAGTTTTAATGTTCCTCCTTGATGAAATGTTGCAACTTAACTATATGATGTAATGCTATATATACAAGGTTTATGGATTTAAATCTGTTATGTTCAATTTCCTAGCTTACTTCCTTTTTATTTTTCAAATTAAACTATGCTATATTATGCTGAAAAGGGTAAACTATACTAATTAATCCACTAATAAGTCAGAATTGCAAACTAAACTAAATAACTAAAAATATGAACTAAAAATGCAAAATGTAGAAATAGAGTAAAAATACATAAAAGCAGCAATGTATAAGTACTCAGAAAATAACAGTAAAAAGAAAAATACAGAAAAATATCCAAAATAAAAGAAAAAAGAGATGTAGTGGTTCACCAAAATAGAACGCCAGAGATGGCGACCTCCCCACACTTAAAATGAAGCATCGTTCGTAATGCTCAATCAAGCCGGGTGTGAAGGGGTGTCATCACTGGTAGGGATGGTAGCTGGAGGCTCTGTGGTGGTGGTGGGCTGAGGGTCTGGCTGCTGTAGAGGCGGGGCTGATTGGATCGAAATCTCCGAATCTGCAGCCTCTATCTGGTGCGTAACCTCCTGATGTGGTGCAGCCTGCTCTGTGTCTGCCTGCTAATGGGTCTCCTCCTGGAAATGAGTCTCCTCCTCGTGCTCATCCTCCTCCTCCTCTGATGGCTCTGATGGTGTGTCGGGCTCGGAGGGGATGTCACCACCCTGTCGGATCATTAGCTTCAGATGTGAATAGTGTCGCTGGCTGCGACGCTCCAATCTCTCATACCGGCACTGGTTACGGTGCTCCATCTGATTAAGCTATCGGAATAGGCGGTGCATGAGGCGGTATACGGGCTCAGAGGCAGGTGGAGGTGCAGTGGATGCAGCAGGGGCAGCAGGGGCAGCAGGGGCAGCCGTGGATGAAGAGGGTCCAGCAGACGGTGGGGCTGTCTCATCAGTAGCAGTGAAGGGTGGGGGTCTGTAGCCCAAAGCTAGGAAGTTTCTGCTCTGAGGAATGATCTTCTTGCAGTTCGCTGCTGGTGGTCTCTCATCGGCATCCTCCCATGGCACGTCAGCTCGATGGCCTAGCTGTGTAACCAAAAACGAAAAAGGGAGGGTGCCTCGGACGTGGACCCTGGCCATATAATGCCGGATAAGGCGTGGCAGATAAAGGTCCTTACCCTCCAACACACACCATAGGAGGGTGATCATAGCAGCCGGGATCTCCGTCTCATGAGTACTTGGCATCACATAATTACTCAAGATCTGGTGCTATAACCGAGCCTCATCATTTAAGTACGCCCTCTTGATCCCTCTAGGCATGGTGGTGTCCTGACCCATCTCCCAAGGAACAGTCAGGTCGAGAGCTATCCGTGCCTTCACAGCATCCCAATCAAACTGCATCAGGCGCATGTCCTCCTCAGCCTTTGAATAACCATCAGGCTGATCGGACTTGGCTGGGAGCTGAAGAATGTCCTCTATGGCCTCCTCGGTGACTAGAATTTATTTTTCTCTTAGGTTCACTGCATCTAGGGTGGTGATGTAGTAGTTGTAGTAGAATTCCCGGACTTAAGATGCATTGACCTCTGTCAGTGTTCTCTCGAGAAAGAACCAGCCTCTTTGCTTGGTTGGCTCAGTGGTGTACTGCTGGAGTGCTTCTGGAATCCTCAGAGTTCTCTCCAGGTATAGATTCCTGGAGTTTGCAAATGGCGTATACATCAGCTCACAGTACTGGTTTGCAAATTTTATTGAATCATTTGCAGGGAGCAGCTGGTCAGCTTTTTCCTGCTGTGTAAAGTTCTTCTCCCGCCATGAGGAATCATGCATGAGGGCAATGATGGACTGGGAGGAATCTCCTCTCTTGCGCTTGCCAGTAGCCTTGCCTTTTCCTTTCCTGTGAGGCAGACATCCTGAAAAATGGGAAACCAGGATATGGATAAAAATAGGGAAGCAAATAGGCAATTTAAACAAAGAAAACTCAAAGCGGCAAAGGAGAATTAGAATGAGGTAAATGAGTCAAGTAAATGTGCATGAAGGATTGTTTAGTAATTTAAAATTTGGAAAGGAAGAATTTACAATCCAAAATGTATCAGAATTCGAGTTAAATAGAAAAATTGTCATTATGCCATGGTTAGAAAGTTAGAGGAAAGTGAAAAAAAATCAGAAAAGAGATTTTAAAAAGGTTAGCATGGTTAGAAGTTGAAAGAGGGGTTAGTAAATTAAAATTAGTAAAGCAATAAAATGTGGGTTAAGGTAAGTGGCATAAAGAAAATATTTCATGTAACAAGGATTCACAGGTAGGAACTATAGTGACTCATAACCAAACAAGGAAAACAGGGTGATGTTGATTCAAACAGATATAAAGAAAGCAAGAATTGGAATCAGAATATTACAGATGCAGTTTATAAACCAAGAAATCAAAGAGGATAAGAAAGTCTGCCACAGCATTCATGAAATGGTTTGGATAAAGCAGAGGACAACAGAGTTCAGATTGCCAAACCAAAACATGAATGAAAATAATTCAAAAAAATTTGGGCAGCATTCCGGCTAAAGTTGGATTGTCCCGGAAAATAAACAGCAAACAAGGCAGTTTATATGAATTAAAAAACTTGCTGCAGTTACCTATAATTAATAGAAACAGGAAAATTCAGAGTAACAAGCAGCAAATGCAGGAAATCATAGCATATGAACAAGGTCACAGGAACAGCAGAATTGCAGTTTTGATAAAATAGAGGCATGAACAGTGCAAGTAAACAGACCTAGATCCACTAACCACAGCCTAAGCTACCTAACAACCTAAAAATCCACTACAGCATGCATATCTATCTGTCCTAATTATAAACAGAAGAAAATTGTAAAATAACTGCAAAGGATAGAAAGGCGGCGTTCATCGGAACATGGTAGGCGTGAGGAGTAGAACGGGGTAAGAAAGCGGCTAGGTGGTGGCTGCGGCGGCATCCGGCGCGGTGGAGGGGCACGGCGGCGCGGTGGCGGCTGAGGGGGCAGTGGAGAAGGGGGTAATGGGGATAGGGTTTAGGGTAATTGATAGAGGAAGGGGAGTTGCGTGTGGGTGGCAGAGGGGGGCGCAGCTGGGTTGGGTGCGGCGGTGTGAGGTGGGCAGTGGCGGAGGGCAGTGGCCGAAAAGGAGGGAGAAAGAGGAAGAAAGAGAAAGAGGAAGAGAGAAGGGGTGGGGGTGGTACGGCGGCGGTGTCTGGGCGGTTGACGGCGTTGGCGGGGGTCGGAGATGGTGGTTGGGTGGTGGCTGGGTGGTGGTTGGGGAAAAAGAAGAGGAGAGGGAGAAGAGGGTTGGGGGTTGCGCGACTGATAGGGTTCGCGTGGCTGGGGGGGTTATATTTTCAAATCCACGTGATCGCGTGGGGGACGCGGTCGCGTGGTGGGGGTGAAAGTGGGAGTGACGCGATTGCGTGGGTCACGCGATCGCATGAGAGGGGTGGGAAAGGGGATGACGCGATCGCGTGGGTCGTGCGATCGCATCGCTGGAATTTGTGCTAAACGCAATTCTCTGTCTTGTCCTAGGGTGTTGTGCAATCCATGCGACGCGATCGCGTCGCTCACGCGGTTGCGTGGGATCGGTTTTGTGCAAGTGACGCGATCGCATGGGGCATGCGATCACGTGGGCCAATTTGTGCAAAATGCACAAGGGCCGCACGATTCCAGCCTAACTTTCTGGACGTTAGATATTTACGCTGATCTCCAGGTCACGCAGCCACGTGGATGACGCGGTCGCGTGGGTAGTGTTTTCGCTATATGACGCGATCGCATGGGGCATGCGGTAGTGTCGTGCATCCTTTTTTTTTAACTGAATGCAGGATGCAATGCTTAATGTGAATGCTATGCATGATTCCAGGTTCAATAAAATAAAAATAAAATTCAAAAATAAACAAAATGAAATAAAATCAAAATTGCAAAAGGAACGATCATACCATGGTGGGTTGTCTCCCACCTAGCACTTTTAGTTAAAGTCCTTAAGTTGGACGTTGTAGGAGCTTCCTGCTATGGCGGCTTATATTTAAATTCGTCCAAAAATCTCCACCAGTGCTTGGAATGCCAATAGCCTCTGGGGTCCCAAACTAGGCATGTAAAGCTTCTAAGCAGCTTCAAACAGATTTTCAGGCTCCCGGGGTGACGAATGTCAGAATAGATTCCAGGATCCCAAGCCTTGTTTTTAAATCCGCCTCCGTCTTGATCTATATGTTTCCATCTTGGCGGTTTAAAGAGTAGAATCTCACCATGGTGACCAAACGTTCTCTGTGATCCATGCAATTGAGTATGATACCAATCCGTGTACTTCGAGGTGAAGCGTGGAACCTTATTGAACTTTGTGCACCAGCTCTGAGTACGAGCCATTTCCCTCTTACTCTTAAAGCTGCAAAGAGCTCTAAGCTGGCCATCTGTTTCAAGCAAACCATATTCAAGTGAATAAGTAAAGTTATAGGTTAAGGATTGTACCCACTTGAAGCTTGTATTAGGTGGTAATGGCCTTGGGATAGGTGTTTCCGGTGGTTCTGTAAGTTCTACTCCCTTATGCTCTTCTGTGAATTTCTTCACTTCCTTGCAAGAGTCTTCAAATGTAGTATCACCCTGGTCAAAGTCTTCTATGTCTTCCTCATCACTCGAGTCATAGATTAGAGGTTGAGAGAAATCTACCTCTGCATCATCTTCGTATTCATCTGGGGAAGATTCTTCAATCTCAGAGAATTCACTTGCAGATGCAAGTTCATTACTAAGAGAGCTAGACTTGTGACTATCATCATCAAGGGAATTTGTGTCCTGGTTTATTCTTTCTGATTCTTCATAAAAAACTTGCCTTGGAGATTGTACAATATCCTCCTTAGCATCAACTATAGCGTCCTTGACGGAGTTCTCCTCAGTTCTGGATTCCCATGGAGGTTCAGCATCTCTTAGATCTTCAACCAACTCTTCTTCTTGAACAATGACAGCTTCTTCTACCTGTTCTAGTACGAATTCATTCTCTGTCTTGTCCACTGGAGTTTCTGGTATCTCCTGCATGCTACGCTCTTCGTTAGACTGTTCACATGGGGCTGTGGCTGATCCTTGTGTATTTGAGCGCCTAGAAACCCATTGAATTATTGTTTGCTCCAGTTGTCGAATGGTTGTTTAAAATTTATTTACTGTTTCCTTTAGGCGAACCTCTGCTTCTCGGGTTGCCGGATTTGGACATGATACAAAGGAAAGTGGTGGTGATTGGGAGTGATTGGATTGGTACTGGGGTAAGGAGGGATCATATGGTGGTGAATGGTGAAGAGAAGCTTGTGAGTGTGGTGGTTCGAGGTTATGTTGAAAGGATGGTTTATATGCACGGGGTGGAGCTTGTTGGTAGTTACAAGGTTGTCCACCATATCTTTCAGCTGGGTATGCACGGTAGAATGGTCTTTGTCCAGGATATCTCAGAAGGTGTTGCTGCCTAAAGGGTTGATTAGATCCTCTTGGCTCCATCCATCCTTGATTGGTCCGACCTTGATGCATATTCCTGTTGTAACTTCTATTTCCTTCAACAAAGTTAGAACCAAACTCAAAGCGAGAGGGGTGAGAGTTCATGGTAGCAAATAAAGATAAAAAGGAAAAACAAAAATAAATAAACAAGCAAAAGAAAAATATTTACAATAACCAATAATAAGACACACGTTAGCAGTTCCCCGGCAACGGCACCATTTTGACGTTAAGGATTTTTGCCAGTAAAGAATTTCATAAAAACAGTCGCGTTGTAGATATAGTCTCTAAACCGACAGAAATCCCTTCGTACAAACGTTTTGGGTGTCACAAGTAACAAACCCCTTAAAAATTGTTAACCGAGTATTCAAACCTCGGGTCGTCTTCTCAAGGAACTGCAAGGAAGTATGTTCTTATTATTGGCTATAAGGGTTGCAATCGGGTTTAGAAGGTGAGAAGCAAGTGATGACAAGTGAAGTAGATGGCAATTAAAATAAATAAATACTGTAAAGTAACTTTTGGCAAGGTAAGAGAAATTGGAAGTCCAACTTAGTTATCTCTTTTAACAATAATGAAAGTTGAATCTAAATTCCACTTAGTTAACCTTTACTAAAGTAAAGGAAAGTCAAGGGACTAATTAGTTTGACCTTCGAATCCTAGTTAATTCCTAAGAAAAAGTTGGGATTATTGAAGTTCAGTTCAATTAGCAAGATAGCGATTATCAGTTATGTTGAGTTTGATAATGTTGAGTTACTGATTTCTTAACCAAGACCAAAAGGGGAAGAAGTAAAATTGTTGGAATAAAAATGTCCTTAGATGGAAAGCAATGGTAACACAAATTAAGAAGAAAGCAATCAATAACTGAAATACCTCAAATAATCATTAATTCAAATCATAACATGGAAAGGGTTCATAAGTCAAGTTTGCAACATTTATAGGTATGAATAAAAGCATTAAAGTAAATATTAAACCTGGATCGAGAGTCACTCTTACAAACTAAGAGAAGTCCTAAATCCTAATCCTAATCCTAAGAGAGAGAGAGGAGAGAACCTCTCTCAAACTAAATCTAAATCATAGAAAGTGAAAATTGGCGAGCTCTTTTTGAATGGATGCATTCCCCCACTTTATAGCCTCTAGTCTATGTGTTCTGCACTTGGATTTGGGCCAAAAAAGCTTCAGAATCCGCTTTGAGCGTATTCTGTAGATTCTGATACGTGGCCTCTGTCACGCGTCCGCGTGGGTCACGCGGTCGCGTCAGTTATGCGACCGCGCCATGTGCGTTCTGCTTAAGGCGCGCGGTCGCGTCAGTCATGCAGCCGCGTCGCTGCTGATTCGCGCTTGGCACGCGATCGCTTCGTCCATGCGATCACGTGGATGCCAGTTTCTTCAAAACTCCATTTCGCACTTTCCTTCTATTTTTGTACATTTCATTTTTCATCCTTTAAGTCATTCTGCCTTAAAAAATCTGAAACTACTCAACACACTAATCACGGCATCGAATGGAAGTAAAGGTAATTAAAATAATTAATTTTAAAGCTTAGGAAACATGTTTTTCACATACATCACATAATAAGGATGGGAAAGTAAAACCATGCAATTAATATGAATAAGTGGGTGAAGGATTGAATAAATCACTCAAACTAAGTACAAAATAAACCATGAAATATGGGTTTATCACGCAATATTGAGGCATGCGTACGTGATGTGTAACACGCAACGCGAGGATTCCCCTCTGTTTGGGACTCTCACGTACGCGGGTGAGGCGCTATGTACGCGGCCATCCCTTTTTGCCGTTGTGCATACGCGGGATAGGGGCATGCGTACGCGGGACAGGGGAATGCGTACGCAGGACAGGGGCATGCGTACGCATGACCCCTGTTTTGCTGAAAACTTGTTTATTCAACATTTTAATTATTTCACTAGCTTCCTAATTTTCTCCAATTACTGTTTAAGGTTCATAACTAGTGATTAGGTTTTGAGTACTGAGGCTGGTTATGATTTTTACTTTTCGAAACTCACGTATTTTATTTTTAAACGTGGAAAATGTTTCGATGTAATACAACTTGATTTTCTTCCAACTATATAATAGTTTTATGCATGCTTTTGGTTAGTTGAGTACCTAAATGTCTTTCGAGATTTTCAAGAAACTGTTTTGGCCTTAACCCAATTGAATTTTCATTTTTCAAACCTCACCTATTCTTCTGTCTTTAACTTGGAAACTGTTTTGACAAAATGCAACTTAATTTTCTTTCAACCATATTACAGTTTTTGATACATGCTTTTGTAATTCTTTTACAAAATGTATGTTGCATACCTTTTCCTTTAGAACATGAGATAATTTCCTTGAGTTTTTCATTCCTTATATTCAATGTATCAGAAGATATTTTTAAATCATACTTTTAAACCTTGCGAGCGTCATCATTGGCTTTGGATGTTCTTTTTCTATAAACCTCATACTCCTTGACTCAGCTTGAATTCGTTTCAAACCGCTGTATTATTTTCTTCTTATTATTCCTAATCAAATTTCTTTGATTCGGGGGTTACCCTCAAAGTTGTCAATCAATTTTCTTCCAGCACCCTTTATTGCTTTTACCTCCTCATCTGCTTGTAATTTTAACAATTCTCTCAAACTCTTGCAGGTGCTGTCCTTGTCACTTGTCCTTCTTTTTTAAGGTCTTGTATCCATCTGAATAAACTCAAGATTTGTTTTAATGTCATGTGCAACCTTTAGGTATAGCAAGTGATACGTTAATTCTTTAAGACGTGGTTCGTGGATGTGGAAGGTGAAGCTTGTAAATGTGAGACATTACAAGAAGTTGTGGAAGTCTGGTTCTGACGAGGGAGTTTGCAGATGTTAGGCTTGCGACTGGTTATAGGTTTGTGAAGTGACTAATGAGGTTGAGAATAGTGAAGATACATCATGATAGTGTTGGGAAGTTGCAGTTTTGAAGTTGGTACGAGATCAATGTGTGAATGTTATACCCGTTGTTTTAATACCAGCCTGCCTTGTAACCTTTTGTCACTTTAACTACCGCATTACTTTTGCAAATTCCTATCTTGAAAAGCTTGCATCATATTGTGTTTCTATAAGTTTTGGTAAAGTATTAACCCCATGTAACCTCTTTGTTTGAGCCTATGTTGTACCGTTTGCTTTGCACCACACTTTTTCTTTGCACTAAAGTCTTATGGTTTATCCAGTATTTGAAAAGTTATATATATGCCAAGACCTTTGCTTTTCTAAAGTATTTAAAAGTAAAGTACTAAAAATATGCATTATCTTATGTATTACTTTAATTTTCGAGGACGAAAATTTTTATAAGGTGGGTGGAATGTAAGACCCACAACTTTTGAAAAGTTTTATTATGAATTAATTTCAAATCATTTATTTATTTATAGCTTTAATTTCAAAAAGTATTTTATTAAGGATAATTAGAGGTAGTTTTGATTAGTTGAATTTGAAATAAATTAAGGTTTTTATCCAAACTATATAATTATTGAGTATTTTCCAATTTACAACTTAAAGTTTGAGAAATTCAAAAATAATGAGGTTTAGCTATTTAAATTAGAATTTTATCTAATTTTACAATTATTGAATTATTTTCTATATTTAAATTATAAAGTTAGTAGTTATGAAATAATAAGAATTTTTATATGATTTAATTCAAATAATTGATATTTTTTTGATTTAATACTTCAAGTTTTAGGAATAAAAAAAATTAATCTTATTATCTTATAATTTCAATTAGAGTATTTGATTGAGAATCAATTAGTATTTTGATACAACAAATAATATTTTAAAGTAATTTTAAGGATTAAATTAGATTTTAAATTAGTTCTTTGTATATCCTAATTTTATTAAAATTACCCTACTCTAATTAATGCCAAAATTTTCAAATTGAAATCCTAACCCTAACATAACACTCTCTTACACACACTCCGCAACAAAAACCCTAGCCCCAAACCCACCGTCAGCAGAAAGAAAGAAAGAAGAAAACAAAGAAGGAAAGAAAGAAAGGGAAAGAGGGAAGGAGGCCACGGGAAGAGAATGAGAGGGGAAGATGGAGGATGGTGCCAGTAGGAGTCACTACCACCGTGCCACCGTGTTGCACAGAGTAGGGAGAGAAAGCAAAGAGCAGAGGGAAGAAAGAGGAAGAAGGTGCACGAGGGAGCTCAGCCGCGGGGACAGGAGACACGCATCTGACATGTCGTCGCCGGTCCGTCTAGCCCGACCCGTTACCGAGCCTCGTCGCTGTCACCGCTGGTCACTTGAGAGAGAGAGAGAGAGAGAGAGAGAGAGAGAGAGAGAGAGAGAGAGAGAGAGAGAGTTAGCGAGGAGAGAGGGGATACGCGTATGGCTTCACTGTTGCTGTCATGTCCAGCAGCCACCGTCGCGTGCTCCATCGCCGCTACTAGAGGTGGGTGGCCGAGCCTCTGCCGTTGGTGAACGCTATTACCGTTATCGACGACCACTACCAGTAACGGTTTTGAGTTGGTTTCCATTCTTTTGAATTTTTGGGAATGTTATTGTCGCTGCATGTTTGTTACTGTCGACGTCACCGTCGCCGGAGTTCTGGTCGCCGCTGTCACTTGAGGTGGCTGTTGGGGTTGCCGCCAAATCGATTCAAGGACCGCTGCTGTTTTGTTCCCTTATTATAGTAAGTATCTCTGTTTCAGAAAGCTCACGTTAGTGTTCTGTTATGTGTTTTTAAGGTTTTCGTGATATTAAGGTTTTAGGATTTAGTATCCAAGGTTGCATGTTGCAATTTAAGCTATATCTGCTGTTGCGAAAGTGAGTGGAGCTGTGGTTGCGGCTGCTGGCATTGTGGGCTGAGAGAAAATGGAGTTTATCGCGTTGTTGAATCACGAACAAGGTAGGGGTTTTTCTAAAAACTCAATTTTATAATTTGGAATTGTTATAAATGGATATTGATGTGAGAAATACACTTTTTAGTGATTGTATAAGTCTTATGTATTGTTTGGCTGTTTTGGTTTAATATGATTGCTTGTTTGATTAGATTATTATTTGGTTTTTGTAAATGGACGGTTGCTGAATTATTTCTTCAAAGTTATGGAAATGAGTTTGATTCATTGAAAATAATTTGATTTTGAATCGGTTTCCTTGAGATATGAAAATGATATGAATTTTTGGAATCAGCTTGATTTTGAACTGATTTGGCCTTGAATCCATTGGAAAGGGTTGCGGAATGGTTTGGTTGGGACCCGAAAAGGGTGGCAAAGTCCAAGGTTTAGGGGAGGTGCTACCGAAATTTTTATAAAATCTGAGACTTTGTTCGAAATGTTCTTTAGAAAATTATGAATTTAAGAATTATATTATTTTACTTGAATTATTTAAGAGAATAATAAATTATGTTTTGAATTGAATTATTGAAAAGAGAATTATGATTGAGCTTTATTCCTTAAGAAAAGTATTATATTTTGAGTGCAAGTTATTTAGAAAAGACTTATGTTTTGAAGTCGATTTAAATGTGAAAAGGGTTTATATTTTGGAATTTGATTAAAGAATCACATTCGGAGGAGTTTTAGTGGATAATTCCATTTGTGACATTTTGGAAAGAGTCAGAGAATTAGTTTTAAAAGTGAACTTGAAGGTGGTTTTGATTTGACGGATTGGTTTTGTTCTAAGTGATTCGGTTTTGAAATTTGTTTAGAACTTCTAATTCATATGATTTCATTTTGATTTATTTTAGGAACTTTATTTAGTTAATTCATTTTAAGAAAATAATGATTTTTAAGGATCTTTAACGAATTTAAGAAATTGAGATTTATTGGAATCCCCCTTAAAGTCTTGATACTTTGCCAAGGTAGCTAATTAATAATTCCTATTTAAAGTAGTTAAACGAATAGTTTTAAGAGCGAAGGATTTTTGAGTCTTTTCAAAGAGATTCAGAATTGATATGATTTTGAAGTTTTTTGGTGTCTTCAGAGAATATTACCAAAAGTGGTTTGGTTTTAAAGGAAATTGATTTGAGGAAAGGTGACTCTTGGCAAGATATGAATTGAGTACATTTTATTTTTGAAAGAAAATGAGCCAAGAATGATTTTAAAATTGGATAAAGATGAGTTTGGTTTTGATTGAGGCGCAATTTGTAAGGCCCCAGAGTGTGGCGAGCACTATATCCTTGGGAGAGTGAGCCTGGCACTATAGCCCTAGGAAAGTGAGCCAGGCACTATACCCATGGGGAAGGTACCCCTTTATATTCGTGACCGAAAGCGACAATTCCATGGGGATGTGTCGGGTTGGCAGTTGAACCGACAATGTGATATCACAACTAATAGGGTAGACATTCATCATATGCATCTATGTGACATTGTTTGGGTGTGCATATTTTAATTAGTTTGCCTATGTGAATAATTATGTTTAACTGCTAATTGCTATACTTGATGTAACTACTTTGATTGTGTTTGGACCTCATTATTTATGTTTGTGACTGAAATTGGTTGGATTATGGTGACTTAGATGTTGATTGAGCTGTTTGGGACCAAGGCCTTGATTGATTATATGATGGACCGGAGGCCGTGATTGGTTTGTGTTATGGTCTAGTAAAGTATGAAAAATCAAACTGGTTCAGTATATACCTAATGAACCTATGCTTGGAATAGGTTGGTCACTCAAATTGTCTAGAAAAACTTTTAAGATTTTATAAAAAAGGAAAAGGCTTTGGATTTTGAAGAATTAACTGATTTCTCTTTTAAAAAGGATTTTGGATTTGTGAATGTAAACCTTTGGTTTTTGAAAGGATACATAAGACGAGCAACGATCACTGTACCTTGAACACAGTTTTATTTTATGTATCTTATTATAGTAATTCTCTAACTCTATAGTGAGAACCAGCGGGGACGATGTTCTCAGTCTCCTACAGGATTTCCCTTTTCAGGACATGGACAAAGAAGTCATGAATAGTTTATTTTGTTTTCTATTTACACGATATTTTGTATTGTTTTATATATTATGTTTTCCTCGCCTTTATCTTTACAAATTTTGTAAGAGGGATAGAAATTGTGATATGCAATGCTTGTAAATTAATATTATATTATATATATATATATGTGTGTGTGTGTGTGTGTGTGTGTGTGTATGTGTGTGTGTGTGTGTGTGTTTGTGTGTGTATGTATGTATACTTTGTAAGTATTATATCTGGTCTGTATGTACGTATTTATGTTTTCAACTAAAAAGTCCCTTTTGGAATGATTATACGGTTTTAAGTTTTAATAGGCTCCTATCTTAGTATTAAATATGTTTAAAGTCATCGTAATATCCAAGCTATTAGAGTAGCCCAACCGGTAGCGTGATATTCTGGTGGCAAGAGTGTTACAGTAAATGCACCAGGCAATACCAAGTAATTCCTCTTAACTTTTTTTTACATCTTGTGCTTTTAATTAGAATATCTTGGTTAATGATTTTAGTTTCGTATCTTTTTTCTTAGAAAAATTACCCCAAAAATCCCCGGGTACAATTTTTAGAACAAATAATTTAATGAAAAACAGAGTTTACTTGAGGTTCAAATATGGAGTAAATTCGATTCATTTCTATGTGGTTTAATTGAGATTCATTTGAATCCAAAAATAAATTTGATATGCTTTTAATCCTCCGCTTTTAATCTTAGTTGAAGAAGGAAATGGCATGAAAAAAAAAAAGAAAAACAGAGTTTACAACCTCCAAATATGTAAGTTGAAATATTTACGTTGGTCTTTTAGATTTAGGAAATAATTTTTGTTTAATTAATCGCACAAAATCTTTGTTTAATTGTTAATAGCACTACACCTGATCCTCAACTACAAATCATTGCGGTTGGGAAGAAACTCATTCTCAACCTCTGGATATGTGAGTTTTTCAATGTGCAGCTTTCAATTTTTCAGTTCTTATTCTAATCATTCAACATTAACTTCTTCCTTGTTTACCTTTCTTAGAGTTTCTATTGCAGTGTCTCTTCCAAGTTTTCTTATAGAAGAGATAATAAAACATCAAAAGAACTTTACCAATTCAAATAGAAAAAGCTTCTATAAATGAGTAAGTTGTACATAAAATTATTTTTATTAGTTTTAACGGTATAGGATAATAATTTTGGGTCAATATTGAACTCTTTTTTGTTTAATCCAGCAGCCTGATGTGGGCAGAAATTTGCCAATTAAGAATTTATAATAAGAACAGCGTTTCAAGTACAGTTCTTAACTGACGAAAGTTTCGCTTATCAATTTAAAAGGATTGTCACAAAATTAGAATAAAAATACTGGGAGTAGAAATCCCAGGTTGTCTCCCAACGAGTTGACAAAAGGGTGCTATTTTATTAGTTAGAAATTTTTCGAGAAATTTTAAGAGTTGGAGAACAGAAAAATAAGTGATTGTAAATTAAAAAAATGTAAATTAAAAGAGATTCATGTATTCAAAGTAAAAAACCTTGACTGGGAGAAGATTAGTCGGAAGTTCTATCCTTGTTGGATTTTCTCAAGTATGATAGTAAAATGTTGTTGTTTTTATTTAGTTAACCCTTACCGAATAAAGGAAAGTCAAGTAATTGAGCTAACTCTTATCCACAAGTCCTAATCCTCTCCTTATGGAAGGATTAGCATTAGTAAATAGAGAATTAGCCAACAACTTTCAATTAAAACCAACACTTGAGTATTCCAACTCAAGGGTCTCCTTTCAATCAAGTCCCAAGTCAAGTTGGGAGTCTACTCCATTAACATGAATACAACGTTCACAGATATATAAAGGGAATAAAAGGAAGACATGATAAACTTAAACAAAATAATAACTGAAAATCAATTACAAGTAAAAATAGTTCTTTGCATTAATAAATCCCAAAATCATAAACATACGTATCTGAACAGGGTTAATGGGCAATAAAAGAGTAAAGGAATAAGAAAACAAACTAGAATAATGGAAACTTCAACGGAGGTAGTGACTCTTCTCAATATCCAAAGCAAAAGCATAAAAAGCATAAAAGCTAGAACTATGAATGTGAAGAAAACCTAGGGGAGAATGATTTCTCTCTAAGATTTCAATCTAAAACTAAAACTATGCGAATGAGAATGTGTGTTGAGTCTCTGCTCGTCCCCTGGCTCTAGTCTGTGTTTCTGGGACGAAAACTGGGTCCAAACTCAGCCCAAAATCACCCCCAGCATTTTCTGTGATTTCTGCAGGTAGCGCATGTCATACGTACGCGTCAGTCATGCGTACGCGTCGCTGGTCATATTCGCGCGTCATGCGTACGTGTCAGGCACGCGCACGCGTCGCCGTGCAAACTCCAATTCACGCGCACGCGTGAGCCATGCGTGTGCGTCGCTCCTCGCTGGTTGTCTCCTTTTTTTCTTGTGTTCCTTCCATTTTTGCAAGCTTCCTCTCCATCCTCTAAGCCATTCTTGCCCTATAAAGCCTGAAAACACTTAACACATAGATCACGGTATCGAATGATAAAAAGGGGAATTAAAATACACAATTTAGAGGCTTAGGAAGCAAGTTTTCAACCATAGAACAAAATTGGGAAGGAATTGTAAACTCATGCAAATTGTATGAATAAGTGTGCAAAGGCTTGATAAAAACCACTCAATTGAGCACAAGATAAATCATAAAATAGTTGTTTATCAATCTCCCCACACTTAAACATTAGCATGTCCTCATGCTAAGCTCAAGGAGATAAAAGTAATGAATGAGGGAAAGTAAGACTCATGAGATGCAACCTATGAATGCAACTATATGCTAAGATGATTCTATCTACTTGGTTAAAAAGTAAATAAGTTCTCTAAGACAAACATGAATTAGATTCCACTAATTTAAATCACACAATAAAAGACAAGTAAAATTGTAAGAATATAGCTCATGAAAGTAGGAAACATAGAATCAAACATTGAACCCTCACTGGAAGTGTATATGCACTCTAATATCTCAAGTGTCTAGGATTAATTCACTCTACTCTTCTCTAGTCATGCTTTCTAAAACTTTGTTCTTCATCTAACCAATCAACAAATATTTAGTACACCAATGCAAACATCATGAGGTCTTTTTAAGGTTGTAATGGGGCTAAGGTAGGGGTGAGGATATATGTATGGCCAAGTGAGCTATAATATGAATCTTTGACTAACCTAAGCTCTCGCCTAACACACACACACACACACACACTCTATGTACTTCTAAGATCATGCCTAGCTACCCATAATTCCCACTTTTGCATCACATACTCATGTATCAAATTATCTTTAATTTTATCACATATGCATTGATCTTTTATTAAACTTAACACTGGGTAATTTTGTCCCCTTATTTAATTACCTTTTTATATTGTAATATTTAATTATTATCTTTTTTTAATCATAAAAGTAACATAACATATCAATGCACATGAGTTTTTAATTTTTTGTTTTGGTCTCACATGAGTAGGTGATGAGCGGATAATTTATACGCTTTTTGGCATTATTTTTAGTATGTTTTTAGTATGTTTTAGTTAGTTTTTATTATATTTTTATTAGTTTTTAAAATAAAAATCATATTTATGGACTTTACTATGAGTTTGTGTGTTTTTCTATGATTTCAGGTATTTTCTGGCTGAAATTGAGGGACCTGAGCAAAAATCTGATTCAGAGGCTAAAAAAGGACTGCAGATGCTGTTGGATTCTGACCTCCCTGCACTCGAAGTGGATTTTCTGGAGCTACAAAAGCCCAATTGTCACGCTCTCAATTGCGTTGGAAAGTAGACATCCTGGGCTTTCCAGAAATATATAATAGTTCATACTTTTCTTGAGATTTGATGGCCCAAACCGGCGTTCCAAATCAGCATAGAAATTCTGGCGTCAAAACGCCATAACTGGCATAAAAGCTGGAGTTAAACACCCAAACTGGCACAAAAGCTGGCGTTTAACTCCAAGAAAAGTCTCTACACATGAAAGCTTCAATACTCATCCCAAGCACACACCAAGTGGGCCCAGAAGTAGATTCTGCATCATTTACTCATTTCTGTAAACCCTAGGTTACTAGTTTTCTACAAATAGGACCTTTTACTATTGTATTCAAGGAATCTTTGGACGTTTAGTCTTTAGACCTGTGAGGCTGGCCATTCGGCCATGCTTAGACTATTTTCACTTATGTATTCTCAACGGTGGAGTTTCTACACACCATAGATTAAGGTGTGGAGCTCTGCTGTTCTTCATGAATTAATGCAAAGTACTACTGTTTTTCTATTCAATTCACGCCTACTTCTTCTCTAAGATATACACTCGTTCTTCAACTTGATGAATGTGATGATCCATGACACTCATCACCATTCTCACCTATGAACGCGTGCCTGACAACCATTTCCGTTCTACATGCAATCAAGCTTGAATGTGTATCTCTTGGGTTTCTAATCTAAGATTAGAACCTTCGTGGTATAGGCTAGAATTATTGGCGGCCATTCCTGAGATCTGGAAAGTCTAAACATTGTCTGTGGTATTCCGAGTAGGATCTGGGAAGGGATGACAGTGACGAGCTTCAAACTCGCGAGTGTTGGGCATAGTGACAGACGCAAAAGGATCAATGGATCCTATTCCAACATGATCGAGAACCGACAGATGATTAGCCGTGCGATGACAGCGCATTTGGAACATTTTCACTGAGAGGACGGGAAGTAGCCATTGACAACGGTGATGCCCAACATAAAGCTTGCCATGGAAAGGAGTATGAATGATTGGAAGAAAGCAATAGGAAACCAGAGGTTCAGAAGGAACAAAGCATCTTCATACGCTTATCTGAAATTCCTACCAATGAATTACATAAGTATCTCTATCTTATTTTATGTTTTATTCATATTTTAATTATCAATTCTCCATAACCATTTGAATTTGCCTGACTGAGATTTACAAGATGACCATAGCTTGCTTCAAGCCGACAATCTCCGTGGGATCGACCCTTACTCACATAAGGTTTATTACTTGGACGACCCAATGCACTTGCTGGTTAGTTGTGCGGAGTTGTGACAAGGAGTTGAGATTACAATTGTGCGTACCAAGTTGTTGGCGCTATTGATGATCACAATTTCGTGCACCAAGTTTTTGGCACCGTTGCCGAGGATTGTTCGAGTTTGGACAACTGACGGTTCATCTTGTTGCTCAGATTAGGTAATTTTATTTTATGTTTAAGCTTATTGCTTTTCAATTTTTGAAAAATTTCAAAAAAAAAAAAATTTATTTCTATTTTGTTCTTCAGAGTTTTTAAGAATGAATTCTAGAGTTTCATGATGATTTGTTGAAGTCTAGCTGGCTGAGGAGCCATGTCTAATCTTTTGGACCGAGGTTTCAACTTATCATCACAAGGGCTTGTTGATTTCTATCAATCATGCTGTTGAACGTAATGATTTGCTAAAGCTTGGCTGCCCATTGGCCATGTTTAGTGTTTTAGACCGAAGCTTTCACTAAATGCTTGGCTGGCTAGTAAGCCATGTCTAATTCCTGGACCGGAGTTTTAGACTTACATTGCATGATTCCTGGAATTCTCATTAAGAATTTTGAAGTCCTTTTTCTCTTTTTCCATATAATTTTTGAAAAATAAAAAAAAATTATAAAATCATAAAAACCAAAAATATTTTGTGTTTCTTGTCTGAGTCAAGTGTCAATTTTTAAGTTTGGTGTTAATTGCATGTCTTTATTCTTCTTGCATTTTTCGAATATATGCATTATGTTCTTCATTTATCTTCAAGTTGTTCTTGATGATTCTAGTGCTCTGATCTTTAATTTCTCTTATTTTGTGTCTTTTGTTATTTCTCACATACATTTTCAAATTGTTATAGTCCTTAGTATACAAACTTCTGAGTTTGGTGTCTTGCATGCATTGTTTATTTGATCTTAGTTGCATTTTTTATTGTTTCTCATCATTAAAAATTCAAAAAATTTTCAAAATTATGTTTTTTCAAGTTAATAATACAGAGAATTGAAGATTCAGAACATACAACAGAGGAACTACAGAGAAAAAAGCTGGGCGTTCAAAATGCCCAGTGAGGAAGGAAAACTGGCATTTAAACGCCAGCCAGGGTACCTGGCTGGGCGTTAAATGCCCAAAAAGGTAGCATTTTGGGCCTTAAACGCCAGAATGGATGCCATTCTGGGCGTTTAACGCCAGGAGGACACTAGAGGGAAGATTTTGTTTTTAATTCAAATCTTTTTCAAATTTTCATAATTTTTCAAAATTAATTTCTTTTCAAATCATATCTGTTCAAATCATATCTTTTCAATCATATCTTTTCAAAATCAATTTCTTTTCAATTTTTTTATTTATTACTATTTTCGAAAATCCTTGCTACAATTAGTGATTTAATTCAAAATTTTCAAGTTATTACTTGCCTATTAAGAAAGGATCAAAAGTTTTAATTCTAGAATCATATCTTTTAATTTCTTGTTGGTCAAGTAATCAACTTTAATTTTAAAAACTTTCTTCTTTTAAATTTGATTCTCAATCATATCTTCTCAATCATGTCTTTTCAATCACATATTTTTCAAAATTAAGTTTCAATAATATCTTTTTGATTTCTAATTTCAAAATCTTTTTCAAAAATCACTTAATTTCTTTCCCAATCTTAGTTTTCGAAAATCGTTTACCAAATTTTCAAAATTGCTCTTAATTATTTCAAAATCTTTTTACTTTATTTTCGAAAATTCTTCCCCTCTTTCTACATCCTTCTATTTATGGACTAACACTCCTCCTCAATGTACAATTCGAACCCTATCCCCCTTGATAAATTCGAATTCTTTCTTCTCTACCTTCTCCTTCTATTCTTCTTTACCTCTGACACCTCAAGGAATCTCTATACTGTGACATAGAGGATTCCATATTTTCTTCTCCTCTCTTTTTATATGAGCAGGAGCAAGGACAAGGGCATTCTTGTTGAAGCTGATCCTGAACTTGAAAGAACCTTGAAGAGAAAGCTCAGAGAAGCTAAAGTACAACTCTCTGTAGAGGACCTAACAGAACTTTTTAAACAAGAAGAAGACATGGCAGCCGAAAACAACAACAATGCCAACAATGCAAGGAAGGTGCTTGGTGACTTTACTGCATCTACTCCTGACTTCTATGGGAGAAGCATCTCAATCCCTGCCATTGGAGCAAACAACTTTGAGCTTAAGCCTCAATTAGTTTCTCTGATGCAACAGAATTGTAATTTTTATGGACTTCCATTGGAAGATCCTCATCAGTTCTTAGCTGAATTCTTACAAATCTGTGACACTGTCAAGACCAATGGGGTGATCCCGAGGTCTACAAGCTTATGCTCATTCCCTTTGCTGTAAGAGATAGAGCTAGAACATGGTTGGATTCACAACCTAAAGAAAGCCTGAACTCTTGGGAAAAGCTAGTCAATGCCTTCTTGGCAAAATTCTTTCCACCACAAAAATTGAGCAAGCTTAGAGTAGAAGTCCAAACCTTCAGACAGAAGGAAGGTGAATCCCTCTACGAAGCCTGAGAAAGATACAAGCAATTGATCAGAAGGTGTCCTTCTGACATGCTTTCAGAATGGAGCATCATAGGTATTTTCTATGATGGTCTATTTGAACTGTCCAAGATGTCATTGGACAGCTCTGCTGGAGGATCTCTTCATCTAAAGAAGACGCCTGCAGAAGCTCAGGAACTCATTGAAATGGTTGCAAATAACCAATTCATGTACACTTCTGAAAAGAATCCTGTGAATAATGGGACAAATCAGAAGAAAGGAGTTCTTGAGATTGATACTCTAAATGCCATATTGGCTCAGAATAAAATATTGACTCAACAAGTCAATATGATTTTTCAGAGTCTGTCTGGAATGCAAGCAGCAACAGGCAGTACCAAAGAAGCTTCATCTGAAGAAGAAGCTTATGATCTTGAGAACCCAGCAATGGAAGAGGTGAATTACATGGGAAAACCCAATGGAAGCACCTATAATCCTTCATGGAGAAATCATCCAAACCTCTCATGGAAGGATCAACAAAGGCCTCAACAAGGCTTCAACAACAATAATGGTGGAAGAAATAGGTTTAGCAATAGCAAGCCTTTTCCATCATCTTCTCAGCAACAGACAGAGAATTCTAAGCAGAGCCACTCTGACTTAGCAACTGTAGTCTCTGATCTAATTAAAATCACTCAAAGTTTCATGACTGAAACAAGGTCCTCCATTAGAAATTTGGAGGCACAAGTGGGTCAGCTGAGTAAGAAAGTTACTGAACTCCCACCTAGTACTCTTCCAAACAATACAAAAGAGAATCCAAAAGGAGAGTGCAAGGCCATCAATATAACCCACACGGCCGAACCTGGAGAGGAGGAAGAGGCAGTGATCTCCACTGAGGAAGACCTCAATGGACGTCCACTGGCCTCCAAGGAGTTCCCTAATGAGGAACCATGGGAATCTGAGGCTCACACTGAGACCATAGAGATTCCATTGAATTTACTTTTGCCATTCATGAGCTCTGATGAGTACTCTTCCTCTGAAGAGGATGAAGATGTTACTGAAGAACAAGTTGCTAAGTACCTTGGAGCAATCATGAAGCTAAATTCTAAGATATTTGGTAATGAGACTTGGGAGGATGAACCCCCCTTGCTCCCCAAAGAACTGGATGACCTGACTAGGCAGAAATTACCTCTGAAGAGACAGGATATTGGAAAGTTCTCAATACCTTGTACCATAGGCACCATGACCATTGAGAAGTCTCTGTGTGACCTAGGGTTAAGCATAAACCTCATGCCTCTCTCTGTAATGGAGAAGCTAGGAATCCTTAAGGTACAAGCGGCAAGAATCTCACTAGAGATGGCAGACAATTCAAGAAAACAGGCTTATGGACTAGTAGAGGATGTCTTGGTAAAGGTTGAAGGCCACTACATCCCTACTGATTTCATAATCCTAGACACTGGGAAGTGTATGGATGAATCCATCATCCTTGGCAGACCCTTCCTAGCCACAGCAAGAGCTATGATTGATGTTGACAGAGGAGAATTAGTCCTTCAAGTGAATAAGGACTCCCTTGTGTTTAAAGCTCAAGGATCTCCCTCTGTAACCATGGAGAGGAAGCATGAAAAGCTTCTCTCAATGCAGAATCAAACAAAATCCCACATTCAAACTCTAAGTTTGGTATTGGAAGGCCACAACCAAACTCTAAGTTTGGTGTTGAGAGGCCATCATTATGCTCTGAGTATCTGTGAGGCTCCATGAGAGCCCACTGTCAAGCTATTGACAATAAAGAAGCGCTTGTTGGGAGGCAACCCAATTTTACTTATCTATGTTAAATTTCTATTTTCCGTTGTTATTTTATGTTTTCTATAGGTTGATGATCATGTGAAGTCACAAAAACAATTGAAAAAGCAAAAATAAACTGAAAAACAGAATGAAAAATAGCACACCCTAGAGGAGAAGCCTACTGGCGTTTAAATGCCAGTAAGGGCAGCAAAATGGGCGTTAAACACCCAGTCTGGCACCATTCTGGATGTTTAACGCCAGAAATGGGCACCAAATTGGCATTTAATGCCAGAAAAGGGCAAGAAGCTGGCGTTAAACGCCAGAAATGGGCAGCAACCTGGCGTTTAACGCTAGGATTGGCAGCAGAAGGCGTTTTGCACGCCTAACTGGTGCAGGGATGAGAAATCCTTGACACCTCAGGATCTGTGGATCCCACAGGATCCCCACCAACCTCAACTCTCTCTCTCTCTCTTCTTCACACATTTCCATAATGCCTTTTCCCAAATACCCTTCACCAATCAAGTCAATACCTCTTCCCCAAAAACCCCTCACCTATCAAAACCCTTCACCGATCCACATCCATCCATCATAAAGTCCCACCTACCTTACCATTCAAATTCAAACCACTTTTCCTCCCAAATCCACCCATACATGGCCGAACCCAAGCCCCCCTCTCCACTCCTATATAAACCCATCTTCAATCCTTCATTTTTACACATCTTAAACACTACTTCTCCCCCTTGGCAAAAACACTAACCCCCCTCCATCTCCTCTATTTCTTCTTCTTCTACTATCTTCCTTCTTCTTTTGCTCGAGGACAAGCAAACCTTCTATGTTTGTTGTGGTAAAAGCGTTGCTTTTTGTTTTTCCATAACCATTTATGGCACCAAAGGCTGGAGAAACCTCTAGAAAGAGGAAAGGAAAGGCAAAAGCTTCCGCCTCCGAGTCATGGAAGATGGAGAGATTCATCTCAAAGGTGCATCAAGACCACTTCTATGAAGTTGTGGCCAAGAAGAAAGTGATTCCCGAGGTCCCTTTCAAGCTCAAAAAGGGTGAATATCCGGAGATCCGACATGAGATTCGAAGAAGAGGTTGGGAAGTTCTCACCAACCCCATTCAACAAGTCAGAATCTTAATGGTTCAAGAGTTCTATGCCAATGCATGGATCACCAAGAACCATGATCAAAGTGTGAACCCGGACCCAAAGAATTGGCTTACAATGGTTCGGGGAAAATACTTAGATTTCAGTCTGGAAAATGTAAGGTTGGCATTCAACTTGTCAATGATGCAAGGAGATGCACACCCCTACACTAGAAGGATCAACTTTGATCAAAGGTTTGACCAAGTCCTCATAGACATTTGTGAAGAGGGCGCTCAATGGAAAAGAGATTCAAGAGGGAAGCCGGTCCAACTAAGAAGGCATGATCTCAAGCCCGTGGCTAGGGGATGGTTGGAGTTCATCCAACGCTCAATCATTCCCACTAGCAACCGGTCTGAAGTTACTATAGACCGGGCTATCATGATCCATAGCATCATGACTGGAGAGGAAGTAGAAGTTCATAAGGTTATATCCCTAGAACTCTACAAAGTGGCGGACAAGTCTTCTACTTTGGCAAGGTTAGCCTTCCCTCATCTCATTTGTCATCTCTGCAATTCAGCTGGAATTGACATAGAGGAAGACATCTTCATTAATGAGGACAAGCCCATTACTAAGAAAAGGATGGAGCAAACAAGAGATCTCACTCATGGACAAGAACATGAGGAAATTCCTCATCATGAAATCCCTGAGATGTCTCAAGGCATGCATTTTCCTCCACAAAACTATTGGGAGCAAATTAACACCTCCCTAGGAGAATTAAGTTCCAATATGGGACAACTAAGGGTGGAGCACCAAGAGCATTCCATCCTCTTTCATGAAATTAGAGAAGATCAAAGAGTCATGAGAGAGGAGCAACAAAGGCAAGGAAGAGACATTGAGGAGCTCAAGCACTCCATAAGATCTTCAAGAGGAAGAACTAGTCGCCATCACTAAGGTGGACCCGTTCTTTAATTTCCTTGTTTCTTATTTTTCAATTTTTCGAATTTTTATGCTTTATGTTTATCTATGTTTGTGTCTTTATTACATGATCATTAGTGTCTTAGAGTCTATGTCTTAAAGTTATGAATGTCCTATGAATCCATCACCATTCTTAAATGAAAAATGTTTTTAATTGCAAAAAGAAAAAGAAGTACATGAATTTTGAATTTTAAAATAGTTTAATTATTTTGATGTGGTGGCAATACTTTTTGTTCTTCTGAATGAATGCTCATATTTTTGAATTTGTTGTTTATGAATATTAAAATTGTTGGATCTTGAAAGAATGATGGAAAAGGAGAAATGTTATTGATGATCTGAAAAATCATAACATGATTCTTGAAGCAAGAAAAAGCAGTGAATAGAAAAAATGCGAGAAAAAAAGAAAAAAAAAGAGAGAAAGAAAGAAAAAAGAAAAAGCAAGCAGAAAAAGCCAATAGCCCTTTAAACCAAAAGGCAAGTGTAAAATAAAAAGGATACAAGGCTTTGATCATTAGTGGATAGGAGGGCCCACAGGAAAAAATCCTGGCCTAAGCGGCTAAACAAAGCTGTCCCTAACCATGTGCTTGTGGCGTGAAGGTGTCAAGTGAAAACTTGAGACTGAGCGGTTAAAGTCGTGGTCCAAAGCAAAAAGAGTGTGCTTAAGAGCTCTGGACACCTCTAATTGGGGACTCTAGTAAAGCTAAGTCACAATCTGAATAGGTTCACCCAGTTATGTGTCTGTGGCATTTATGTATCCGGTGGTAATACTGGAAAACAAAATGCTTAGGGTCACGACCAAGACTCATAAAGTAGCTGTGTTCAAGAATCAACATACTGAACTAGGAGAATCAATAACACTATCTGAATTCTGAGTTCCTATAGACGCCAATCATTCTGAACTTCAATGGATAAAGTGAGATGCCAAAATTGTTCAGAAGCAAAAAGCTAATAGCCCCGCTCATCTAATTAAGACTGATCTTTATAGATATTTTTGGAATTCATTATATATTCTATTCTTTTTATCCTATTTGATTTTCAGTTGCTTGGGGACAAGCAACAATTTAAGTTTGGTGTTGTGATGAGTGGATAATTTATATGCTTTTTGGCATTGTTTTTAGTATGTTTTTAGTATGTTTTAGTTAGTTTTTATTATGTTTTTATTAGTTTTTAAATAAAAATCATATTTCTGGACTTTACTATGAGTTTGTGTGTTTTTCTGTGATTTCAGGTATTTTTTGGCTGAAATTGACGGACCTGAGCAAAAATCTGATTCAGAGGCTGAAAAAGGACTGCAGATGCTGTTGGATTCTGACCTCCCTACACTCGAAGTGGATTTTTTGGAGCTACAGAAACCCAATCGGCATGCTCTCAATTGAGTTGAAAAGTAGACATCCTGAGTTTTCCAGTAATATATAATAGTCCATACTTTGCCCGAGATTTGATGGCCCAAACTGGCGTTCCAAGTCAGCATAGAAATTCTGGCGTCAAAACGCCAGAACTGGCATAAAAGCTGGAGTTAAACGCCCAAACTGGCACAAAAGCTAGCATTTAACTCCAAGAAAAGTCTCTACACGTGAAAGCTTCAATACTCAGCCCAAACACACACCATGTGGGCCCGGAAGTGGATTCTGCATCATTTACTCATTTTTGTAAACCCTAGGTTACTAGTTTTCTACAAATAGGACCTTTTACTATTGTATTCAAGGAATCTTTGGACGTTTAGTCCTTAGACTATTTTCACTTATGTATTCTCAACGATGGAGTTTCTACACACCATAGATTAAGGTGTGGAGCTCTGCTGTTCTTCATGAATTAATGCAAAGTACTACTGTTTTTCTATTCAATTCACGCCTACTTCTTCTCTAAGATATACACTCGTTCTTCAACTTGATGAATGTGATGATCCGTGACACTCATCACCATTTTCACCTATGAACGCGTGCCTGACAACCACTTCCGTTCTACATGCAATCAAGTTTGAATGTGTATCTCTTGGGTTTCTAATCTAAGATTAGAACCTTCGTGGTATAGGCTAGAATTATTGGCGGCCATTCTTGAGATCCGGAAAGTCTAAACCTTGTCTGTGGTATTTCGAGTAGGATCTGGGAAGGGATGACTGTGACAAGCTTCAAACTCGCGAGTGTTGGGCGTAGTGACAGACGCAAAAGGATCAATGGATGCTATTCCAACATGATCGAGAACCGACAGATGATTAGCCGTGCGGTGACAGCGCATTTGGAATATTTTCACTGAGAGGATGGGAAATAGCTATTGACAACGGTGATGCCCAACATAAAGCTTGCCATGGAAAAGAGTATGAATGATTGGAAGAAAGCAATAGGAAAGTAGAGGTTCAGAAGGAACAAAGCATCTTCATACGCTTATCTGAAATTTCTACCAATGAATTATATAAGTATCTCTATCTTATTTTATGTTTTATTCATATTTTAATTATCAATTCTCCATAACCATTTGAATTCGCCTGACTGAGATTTACAAGATGACCATAGCTTGCTTCAAGCCGACAATCTCTGTGGGATCGACCCTTACTCACGTAAGGTTTATTACTTGGACGACCCAGTACACTTGCTGGTTAGTTGTGCGGAGTTGTGACAAGGAGTTGAGATTACAATTGTGCGTACCAAGCTGTTAGCGCCATTGATGATCACAATTTCGTGCACCAGTAGGTACTCAAATTCCCAATATTTTGTCAATGAAACACTGTACACTTTTATCGACCCAAGTTCACATAGTTCCGCACACTTAATTGACACACAATCTATATCTTAAGCTAACCAAAGATTCACTTGGGGTAATTAATTTTTTTTCCGCTTTAAGGCTAGTGATGTGGTACAATATAGAACAAAGGGGATTAAAAGAAAGAAGAAGAAAGAAAGAGGAAGAAGGTGAAAGATATATATAACTAAAATCGGAGGGAAGAAAATACCAAGTGATAATGAATGCCAAAGAAAAGATCATAGCTTAAATACATGGTAGTTACAACATGTAGGTAAGACATCAATTAAGAGCAAGAAGGCAATTCATAATTAAATAGATGCAGGCATGAGAAGCATAACTCAAGCATCAATAATTAAATATACCAAATTAAAGAGCACTTTAGATGATGACAATTGTGAATGATAATCCCAAATACATGTGGAGCGTAAGTGTTGTGAAAAAGGGGTATTCAAGTAAAAGGGTAACAAAATAGAGTTCAAGATGCCATAAGCTTTTTCACAAACACTTGGTGAGCAAGTTAAAGTAGGAATGAAAATAATATAATCCAAATGTAAATGAGAGCCAAATTAAAATATCAATTGTCAAATCACTCCTCATAATATCCACAACTTCATTATAGTAAGGTAATACCGAAATAAAATTTCAACACCAACAGAAGAATGCAAGAAAAAGAAAGAAAAAGAAACCATGGATAATTAAACTAAAAGAAGAATAGAGAATAAAGAGACATAAATTAATGTAATAATGAAAGAGTATATAAGAGGAAGAAAAAAAATCTGATGAAGAAGATGAAGAAAGAAAGAGGAAAGTAATAGATATGAATAAAGAAAAAGGAAGAAAGGGGGAAGAAGGAAGAAGAAATAATTAGGATTTGAAAAGAATTAGGATTGAGGGAGGGATGATTTGAAATCAGACACTGAGGTGGTTTAATTGTGTGTTGCATGCGACGCGTATGCGTGCATCACACGTACGCGTGGGTCGCGCAGATTGAATAGTGACACGTAAGCGTCGGGCACGCGTACGCGTGCCCTTGATTGTGCGAATCACGTGAAGGCATCAACACGTATGCACAACTCTCTGTTCGCTCTGGGCTTGGGGCAAAAATGACATACGATGCATGCACGTTAGGCACGCGCACGCGTGGATGGCCCTTTTGGGAAAACGATGCGCACGCGTCAGGGACGCGTATGCGTGATGGGGCTTGTGCTTCTAGCACAGTTCCATCCCCACACCATCATAACTCTCTGGCCATACACCCATTTACATCGATTTGCAGGGTCACGCGTACGCGTGAGGGATGCGTACGCGTGGTCCTGCTTGTGCGCATGGCACGCCACTAGCACCACTCCTGCCCAACTCTCTGTTCAATTCTTATTTTCCATGCACGCACATATGACGCGTACGCGTCAGCGACATTTGCACGTCGTGTGCTCTTTTTTTTATATATACAGAATGCAAAATGCAAAATGCAGGTGAATATGCAGAATTGACGAATGAACACTAATAAAAATAAAATAAAATAAAATAAGACTAAGAATAATAAGGAACGATGATACCATGGTGGGTTATCTCTCACCCAGCACTTTGCTTTTACGTCCTTAAGTTGGACGGTCCTCAAGCTCATTCTGCTTCTGTTGGTGGGTCCTCCAAGAGGAAGAGCTCTAGCTCTTTATTGTCCTTCATCTTCTCACCATGATATATGTTTAAGCGATGTCCATTGACCTTGATGAATTTGGAACTTGAAGGATGACTCAGGTGAAAGACTCCGTATGGCTCTGCCTTTTCTACCCTGTAGGGGCCTTCCCATCTTAATCTCAACTTGCCTGGTAGGAGCCTTAGCCTTGAGTTGTAGAGGAGAACTAGCTCCCAAGGTCTAAAATGTCTTCTCTTGATGTGCTTGTCATGCACAGCCTTCACCTTCTCTTTGTATAGTCTAGAGTTGTCATATGCTTCGAGTCGAAGGGTCTCTAGCTCTGCTAGTTGTAGCTCCCTTTCAGCACCAGCCTTCTCAAATCCCATGTTGCATTTCCTTACCGCCGAGAAAGCCTTGTGTTCCACCTCCACTGGGAGGTGACAAGCTTTGCCATAAACCAGGCTGAATGGACTCATTCCGATGGGTGTCCTGTATGCTGTCCGATAAGCCCAAAGCGCAACTACAAGTCTGGTGCTCCAGTCCTTCCTATGAGGCTTGACTATCTTCTCCAGTATGCACTTTACCTCTCTGTTAGACACCTCCGCTTGTCCATTGGTCTGGGGATGGTAAGCTGTTGCTACCTTGTGAACAATCCCATGCTTCTTCACTAGTCCTGCTAATCTCCTGTTACAAAAGTGAGTGCCTTGATCACTCACGATTGCTCGTGGTGATCCAAAGCGACAGATAATATGGTTTCTAACAAAAGAGACAACAATGTTAGCATCATTAGTATGGGTAGGAATTGCTTCCACCCATTTAGAAACATAATCTACAGCTAACAATATGTATAAGAAACCACTAGAGTTTGGGAATGGACCCATGAAGTCAATGGCCCAAACATCAAAAATTTCACAGAAAAGCATAAGCTGTTGGGGCATCTCATCCCTCTTGGATATATTACCAAACCTTTGGCATGGGGAACAAGATTTACAGAAGGCAGTGGCATCCTTAAAAAGAGTGGGCCACCAGAATCCACAGTCTAAAATTTCTTTAGCTGTTCTTTGAGGGCCAAAATGTCCACCACTCTCAGAAGAGTGGCAGGCCTCTAAAATTGACTGGAATTCTGATTGAGGCACACACCTTCTAATTACCTCGTCAGCACCATACCTCCATAAATATGGGTCATCCCATATATAATATTTGGACTCGCTTTTCATCTTGTCCCTTTGATGCTTAGTAAAATTAGGAGGGAAGATATGACTAACTAGATAATTAGCTACAGGTGCATACCAAGGAACTACTTCAGATATTGCGTGCAAGCTATCAAATGGAAAAGCATCATTAATAGGAGTGGAGTCATCCTTAATGTGCTCAAGGCGACTCAAGTGGTCCGTCACTAAATTCTGGGAACCACTCCTATCCTTAATTTCTAAATCAAATTCTTGCAGCAACAATATCCAATGTATTAACCTTGGTTTGGACTCTTTTTTAGCTAATAAATATTTTAGAGCTGCATGGTCTGAGTACACTACCACTTTAGTACCAAGTAAATAGGCTCGGAATTTATCCAGAGCAAAAACAATAGCCAGAAGCTCTTTTTCAGTGGTAGTATAATTAGACTCCGTAGCATCTAAGGTCTTAGAAGCATAAGCAATTACAAAAGGGTTCTTACCTTCGCGCTGAGCCAGTGCCGCTCCCGCTGCATGGTTGGAGGCATCACACATAATTTCAAAAGGCTGGCTCCAGTCTGGTCCTCTCACAATCGGAGCTTGAGTCAAGGCGATCTTCAGCTTATCAAACACTTCCATGCAATCCTCACTCAGCTCAAACTCAACATCCTTCTACAACAGTCTGGATAAAGGCAATGCTACCTTACTGAAGTCCTTGATAAATCTCTGGTAGAAACCTGCATGACCAAGGAACGAACGGACTTCCCTCACGGAGGAGGGGTAAGGTAAACTAGAAATCACATCTACCTTTGCTGGATCTACAGAAATACCAGTATTAGAAACAACATGTCCTAGAACAATACCTTGTATTACCATAAAATGACATTTTTCAAAATTTAAAACAAGGTTTGAACTAACACACCTGTCTAATACTCTAGCTAAACTATCCAAGCAAAGGCAAAATGAATCACCATACACACTAAAGTCATCCATAAAAACTTCCATACAGTTCTCAATAAGATCTGAGAAAATACTCATCATGCACCTTTGGAAAGTAGCTGGTGCATTACATAAGCCAAAAGGAATCCTCTTGTATGCATACGTTCCAAAGTGACATGTAAAAGTAGTTTTCTCCTGATCTTCAGGAGCTATATGAATTTGAAAATAGCCTGTATAACCATTTAAAAAGCAGTAGTGTGATTTACCTGACAGGTGATCAAGCATCTGATTGATAAATGGCAGGGGATAATGATCCTTGCAAGTAGCTTGGTTGAGGCGCCTGTAATCAATGCACACCCTCCAGGAGTTCTGCACTCTAGTTGTCAGGAGCTCTCCATGCTCATTCTTTACTGTTGTGACTCCAGACTTTTTGGGCACCACTTGTACTAGACTGACCCATTCACTGTCTGAGATGGGGTAGATGATATCAGCTTCAAGCAGTCTGGTCACTTCCTTCTTGACAACTTCTAAGATGGTGGGGTTCAGCCGCTGATAAGCGGATAATTTATACACTTTTTGGCAGTGTTTTTAGTATGTTTTTAGTATGTTTTAGTTAGTTTTTATTATATTTTTATTAGTTTTTAATTAAAATTTTCTTTTCTGGACTTTACTATGAGTTTGTGTGTTTTTCTATGATTTCAGGTATTTTCTGGTTGAAATTGAGGGACCTGAGCAAAAATCTGATTCAGAGGCTGAAAAAGGACTGCAGATGCTATTGGATTCTGACCTCCTTGCACTCGAAGTGGATTTTCTGGAGCTACAAATACCCAATTGGTGCACTCTCAATTGCGTTGGAAAGTAGACATCCTGAGTTTTCCAGTAATATATAATAGTCCATACTTTTCCCGAGATTTGATGGCCCAAACCGGTGTTCCAAGTCAGCATAAAAATTTTGGCGTTAAAACGCCAGAACTGGCATAAAAGCTGGAGTTAAATGCCCAAACTACCATAAAAGCTGGCGTTTAACTCCAAGAGAAGCCTCTACACGTGAAAGCTTCAATGCTCAGCCTAAGCACACACCAAGTGGGCCCGGAAGTGTATTTCTGCATCATTTACTTATTTCTGTAAACCCTAGGCTACTAGTTCTCTATAAATAGGACCTTTTGCTATTGTATTTACACACCTCATGACACTCTACACGTTTCATATTGTATCTTCTACGGCATGAGTCTCTGAACCCCATTGTTGGGGGTGAGGAGCTCTGCTGTGTTTCTATGAATTAATGCAATTACTAGTGTTTTCCATTCCATCATGCTTGCTTCTATTCTAAGATATTCATTCGCACTTCAACCTGATGAATGTGATGATCCGTGACACTCATCATCATTCTCACCTATGAACGCGTTCCTGACAACCACTTCCGTTCTACATGTAATCAAGCTTGAATGTGTATCTCTTGGGTTTCTGATCTAAGATTAGAACCTTCGTGGTATAGGCTAGAATTATTGGCGGCCATACCTGAGGTCCGGAAAGTCTAAACCTTGTCTGTGGTATTCTGAGTAGGATCTGGGAAGGGATGACTGTGACGAGCTTCAAACTCGTGAGTGTTGGGTGTGTGACAGACGCAAAAGGATCAATGGATCCTATTCTAACATGATCGAGAACCGACAGATGATTAGCAGTGCGGTGACAGCGCATTTGGAATATTTTCACTGAGAGGGCGGGAAGTAGCCATTGACAACGGTGATGCCCAACATAAAGCTTGCCATGGAAGGAGCCTTGCGTGTGTGAAGATGAAGATAGTAGGAAAGCAGAGATTTAGGGGACAGAGCATCTCCAAAACCTCAACCTATTCTCCATTACTGCATAACAAGTATTTATTTCATGTTCTTCTACTTTTTACAATTAAATATGAGAATTATTGATATCCTGACTAAGAGTTACAAGATAACCATAGCTTGCTTCAAGCCGACAATCTCTGTGGGATCGACCCTTACTCACGTAAGGTATTACTTGGACGACCCAGTGCACTTGCTGGTTAGTTGTGCGGAGTTGCAAAAGTGTGATTGTAATTTCGTGCACCAAGTTTTTGGCGCCGTTGCTGGGGATTGTTCGAGTTTGGACAACTGACGGTTTATCTTGTTGCTTAGATTAGGAATAAATTATTTTTGTTGGTTTAGAGTCACTAAATTTGAGTCTTTTATTTGAGTTTAGTTTTATATTTTAAGTTTGGTGTCAATTACATGCTTTTATTTTCTTTCAATTTTTTTCGAATTTGCATGTTCTTAGTTGTTTCTTGATCTTTAAAAATTCTAAGTTTTGTGTCTCCTTTGTGTTTTCCTTTAAATTTTCGAAAATATTGTATTTGATTTTCTAAAAATTTTAAGTTTGGTGTCCCTTGTGCTTTTATTTACTTAAAAATTTTTCAAAAATTTGTTCTTGGTGTTCATCTTGATCTTCAAAGTGTTCTTGGTGTTCATCTTGACATTCAAAGTTTTCTTGTTTGTTCTCTTTGTTTTGATCTAAAATTTCTAAGTTTAGTGTCATTTTGTTGTTTTTCTCTTTCCTCATTAAAATTCAAAAATCAAAAAAATATCTTTTCCTTATTTTACTCATAAATTTTGAAATTTTGCATTAAATTAGTCAAAGATTTTCAAAATCATATCTTTTTTTTAGTCAAGTCAAAATTCTGATTTCAAAAATTGATCTTTTCAAATCTTTTTCAAAAATCAAATATTTTTAATTTCTTTAATCATATCTTTTCAATCATATCTTTTTTTTAAATTGCAACCATATCTTCTCAATCATATCTTTTTCAAAATAATTTTCAATCATATCTTTTTGATTGCTAATTCCAAAATCTTTTTAATTAATTAATTAATTTAGTTTTCAATTTGCTTTTATTCCACCTTTTTCTAATTTTCGAAAATCATATCCAGAAGTTTTCAAATCTTTTTAAATTAATTAGCCTTTTTAGCATTCAAATTATTTATTTATCTTTTTTACTTTTTTCTTAATTTTTGAAAACTTTTATTTTATTTTTTCGGTTACTTTTAATTAAAAAATTTTAATTAAAAATATAATTTATTTACAATTCATATCAATTCCTTTTCTCCATCATGGACATAAGTGGAAATGAACAGTCCAGAAGGACTCTGGGGTCATATGCTAACCCCATTACAGCTGTATATGGGAGTAGCATCTGTGTACCTCCCATCAAAGCAAGCAGTTTTGAGCTAAATCCTCAGCTCATTATCATGGTGCAGCAAAATTGCCAGTATTTTAGTCTTCCACAGGAAGAACCTACTGAGTTTCTGGCACAGTTCTTACAAATTGCTGACACAGTACGTGATAAAGAAGTGGATCAGGATGTCTACAGATTATTACTGTTTCCATTTGCTGTAAAAGTTCAAGCTAAGAGGTGGTTAAATAACCAACCCACAACAAGCATAAAAAGGATAATGAATCCCTTTATAATGCCTGGGAGAGGTACAGAGGGATGCTAAGGAAATGCCCCTCTGAAATGTTTTCAGAGTGGGTACAGTTAGACATCTTCTACTATGGGCTTACAGAAAGAGCTCAAATGTCTCTAGACTACTTAGCTGGTGGATCTATACACATGAGAAAGACAATTGAAGAGGCTCAAGAACTTATAGATACGGTTGCTAGAAATCAACACTTGTACTCTAGCAGTGAGTCCTCCATAAAGGAAGAAGCTAGGGCAGTAACAACTGACCCTAATCCTCAAGAACAGATTATTGAGCTTAATAAAAAATTACTCCTTATGACAAAACAATTAGCAGAATTTAAAGAGAGGCTCCAAGACACTAAAAATGCTAACAAGAATATGGAAGCACAATTGAATCAGACAAGACAGCAGCTATCTAAACAGATAACAGAAGAATGCCAAGCTGTCCAATTAAGGAGCGGGAAGACATTGAATAAATCAGCTCAAAGTAGCAGAAAGCCAAGAAAGGAACAACTGACAGAGGATGACCAAACCACTACCCAAAATCCCTCTAAGGACAGTAAGAGCCCAGAGAGGAATAATTCTGGAATTCAAACACCAGAAAAGGGTGAAAGATTGGCGTTAAACGCCCAGTGGATGCCCACTTCTGGCGTTCAAACGCCAGAAAAGGGAGAAAAGTTGGCGTTAAACGCCCATTCCCTGCCTAGTTCTGGCGTTCAAACGCCAGAAAAGGGTGGGAAGCTGGCGTTAAACGCCCATCCAGCACCCAATCCTGGCGTTCAAACGCCAATGAGAGATCAGACACCTGCAAGTGCTGATAGTAACCCCTCTAAGAAGGCTTCTCCAACCACCTCTGTAGGGAATAAACCTGCAGCAGCTAAGGTTGAAGAATATAGAGCCAAGATGCCTTATCCTCAGAAACTCCGCCAAGCGGAGCAGGATAAACAATTTGCTCGCTTTACAGACTATCTCAGGACTCTTGAGATAAAGATTCCATTTGCAGAGGCACTTGAGCAAATACCCTCTTATGCTAAGTTCATGAAAGAGATCTTAAGTCATAAGAAGGATTGGAGAGAAACTGAAAAGGTGTTTCTCACTGAAGAATGCAGTGCAGTCATTCTGAAAAGCTTACCAGAGAAGCTTCAAGATCCAGGAAGCTTTATGATACCATGCACATTAGAGGGTGCTTGCACCAAGACAGCTCTATGTGACCTTGGAGCAAGTATCAACCTAATACCTGCATCCATTATCAGAAAGCTTGGCTTGACTGAAGAAGTCAAACCAACCCGGATATGTCTTCAACTTGTTGATGGCTCCATTAAATATCCATCAGGCATAATTGAGAACATGATTGTCAAGGTTGGGCCATTTGCCTTTTCCACTGACTTTGTAGTGCTGGAAATGGAGGAGCACAAGAGTGCAACTCTCATTTTAGGAAGACCTTTCCTAGCAACTGGACGAACTCTTATTGATGTACAAAAGGGGGAAGTGACCCTGAGAGTCAACGAGGATGAGTTCAAGTTAAATGCTGTCAAAGCTATGCAGCATCCAAACACATTAGATGACTGCATAAGCACTAATATTATTGACTCTTTGGTGGAAGAGATCAATATGGCTGAAAGTCTTGAATCAGAGCTAGAGGACATCTTTAAAGATGTTCAGCTTGGTCTGGAGAAATCAGAAGAAATAAAAGAACCTCTGAAAATTCCTCAGGAAGAGGCTAAGCCTCCTAAACCTGAGCTCAAACCACTACCACCATCCCTTAAATATGCATTTCTGGGAGAAGGTGTCACTTTTCCAGTGATCATAAGCTCTGCTTTAAATCCACAGGAAGAGAAAGCACTAATTCAAGTGCTAAGGACACACAAGACAGCTCTTGGGTGGTCCATAAGTGATCTTAAGGGCATTAGCCTAGCAAGATACATGCACAAGATCCTATTGGAGGATGATGCTAAGCCAGTGGTTCAACCACAGAGGCGGCTAAATCCAGCCATGAAGGAGGTGGTGCAGAAAGAGGTCACTAAGTTACTAGAGGCTGGGATTATTTATCCTATTTTTGATAGCCCCTGGGTAAGCCTGTCTAAGTTGTACCCAAAAAGGGAGGCATGATAGTGGTTCACAATGAAAAGAATGAACTGGTTCCTACAAGAACAGTTACAGGGTGGCGTATGTGTATTGACTACAGAAGGCTCAATACAGTCACCAGAAAGGATCATTTTCCTTTACCATTCATAGACCAGATGCTAGAAAGACTAGCAGGTCATGACTATTACTGTTTTTTGGATGGCTATTCAGGCTATAACCAAATTGCAGTAGATCCTCAGGACCAAGAGAAAACAGCATTCACATGTCCCTCTGGCGTATTTGCTTACAGAAGGATGCCTTTTGGTCTTTGCAATGCACCTGCAACCTTTCAGAGGTGCATGCTCTCTATCTTCTCTGATATGGTAGAGAAATTTTTGGAAGTCTTCATGGATGACTTTTCAGTATTTGGAGACTTATTCAGCTCCTATCTTGACCATTTAGCACTTGTTCTGAAAAGATGCCAAGAGACCAACCAAGTTTTAAACTAGGAAAAATGTCACTTTATGGTGACTGAGGGAATTGTCCTTGGGTATAAAATTTCAAACAAGGGAATAGAAGTGGATCAAGCTAAATTGGAGGTAATTGAAAAATTACCACCACTTGCCAATGTAAAGGCAATCAGAAGCTTTCTGGGACATGCAGCATTCAACAGGAGGTTTATAAAGGATTTTTCAAAAATTGCAAAACCTCTGAGCAATCTGCTAGCTGCTGACACGCCATTTGTGTTTGATACAGAGTGTCTACAGGCGTTTGAAACCCTGAAAGCTAAGCTGGTAACAGCACCAGTCATCTCTGCACCAGACTGGACATTACCATTCGAACTAATATGTGATACCAGTGACCATGCCATTGGTGCAGTGTTGGGACAGAGGCATAACAAGCTTCTGCACGTCATTTACTATGCTAGCCGTGTTTTAAATGATGCACAGAAGAATTACACAACCACAAAAAAAGAGTTACTTGCAGTGGTTTATGCCATTGACAAGTTTAGATCCTATTTAGTAGGTTCAAAAGTGATTGTGTATACTGACCATGCTGCTCTTAAATACCTACTCACAAAGCAGGATTCAAAACCCAGGCTCATAAGATGGGTGTTTCTTCTGCAAGAGTTTGATATAGAAATAAGAGACAGAAAAGGGACAGAGAACCAGGTAGCTGATCACTTGTCCCGAATAGAACCAGTAGCAGGGGCGTCCCTTCCTCCTACTGAGATCTCTGAGACCTTTCCGGATGAGCAACTCTTTGCCATTCAAGAGGTAGCATGGTTTGCGGACATTGCAAATTATAAAGCTGTGAGGTTCATACCCAATGAGTACAGCAGGGTACAAAGAAAAAAACTAATTTCTGATGCAAAGTACTACCTATGGGATGAGCCATACCTCTTTAAGAGATGTGCAGACGGAATGATCCACAGATGCGTACCTAGAGAGGATGCACAGAAGATCCTATGGCATTACCATGGATCACAGTATGGAGGAAATTTCGGAGGTGAGCGAACATCCACTAAGGTCCTCCAATGTGGCTTCTACTGGCCTACTATCTATAAAGATGCCCGAGAGTTTGTGCGTAACTATGACAGTTGCCAAAGAGCTGGTAACTTGCCTCATGGTTACGCCATGCCTCAACAAGGGATCTTAGAGATTGAGTTGTTTGATGTATGGGGTATTGACTTCATGGGTCCTTTCCCACCATCATACTCAAACACTTACATTCTGGTGGCAGTAGACTACGTATCTAAATGGGTAGAAGCAATTGCCACACCCACTAATGATACTAAGACTGTGATGAAGTTTCTCCAGAAACATATTTTCAGTAGATTTGGTGTTCCCAGAGGACTAATCAGTGATGGGGGCACTCATTTTTGCAATAAACAGCTTTACTCTGTTATGGTCAGATATGGAATTAGCCACAAAGTGGCAACTCTGTATCATCCACAGATAAATGGGCAGGCTGAAGTCTCTAACAGAGAACTAAAGAAAATCCTAGAATGGACTGTAATTGCCCATAGAAAGGATTGGACAAAAAGCTTGGATGATGCTCTGTGGGCATACAGAACAGCATTCAAGACTCCTATAGGAACCTCTCCATACCAGCTGGTATATGGCAAGACCTATCATCTGCCCATGGAACTGGAACATAAAGCCTACTGGGCAACCAGATTCCTAAACCTAGATGCTAAGTTAGCTAGAGAGAAAAGACTGCTCCAGCTGAATGAGCTAGAGGAATTTAGACTCAATGCTTTTGAAAATGCAAAAATTTATAAGGAGAAATTAAAAAGGTGGCATGACAAGAAACTGTCATCTAGAGTCTTTGAACCAGGACAGAAGGTACTATTGTTTAACTCTAGGCTCAGACTATTCCCTGGGAAATTAAAATCCCTGTGGAGGGGACTATATGTGATTACAGGTGTGTCACCATATGGATATGTTGAGCTTCAGGATTTTGACTCTGATAAAAAGTTCATTGTTAATGGACAGAGAATCAAACATTATCTTGAAAGCAATTTTGAGCAAGAATGCTCAAAACTGAGGCCTGAATAAAGCTCAGTCAAGGTCCAGCTAAAGACAATAAAGAAGCGCTTGCTAGGAGGCAACCCAGCCATTAGCAAGTTATTTGTCTTAAGTAATACTTGCAAAAGCTGAAATAAATTTTCTTTGAAGATTAATCATCAAAATTGAAGGAATTCACAGAGTTACAGAAGGATTCAGCGCAAAAAGCAGAGAAAAGGAGCTCACTGGCAAGAAAATGCCAGTAAGGAGCATTTTGGGCGTTAAACGCCAGAATGGGTACCATTCTGGGCGTTTAACGCCAGAATTGCAGCATCCTGGTGATGCACGGAAAACTTATCTCGCAACAAATTTCCTTCGGCAAGTGTACCGAATTTGTCGTCAAGTAAAAACTCACAATAGAGTGAGGTCGAATCCCACAAGGATTGATTGATCAAGCAACTTTAATTAGAGGAATGTTCTAGTTGAGCGAATCCAGGATTTGAGTTTAGAATTGCAGAAAATAAAACGGCGGGAAGGTAAATGACAGAAAAAGTAAATGCTAAAATTAAAGAACTGAAAGTAAATGACTGAAGTAAATTGTAGAATTGTAAATGGGAATCGGGGAATTGCTCATAAAAGTAAGTGACAGAAAATAAAGAGAATGGGTAAGATCAGAAATGGGGAGTTCATTGGGCTCAGGAGATGTTGCATTTTCCGGATCAATTTCATTTTCATCTCTTCCTCAATCAATGCACTCATTGATCTCCTTGGCAATCTTAAGTGATTGAATTACAATTTTTTGTAATTCAATCTCTCAAATCTTGATTAATAGCCAATTTCTTGGTCAATTGCTCATGAGAAGAGATGAAGTATGGTCACTGATTATACCACATGCATTTCCCAAATCAAGTGTTGAGAGGATTATAGTCACATATCCATCCAAACCCAATTTGGTCCAGCATGAGAAAGCATTTATAGCTTGATCTCTTCATTCCTCTTTCAAGGCTCAGAAGAGATCCAAGTATGAATAGCTTCTTTTCCAAGATAACTACCCAATTGGATGAAGATCGAAAGCTTTCAAGTAAAATCAAGAGAAAAGATAGAAGAAGAATAATGAAAACTAGTATTGATCCATCAAATTACAACAGAGCTCCCTAACCCAATGAAAGGGGTTTAGTTGTTCATAGCTCTGGAAAATGAAAAAAAAGATGGAGAATACATAATGAAACTAGAAGTGCAGAGAAAGTAAATACAGAGAGTAATTCTATGCCCAGAGGCTCCCTATATTTTCCAACTCCCAAAATAATTCAAAGTTACTCCTATATATACTACTCTTCTACTCTTCTAGTTGGTTCTTCAAGTCTTGGGTCTGGGCTTTTGGATCTTGAGTTTGAAGCAGTTATCTTCTTCATTGGGCTTGGCTTTACTTGCAGAGAGAAATTGTGAAGTGGGCAGAGACTTTAGCTCAGGACGTTAGTGGTGTTAACGTTCAGTGAAAATATGGGTTCGAGAACGTTAGTGACATTCAACTTTTTCACTAACATTCCTTACCCAAGAAAGAGCCACGTTAACCTCAACGTTAGTGGCACAAACGTTGCCACTAACGTTGCCTCTTTGTCCTTCGTGCACGTTATTGGGACTCAACTTTCCCAATAACGTTGAGAAGCCTCCCCCTTCCCTACGTTAGAGTCCACGTTAACATAGTTAACGTGGCTCTTTTAACGTAGGCTTGCCAACCTTTGAGAACGTTAGTGACACTTAACATTGTCACTAACGTTCTAATGTGCCCCTTAGCTCCCACGTTAGAGTCCACGTTAACTAGGTTAACGTGGCTTCTAACGTGGCCTATGCTAGCCATCTCCAACGTTAGTGACAATGTTGAGTGTCACTAACGTTAGTTCAACATTCCTTTATCCACGTTAGCTTCCACGTTAACTAAGTTAACGTGGGAGTTAACGTGGCTCATGGTGGCATGTGTAGGCTCCTTCCAACGTTAGTGACAATGTTGGGTGTCACTAACGTTGGCGTCACCTCTCTTCTTCACGTTAACTTCCATGTTAACTAAGTTAACGTGGGAGTTAACGTGGCTCATTGGGGCTTGTATGGGTTCCTTCCAACGTTAGTGACAATGTTTAGTGTCACTAACGTTGTCGACCACCTTGTTTCCTCACGTTAGCTTCCACGTTAACTAGGTTAACGTGGGAGTTAACGTGGCTTAGTGTGACTTGGCCAACGTTAGTGATAATGTTGAATATCACTAACGTTGGCTTCCCCCCTTTCTTCTTAACGTTAGAGGCCACGTTAACTAAGTTAACGTGGTGACTAACGTGGCCACTCATGAGCTTGGTCCAACGTTAGTGATAATGTTAAGTGTCACTAACGTTGGCTCCAATGATGCCTTCGAGAGCGTTATTGGCAATCACTTTTCTCATTAACTTTGCAAGTTACTCCCATTCCACGTTAGTGTTAACGTTAGTGTAACTAACGTAGCCACTAATGTGGTTCTTCTTTGCTTCCTTTGTCCTGAAATCAAGCAATAAAGTGCATCAAAGTTCTAGTCCAAGTCATGGGAAATGCAACATCCAATTTGTCCTTAAATTCATGCAAAATCCTCATGAAATCATGTAAAGTGCACAATGTATGCTTGAATCAAGATGTAAGTGAATATCTACCCAAAACTAGCTTATTTCCTAAGGAAATGCATGAAACTACCCTAAAAACAGTAAAGAAAAGGTCAGTGAAACTGGCCAAAATGCCCTGGCATCACCTGGGCGTTCAGAAAAACGCCCAGTAACAAAGAATTTCTGGCGTTTAACGCCAGCCACGCCAACAATGGCCAACATATGGGCGTTAAATGCCAGAATGGATACCATTCTGGGCGTTTAACGCCAGAAAGGCAGGGGGAGGAGATTTTGTTTTCCACTTCAAAATTTTTCAAATTTTCATGTTTTGACTCATAATTTTCTGCATAGACATGTTTCAAACTTGCATCATTCATCCTCAAATTTCAAAAATTCAACACTTTTCTAAATCTCTTTTCAAATTACTTTCAAATCCTTCCCAAATCTTCTTCAAAAAACTCAAGTATCTTTTCAATTTCTTTCCAAATATTTTCAAACTAATCATATCTCTTATTTCTTAGATGCATAACAAAAATTTTCAGATTTAACCTCTTTATATCTTTTTCAATTAAAAATCTCATCTTTTTCATATCATGATTTTATTTTCTTCCACCAATCATATCTCTATGTCATATCTCTTTCAAAATTTTTGAAATCCCTCCCCTCCTCTTATAAATACACATTCGGCCATCCCCTCCTCTCTACCATTTGATTTTGCTTCTCCTCCTCTCTCTCCCCTTTCCTTTCTTTTGCTTGAGGGCAAGCAAACCTTTAAGTTTGGTGTGTTTTTCCGCGATCACTGAGCTAAGACTCATCAAGATCATGGCACCTAAGGGAAAACAAACCAATTCAAGAGGCAAGAAAGAGAATACTCCAAAGAGTCTTTGGAATCAAGAGAGGTTCTTAACCAAAGAACATGCAGACCATTACCACAAAATAATGGGTCTGAGGTCAGTAATCCCGGAAGTTAAATTCAATCTGAAAGAAGATGAATATTCGGAGATCCAAGAGCAAAGGTTGGAAGAAACATGGTTCAGGAATTCTACTCAAATCTGTGGCTAAAAGATAAGCAGAGAATAACTGGAACCACCTTTCACACCTACCGAACTATGGTCAGAGGGAAGCTTATTTACTTCCATCTGGACAAAATAAGAGAGGTCTTCAAACTGCCTCAACTACAAGATGATCCAGAATCCTTTAATAGGAGAATGGTGAGAGTAGATAAGGGGTTGGATCAAGTTCTAGAGGACATATGCCTCCCTGGAACTAAGTGGATAACCAATTCAAAAGGTGTCCCAAACCAACTCAAGAGGAGAGATCTCAAACCAGTCGCAAGAGGCTGGTTGGACTTCATTGGGCGTTCTATATTGCCCACTAGCAACCGCTCTGAGGTCACTGTCAAAAGAGCAATGATGATTCATTGTATTATGCTGGGAAAAGAAGTGGAGATTCATCATTTGATTTCTTGTGAGATTTACACAATTGCAAACAAGAACTCCACTGAAGCTAAACTGGCTTACCCAAGCTTAATTTCTCTGCTATGTAAAGATGCTGGGGTAAGGATGGGAGTAGATGAATTCATCCCAATCGAACACCCAATCACCAAGAAGTCAATGGAAGGACAGGTGCAAGACAACTCCATCAAAAGGAGGGCGCAGGAGTTCCTCCCAGAAATCCCTGAAATTGACTACTGGACCCGCCTAGAAGCATGTGTTACCAAGCTGCAAGAAGCTATGGAACAACTTAAGGAAGAACAGCAGAATCAAAACTGCATGCTCTGCAAGCTGCTAAAGGAACAGGAGAAGCAGGGGCGTGAGCTACAGGGGCTGAAGGGTCAGAAGCTCTCCCTTGAAGAACCAAACACCCCATAGATTGAAGGAGCATCCATTGCTCAAAATCAAGGTTGTTGAGTCCTAACTCTGTGATAACCTCTATTAATAGGAATCTATTTTAAGAGTCATTTATTTTTCTATTTTTAATTATTATTGGTTTGCTCTTATATTTATTTTTGAGTCTTATTGTCATTCCATGATTAATAAAATTTAAAGTTTATGTCTTAAAGCTATGAATGTCCTATGAATCCATCACCTTTCTTAAATAAAAAATGTTTTTAATTGCAAAAGAAAAAAGAAGTACATGAATTTTAAATTTTAAAACAGATTAATTATTTTGATGTGGTGGCAATACTTTTTGTCTTTCTGAATGAATGCTTGAACAGTGCATATTTTTGAATTTGTTTTTATGAATGTTAAAATTGTTGGCTCTTAAAAGAATAAAGGAAAAGGAGAAATGTTATTGATAATCTGAAAAATCATAAAAATGATTCTTGAAGCAAGAAAAAGCAGTGAAAAGCTTGCAGAAAAAAGATATATGCGAAAAAAAGAGAAGAAAAAAAAAGAAGAAAAAGAAAAAGCAAGCAGAAAAAGCCAATAGCCCTTTAAACCAAAAGGCAAGGGTAAAATAAAAAGGATCCAAGGCTTTGAGCATCAGTGGATAGGAGGGCTCACAGGAATAAAATCCTGGCCTAAGCGGCTATACCAAGCTGTCCCTAACCATGTCTTGTGGCGTGAAGGTGTCAAGTGAAAACTTGAGACTGAGCAGTTAAAGTCGTGGTCCAAAGCAAAAAGAGTGTGCTTAAGAGCTCTGGACACCTCTAATTGGGGACTCTAGCAAAGCTGAGTCATAATCTGAAAAGGTTCACCCAGTTATGTGTCTGTGGCATTTATGTATCCGGTGGTAATACTGGAAAACAAAATGCTTTGGGTCACGGCCAAGACTCATAAAGTAGCTGTGTTCAAGAATCAACATACTGAACTAGGAGAATCAATAACACTATCTGAATTCTAAGTTCCTATAGATGCCAATCATTCTAAACTTCAAAGAAAAAAGGGAGATGCCAAAACTGTTCAGAAGTAAAAAGCTAATAGCCCCGCTCATCTAATTAAGACTGATCTTCATAGATGTTTTTGGAATTCATTGTATATTCTCTTCTTTTTATCCTATTTGATTTTTAGTTGCTTGGGGACAAGCAACAATTTAAGTTTGGTGTTGTGATGAGCGGATAATTTATACGCTTTTTGGCAGTGTTTTTAGTATGTTTTTAGTATGTTTTAGTTAGTTTTTATTATATTTTTATTAGTTTTTAATTAAAATTCACTTTTTTTGACTTTACTATGAGTTTGTGTATTTTTCTATTATTTCAGGTATTTTCTGGCTGAAATTGAGGGACCTGAGCAAAAATCTGATTCAGAGGCTGAAAAAGGACTGCATATGCTGTTGGATTCTAACCTCCCTGCACTCGAAGCGGATTTTCTGGAGCTATAGAAGCCCAATTGGTGCGCTCTCAATTGCGTCAAAAAGTAGACATCCTGGGCTTTCCAGCAATATATAATAGTCCATGCTTTGCTCGAGATTTGATGGCCCAAACCGGCGTTCCAATTCAACATAAAAATTTTGGCAAAAGCTGGCGTTTAACTCCAAGAGAAGCCTCTACACGTGAAAGCTTCAATGCTCAGCCCAAGCACACACCAAGTGGGCCCGAAAGTGGATTTCTGCATCATTTACTTATTTCTGTAAACCCTAGGCTACTAGTTCTCTATAAATAGGACCTTTTACTATTGTATTTACACACCTCATGACACTCTACACGTTTCATATTGTATCTTCTACGACATGAGTCTCTGAACCCCATTGTTGGGGGTGAGGAGCTCTGCTGTGTTTCTATGAATTAATGCAATTACTACTGTTTTCCATTCCATCACGCTTGCTTCTATTCTAAGATATTCATTCGCACTTCAACCTGATGAATGTGATGATCCGTGACACTCATCATCATTCTCACCTATGAACGCGTGCCTGAAAACCACTTCCGTTCTACATGCAATCAAGCTTGAATGTGTATCTCTTGGGTTTCTGATCTAAGATTAGAACCTTCATGGTATAGTCTAGAATTATTGGTGGCCATTCCTGAGGTCTGGAAAGTCTAAACCTTGTCTGTGGTATTCCGAGTAGGATCTGGGAAGGGATGACTGTGACGAGCTTCAAACTCGCGAGTGTTGGGCGTGTGACAGACGCAAAAGGATCAATGGATCCTATTCCAACATGATCGAGAACCGACAGATGATTAGCCGTGCGGTGACAGTGCATTTGGAATATTTTCACTGAGAAGACGGGAAGTAGCCATTGACAACGGTGATGCCCAACATAAAGCTTGCCATGGAAGGAGCCTTGCGTGTGTGAAGAAGAAGATAGTAGGAAACCAGAGATTCAGGGGACAGAGCATCTCCAAAACCTCAACCTATTCTCCATTACTGCATAACAAGTATTTATTTCATGTTCTTCTACTTTTTACAATTAAATCTGAGAATTATTGATATCCTGACTAAGAGTTACAAGATAACCATAGCTTGCTTCAAGCCAACAATCTCCGTGGGATCGACCCTTACTCACGTAAGGTATTACTTGGACGACCCAGTGCACTTGCTGGTTAGTTGTGCGGAGTTGCAAAAGTGTGATTGTAATTTCGTGCACCAGCCGCCTTTGAGGTTGACAGACAGGCCTTGCTCCCTCTTCTAAAAATATTCTGTGCTCACAAACTTGAGGGCTGATGCCTACTGTATCCGCCAAACTCCACCCAATTGTTTTCTTGTGTCTTCTCAGCACACTCAGCAGCTGCTCCTCTTGTTGGGAAGTGAGTTCCCTTGCAATGATAACTGGGAGCTTCTGATGATCCTCAAGGTAAGCATACTTGAGGTGGGGTGGAAGGGGCTTTAACTCTATTTTCTGCTCATGGCTAGGTACTTGATCTTCTGGAGCTAGTGATGGCGGCAAGGTGTTTTCATCTTGTTCAGGGGGTGTCCCCACACTTGCACCCTGCTCCATGTGCATCTCTTCTACCTCTTCTTGGCGAACTGCAGCTAGAGTTTTATATATGATGTCGCACTGGAAGATGGAATGATCTTCCGGAGGATGCTTCATAGCTTCATCCAAGTTGAAGTTCACAGCTCATCCAACTATCTCAAAGGAGTAAGTTCCTGAGAATGAATCCAACTTGAACTTTGAAGTCTTCAGAAATGGCCTTCCAAGCAGGATGGACGATGGTCTGCCTGAGTTATCAGGGGGCATCTCTAAAATATAGAAGTCAATAGAAAATGTGAGCCCCTTAATGCTCACTAGCACGTCCTTAGCAATTCCAACCACCGAGATTATGCTTTTATCTGACAAAACAAAACGTGATGCCGACCTTTTTAAGGGAGGGAGTGACGTTGGGGATTTTTTCCAGTAAAGAATGTCATAAAAACAGTCGCGTTGTAGATATAGTCTCTAAACCGACAGAAATCCCTTTCGTGCAAACGTTTGGTTGTCACAAGTAACAAACCCCTTATAATTGATAACCGAGTATTTAACCTCGGGTCATCTTCTCAAGGAACTGTAAGGAAGTATGTTCTTATTATTGGCTATGGAGATTGCAAATTGGGGTTTCAAGAATGAGGAACAAGTAATTTAATGGTGAGTACATTAAATAGCAATTAAAATGAATAAATAATTGTAAAGCAAACTTTTGGCAAGGTATGAGAAATTGGAAGTCCAAATTAGTTATCCTTAGCAATAGTAACGAAAGCTGAATCTTAATTCCTCTTAGTTAACCTTTGCTAAAGCAAGGGAAGGTCAAGGGACAAATTGGTTTGATCTTTGAATCCTATTTATTTCCTAAGAAAAGATTGGGATTATTGAAGTTCAATTCAATTGGCAAGATAACAATTATCAATTATGCTGTTGAATTGGATAACTCCTGAGTTACTGATTTCTTAACCAAAACCAAAACGGGAAAAGTAAATCTACAGGAATAAAGATGTCTTCAGAGTAAAAGCAATAATAGCATAAATGAGAGAAAGCAATATTAAACAGGAATACCTCAAATAACATTAGTTCAAATAATCTGGAACATGAAAGAATTCATAAATCAAATTGCAAAAGTAAATAATCAACTAAAGTAAAGGAACATTAAACCTGGATCGAGAGTTACTCCTAAAACTAGGAGAAGTCCTAAATCCTAATCCTAAGAGAGAGAGAAGAGAACCTCTCTCCAAGCTAATCTCAATCATGGAAAGTAACTAAATTGGCGAGCTCTCCTTGAATGGATGCATTCCTTCACTTCATAACATCTGGTCTATGCCTTCTGGACTTGGATTTGGGCCAAAAAGGGCTTCAGAATTCGCTATGAGCGTTTTCTGCAATTTTTGGTGCGTACCCTCTGTCACGCGTCTGCGTGGGTCACGCGTCTGCGTGGGTCACGCGTCTGCGTGGGTCACGCATCCGCGTGGGTCACGCGGTCGCGTCATTCGGAGCTTTTCCTTGCCACGCGGTCGCGTCAGTCATGCGGCCGCGTCATATGTGTTCTGCTTAAGGCGCGTGGTCGCGTCATTCATGCGGCCGCGTCGCTGCTGATTCACGCTTGGCACGTGATCGCGTCGTCCTTGCGATCGCGTGGATGCCAGTTTCTTCAAGGACTCCGTTTTGTGCTTTCCTTCCATTTTTGTATGTTTCCTTTCCATCCTTTGAGTCATTCCTGCCTTAAAAGATCTGAAACTACTCAACACACTAATCACGGCATCGAATGGAAATAAAGGTAATTAAAATAATTAATTTAAAAGCATAGGAAACATGTTTTTCACATACATCACATAATAGGGAAGGGAAAGTAAAACCATGCAATTAACATGAATAAGTGGGTGAAGGATTGAATAAATCACTCAAACTAAGCACAAAATACATCATAAAATATTGGTTTATCAGGGAGCCTCAGAGCATCATATACAGATAATGGCATAATGCTAACACACGCGCCTAGATCACACATGCAGTCAGAAAATTTTACAACTTCTATAGTAATAGTAACCATGCATGGACCTGGATCACTACATTTTTCTGGTATATCACCCATTAAAGCAGAAATAGAGCTACCTAGAGGAATAGTTTCTAAATCCTGTATTTTATCTTTATTCATGCATAAATCTTTTAGAAACTTCGCATATTTAGGTACCTGGCAAATGGCATCAAAAAGGGGAATTGTTACCTCAACCTTTTTGAAGATCTCTACCATCTTGGGGTCTAGCTCCATCTGCTTTCTGGACTTCCTAGCAAGGTGTGGAAATGGAATGGGAATGGCTTCACTTGTGACTTCAGCTTCTTTTGGTGTTCCATTCCCTGGTTGAGCTGCTTCTTCTTCAACCATGTCTTGTACTTCCTCCTCTTCTTCAACATCCTCCACCTCAACAATGTCTTCAGCTTAGGTATCTTCCTTTGAGCTTGGCTCCTCCTGACTCCTCTCTTTCAGTGTGGTACCAGACCTCAAAGTAATGCATTGATTCCACCTTTGAGAAGGCAGTGCACTGGAGCATGAAGGTTGATTGTTGGGGGTAGAAGGTGGTTCCAGCCGGGAGATGAGAGCCTGTAAAGTGGAGGTAAGACCAGTGATGCTAGAGGTAAGTGTATTCTGAAGGTCTTTCTGTCCTTGTACAATAGAGTGAAGCATCTCATCATTGATAGAGGAAAGGGGGTAAGTAATTTGAGGGGCCTGCTGTTGGTTGTTCTGAGGCACTTGGGACTGCCTTTGGTGAGGTGCTCTGTAAGGCTGGTTTTGGTTTTGCTCAGTACAAGAAAAGAGAGATATTTTAACATGATTTTTTTTAACAACCATAGTTAAGTGTAAAAATTAATATATATTTTTGACAAATATCACAAATGTCAAATTTTCTATGTTTTTTTTATTTATAATTTGATTGTAGAAAATTATTCCTCAATTTTGACACTCATTTGTTTTCAACATACTCTATTATTCCTTTTTTTCGTTGAGTTCCATTAATTTTGGCATCACACTGCTCTCAGTTTGGGATCATACTACTCATTCTTCATCTTCAAAATCTCAGTTTATTCTTCAGTTTCAAGATTTCATCTCATTCTGTTAAAACTTTTTGTTGAGAATTTTTTATGGTCAATAAATGTCAAAATAAATACTATTTTTGATGGTTAATAAGTATCACAAAAAATATATTCTCAAATTTTTTCTAATAAATTATTTTTGATGGCCAATATTGATCAAAATAAGATTTAAACTTTTTTTACAATTACTTATATGTTAAAAATAATATTTTTGACAAAACTTTTATTAACATATTTTTATAGTTAAAATAGTGTCAAAATTTATTTTTTTGATGAATTTTAATTTTTTTTGACACATAATAATCCTTAAAAATAGTCTATATTATTGTAGTGGCTATTGGTAAAGAGGGTTCTGCTGTCTGTTGTTGTTGTTGTTCCACCTCCGATTCCCACTGTTGTCTATGCCTCCTCTATTGTAGTTGTCCCTCCATCCTTGGTTTAAATTATCTCTCCACCCCTGGTTGGAGTTATCTTGCCAACCTTGATTGTAGCTTCCACCTTAGTTATAATTGCCGCCTTGTTGATAGTATCCTTGATTTGGGCGGTCATAGAAATTATGAGTAATTGCCAAGGTGTTATCTTCTTGTTGGAGCTACGGACACTAATCAGTGTAATGAGTATAACAGGCACATATTTCGCACACCCTTTGAGGAACCAACTGTTGGCACTATTGTTATGGGAGAGGCTGAGGTTGTTGTTGATTCAGCTGTAGCTACTTCAGTATGTTGGTCATCTCTCCCAGAGTCTGTGTGAGAGTAGCAGTCTCACTACTAGAAAAAACCTCCGCAATCGCCTTGGGATGGTTGTTCCTGTGCCTGACATTCCGGGTGGATTTAGCTAGATCGGTGATCAGTTGCCAAACTTCTGTCACCGTCTTGTATTTCTTCAGAGAACCATTACTTACAGCATCTAATGTAGTCTTATCCTGAGGCTTCATGCCTTGTGTGAAGTAGCTAATCAACACTAACTAGTCAATCTTGTGGTGGGGGCATGAGTCTAGGAGATTCCTGAAGCATTCCCAGTACTCATAAAGAGTCTCTGATTCGCCTTGAATAATACAGGAAATTTCTTTCGTCAGTCTGTCTGTAACTTCAGCTGGAAAATATTTTTCCAGGAATTCCCTTCTAAGCAGATCCCAATTGGTAACGACTGCTTCAGGTTGAGTGTAGAACCACTCTCTTGCCTTTCCTTCAAGAGAAAACATAAAGGCATACAACCAAATAGTAGTTTCATCTGTGCCATGACGCCTAGTAGTTGAGCAGGCTGTCTGAAAGTCTCTGAGGTACTTTATGGGCTCTTGAGCAGGTAAGCCATGAAATTTTGGCAGTAAGTTAATTAGCGCAGTCTTCAGTTCAAAATCTGCAACTAGATTTGGTTGACGCGCTTGATACGGTTGCAGGGTAAAGTCCGGAGCTCCTGCTTCCTGGAGAGTAATTCTTCTAGACTTCGCCATATTACTGAAAGAGCTGAAGATTGATGGTTTAGAAGTTATGGTAAATACACGTTGCAAGTATAGTTGATGTAGCGGAAAACGATCCGACACAAAACTCACCGGCAAGTGCACCGGGTCGCATCAAGTAATAATAACTCACGGGAGTGAGGTCGATCCCACAGGGATTGAAGGATTGAGCAATTTTGGTTTAGTGGTTGATTTAGTCAAGCGAATCAAGATTTGGTTGAGTGAATTGTGATTTGCAGAATTTAAATTGCATGAGAAGTAAAGGGAATGGGTAAATTGCATAAAATTAAAGAGAATTGAAATTTAAAGTGCTGAATCTTAAAGAATAAGAAATTAAATGGCAGAAACTTAGAACGCAAGGAATGTAAATTGCAGAATCTTAAAGTGCAAGAGATGTAAATGGCTTGGATTGTAAAGGGAATTGGGAATTGGATTTGCAGAAATTAAATAGGAAAAGTAAAATTCAACAAGCAGAGGAGTAGAAGATAACTTGGATTGAACCGGATCTAAAAACAGAATTGTAAATGAGCATGAAAAGCATTAAACAGAGGATGTAAAATTGGAATTTAGATCTCAGGACCCAAGAGACTAGATAACCAAGTCTAGATCTCAATGCCTTCCTAGATCCAACAAGAACAATTGCAAAGGAAATGTAAATTGCAAAGAAAGTAGATGAAGAAGCAATTAACCGAAACTGAAATTCAATTAAGCAGAGAATTAAACAAGATCCCAAGGTGAGATTGAAATAGATTTCCTTCAATTCTCCAACCCAAGATCCAAGACAATTGTAATTGAAATTGAAAGCAAGAAAACTAAGAGGAAGGGAATTCAATTCTCCTTCCCCGAGACTTAGAAATTAAAATTCACTCAATACCAAAAGCTCTCCGAAAACTCTCTATGAAAACTAAAAGGAAAAGCTCTCTTAAAAACTTAAATCCTATGCTATTTATACACTTTCTTCAAATGGTTTTCAAGCCTTCAATTGGGCCTTTGCTCTTGATGGAATTGGGTTGATAGAGGCCTTGGTTGATTACTCTTGGAGTTTGGAGAAGAACCGAATTAAACCGGGTTTGGAATCAGGAAAGCTTGAGTAAAAGTTTGAGTAAAAGTTTGAGGCAAACTTTTACTCCAACTTTTCACATCAGCCACCCTCTTTTGCTGATACCAACGTTGGGGCAAAAGTTTGGGGTCAAACTTTTGCTCCAACGTTGGCCTCCCCTTGCACACTCATGGCGCCAACGTTTGCCAAAAAGTTAGAGGCAAACGTTGGTGCAAACTTTTGCTCTCCAGGGTGTGTTGTTCATGCGCCAACGTTTGCCAAAAAGTTTGAGGCAAACGTTGGCGCAAACTTTTTCTCTCCAGGGTGTTGATTTGTGATGCCAAAAGTTTGCCAAAAAGTTTGAGGCAAACTTTTGGTCCAGCTTTTTGCCCAAAAGTTTGCACAAAAGTTTGAGGCAAACTTTTGGTCCAGCTTTTTGCTCCCTGGTTCATTTTCACTTATTCCAAAAGTTTGAGCTAAAGTTTGAGGCAAACTTTTGCTCAAACTTTTTGTCCTCTCTTCCTCCTAGCCATTCTTTCTTGCTTCAACCTTTCTCCAAGCTTTCTTCACCTATCATTAATCAACCAAACACATCAAAGCTATGCTCAAAATCATGAGATATTCATTCTTTCATAATATGTGACAATTATAGCATAAAACCTCATGAAATTGCATTAATTCATACATGGTTGATTAAATCAAAGGAATCATGAAAATCTACCCAATTGGCTTGCTTATGGCTCAAGAAAGTGCATAATTCAATTGAAAACAAAAGAAAAAGACTAGTGAAACTAGGCTAAGATGACTTGTCATCACAACACCAAACTTAAAGCTTGCTTGTCCCCAAGCAAGAAATGATTTATTGAGAAGAAAGAATGAAATGGAAGAGGATGTTCATGCTAGTAGAGTGTTATTGGTAGTTCATGGGGTTTTATGTGGATATGTAAACACTCACCTCTTATTGACTCTTAAGCCTAGAAAGTCTCCTTCAAGCTTCAAGTAACATACTGCTATGACCTCTCATTATTTCTTTATCCTTGGCTATTATTTTGTTCATAAGCTTTATTTGAGTGTCATGTGTAGCAAGTTCATTTCCTTTTCTTTATACTTGACAGATTATTCACTATAGACACTTGGCTCACATTCCTTCTTAGAACATTGATGCCCAGCACCTCTTTGGGCTACTAAATACCTTGTAGTTAGGTTGCTCTTGATAGTGGACTTTCAGCTGATGATCCCGGGTTAGTTAACCCAAGTCATCAAGTGTTGATGCACTCCAAAGAGCTTAATAATCCAAGCAGATCCTAATACAAAGACACCACAGACATATATTCTAAGGTTCAAGCTATTGGTGTCCAGCTTTGTTTCTTTTTGTTTTTCTTTTGTTCTGCCACTCTTTGGCTATTTCTTTTTCTCCCCCTTTTTTTTTCTGTCTTTTTGTTTTTCTATCTAACCAAGGACTTTTATTTGATTGAGATTCATAGACAGTAGGCCACTTTATACTTAGAAGGAGACATCCTAGTTCTTTTATTCACTAAAGTGAGCTATTATACTATCACACACACACACCACCACTTACTTTTATTGTACTTCTATCTAACAGAGAACTATCTCACTTCACATTCAAACATTTCTTTTATTGAATTGAAAATGCAGGGGACAAAGCATGCTTTTTGTTCAGTGAAAGTAAACACACAAGCACACACATAAACTAGCTTACTTATTCTAAGAGTGATTCTACTTGTATTAGATGAACACTTTAACAAAACACAAGTCAAAACATTTTTCAACAGTAAGAGTTAAGTGTAAACACAACCTAGTGGTTTGCAGTTCCTTTGTCCTTCCTTCTGTTGTGCCCTTTTGAGTTATGATGCATAGTGTCTTCAAATGGTGGTGAATTCCCTGCATAATTCTCAAAAGTTGCTTGCTTCTCAAACCCTTAGATGACCAGTTAGTATGCATGAATTGATTGTGGCTTGTGGATTCAATTTGATGTGGGAACACCAAACTTAATTTCTTGCCACTTTTCTGGATACAGTAGGTTAACTCTAGGCAAAATTTTGTGTCCTTGCTAAAGGTTATGAAGTTTAAGACTAAAAAAAAACAGTTAAGTGGTTGAATAATCTGTTTGATTGCTTGGAACTAGCAATGTGCAGGAAGTTAAAATGTGCTTTTGAATGAGGTTTTGGTTGAATACCAAACTTGGAATCCTCTATTCTCACTTGAGTTGTTTTTGGTGTACAACACCAAACTTAGCTCCTTGCAATACATATTAATTATTCAACATTTTTATTGAAAAAGCTATGAAAAGAAAACTACCTCAGGTTGGGTTGCCTCCCAACAAGCGCTCTTTTATTGTCACTAGCTTGACATTGGAGCTTTCTTTTATGGTGGTTGAGGATTGTAGTGCCTCAACTTGTCTCCCTTGACTGTGATCTTCCTCTTTGTTCTCTGGTGTTCAATTTCGGCATGTTCCAATGAGATTATATTGCTGACAGTGTAATAGTCATCAGTCTGTTAGCTTGCTCCCAGTTGTTGATATATCAATTGCACTTTGTCACCTTTGGAAAGCCCCTCTGTTGGAATCTTCCTGTTCTTCCAACCCCTTTTTATTTTGTTTCTGCGTTTCATCCCTTTTTTTGTTGATCTTTCTTTTATGGCTGTAGACTTACCTTAGGGATTTCTCTCTTCAGTGGCTAATACTCCAATATCCTCTTGGACTTTTTCATCCTTCTGTACAATCTTCTGCCTTGGGATATTGTTGTGAATCACCTTGTCAATTTCCATAGAGTCCCTCCTCCTATTACTAGACTGGGCTTTTAGTAATACTTTCAGAGTGACACTCTTATCATGCATCCTGAGAGTTAGTTCTCCTTGCTCTATGTCTATGATAGCTCTAGCAGTGGCCAAGAATGGCCTTCCCAGTATAATAGAATCACCATCATCCCCATCTGAATCCAGAACCACAAAATCTGCAGGGTATATGAAATTGTCCACCTTGACCAGAAGGTTTTTAATCATACCCCTGGGGTATACCGTTGACTTATCTACTAGCTCTAGAGATATCTGTACTGGTTTAACTTCCTCTATACGCAGCTTTTTCACCAAGGAGGATGGTATTAAGTTGATACTTGCTCCTAGATCGCACATTGCTTTAGTGATGGTTAATTCCCCAATGGTGCAAGGCAGCAAGAAGCTCCCTGGATCCTCAAGCTTAGGGGGAAGCCCTTTTTGAATCAAGGCTCTGCATTCCTCAGTAAGCAGTATGGTTTCTTTCTCATCCCAACTTCTCTTCTTATTGATATGCTCCTTCAAAAACTTGGCATACAGAGGCATTTGCTCAAGTGCTTCAGCCAAGGGAATATTGATTTCCAGCTTTTTTAAAGTCTCAAGGAACTTATGAAAATGTTGGTCCTTAGTTTCTTTGTTGAACCTCTGGGGATATGGCAGTGGAGGTGTGATGCTATTTCATATTTGCTGCTGTCCCTGAGTTACTTCTTTTGAACCGTGTGGTGGGTTGTCCTTCTCTTTGAGTTTCTCAATGCTCTTGTTTGGCATCACAACTTGATCCTTGGTTTCATCTGCCTTTGTTTGCTCCTCATCTTCTATTGGCCTTTTGCTGCTCTCTGCTTGCTTTTTTGTAGTGTCATTATTGCTCATCAATGTTCTCCCACTCCTTAATCGTATTGCCTTGCATTCTTCCTTAGGATTTGGAATTGTGTCACTCGGCAGAGAGCTTGAAGGTCTCTCAATAGAGATCTGCTTGGAGATTTGCCCCATCTGCCTCTCTAGGCTCTTTATGGAGGCTTCATGGTTCTTGGTTGTCATTTCCTGGTGTTTCAACATTTTATCCATCAAGGTCTCCAAGTTAGTGAGTCTTTAAGATTCAGGTGATACTTGAGGTGGGTTATGAGATGTGGGTGGTAGATGGTAGGCATTTTGGTTGGTGGGTTGGTTATTGGATTGGTACTGATTGGGGTTGGGGTAGTTGTTTTGAGGTTTTCTGTAGGGGTTCTGGTTAGTTTGCTGCTGGTTGTGGTTTTGGTTGCTTCTTGGGTTGTTTTGGTTTGAGTTCCTCTGCCATGGTTGTTGGTTTTGGGTGTGATTATCTCCCCATCTGAGGTTTGGGTGGTTCTTCTAGGATGGATTGTATGTATCACCATACACTTCATTTGGTCCTTGGTTGTGCATATACTGTACTTGCTATTGTTGTTGTTCTTCTTAAGTTTCTTCATTTTGCCCCCATGTGGATGATGGTTGGCTTGTGTTAACTGCTGCAACTTGGAGGCTATCAATCCTCTTGGCTATTTACTCAAATTGTTGTTGAATTTGCTGCTGCATCATCTTGTTTTGAGCCAAGATTGAGTCCACTCCTTCTAGCTCCATTACTCCTCTCCTTTGTGATGGTTGGCGATTTCTTTGGTGAGCAAAGAAATATTGATTGTTGGCCACCATGTCAATAAGATTTTGAGCTTCTTCTGCTATTTTCATCAGTTGCAATGATCCTCCAGCTGAGTGGTCAAGTGATTCTTGAGCCTTTAGAGTGAGTCCTTCATAGAAGTTCTGTAGCTTGTCCCACTCAGTGAACATTTCTGATGGGCATTTCCTCAACAGAGCCTTGTATCTCTCCCATGCTTCATACAGATTTTTAGCATCCAATTGTGTGAATGTTTGCACCTCAGTTTTCAGCCTGATGACTCTTTGAGGTGGATAGAATTTGGCTAGAAATTTAGTCACCAAATCATCCCAGCTAGTGATGCTTCCTTGAGGAAAAGTTTCAAGCCATTGTGCGGCCTTGTCCCTTAATGAGAACGGGAACAGCAGAAGCTTGTAGGTCTCAGGATTCACGCCATTGGACTTGACAGTGTCACAAATCCTTAAGAAGGTAGATAGATGTTGATTTGGATCCTCCAATGGTCCTCCCCCAAACGAGCAGTTGTTTTGGACCAATGTAATGAGTTGTGGCTTCAATTCAAAGTTATTTGCATTGACATTAGGGGTGAGAATGCTGCTTCCACAATGTCTAGCATTTGCAAAGGTGTAGGAGGCCAAAACTCTCCTCTGGGGTGGGTTGTTGTTGTTATTGTCTGCTCCACCAGGTGGATTGGTTGAATGTTCCTCCATATCTTGGAATTCTTCTTCTGATTCCTCTTCTCCAACAATATTTTTCCCTCTTTCAGCTCTTCTTAACCTCTTGAGAGTTCTTTCGTCTTGTTCATGAAAGGTGGGTGTGGTTCTTCTTGTACCTGACATACAAGCAGAACATAAGAAACACTCAAACCAGTGACACTTCAATCTACTGCTAGAATGAAGTTTTAGTTAGCTTAAGCAAAAATTCAAACAGTTAGTGGGTAAATTGAAAATTAAAGAACAGAAAAGTGAAAGTGCTTGATCTAGATCACCACCTCACTTAATCATTGTCAATCTAATCAATCCCCGGCAACGGCGCCAAAAACTTGATGTAGTAGAAAACGATCTGACACAAAACTCACCGGCAAGTGCACCGGGTCGCATCAAGTAATAATAACTCACGGGAGTGAGGTCGATCCCACAGGGATTGAAGGATTGAGCAATTTTGGTTTAGTGGTTGATTTAGTCAAGCGAATCAAGATTTGGTTGAGTGAATTTTGATTTGCAGAATTTAAATTGCATGAGAAGTAAAGGGAATGGGTAAATTGCATGAAATTAAAGAGAACTAAAATTTAAAGTGCTGAATCTTAAAGAACAAGAAATTAAATGGCAGAAACTTAGAACGCAAGGAATGTAAATTGCAGAATCTTAAAGTGCAAGAGATGTAAATGGCTTGGATTGTAAAGGGAATTGGGAATTGGATTTGCAAAAATTAAACAAGGAAAAGTAAAATTCAACAAGCAGAGGAGTAGAAGATAACTTGGATTGAACCGGATCTAAAAACAGAATTGTAAATGAGCATGAAAAGCATTAAACAGAGGATGTAAAATTGGAATTTAGATCTCAAGACCCAAGAGACTAGATAACCAAGTCTAGATCTGAATGCCTTCCTAGATCCAACAAGAACAATTGCAAAGGAAATGTAAATTGCAAAGAAAGTAGATGAAGAAGCAATTAACCGAAACTGAAATTCAATTAAGCAGAGAATTAAACAAGATCCCAAGGTGAGATTGAAACAGATTTCCTTCAATTCTCCAACCCAAGATCCAAGACAATTGTAATTGAAATTGAAAGCAAGAAAACTAAGAGGAAGGGAATTCAATTCTCCTTCCCCGAGACTTAGAAATTAAAATTCACTCAATACCAAAAGCTCTCCGAAATCTCTCTATGAAAACTAAAAGGAAAAGCTCTCTTAAAAACTTAAATCCTATGCTATTTATACACCTTCTTCAAATGGTCTTCAAGCCTTCAATTGGGCCTTTGCTCTTGATGGAATTGGGATGATAGAGGCCTTGGTTGATTGCACTTGGAGTTTGGAGAAGAACCGAATTGAACCGGGTTTGGAATCATGAAAGCTTGAGTAAAAGTTTGAGTAAAAGTTTGAGGCAAACTTTTACTCCAACTTTTCACATCAGCCACCCTCTTTTGCTGATACCAACGTTGGGGCAAAAGTTTGGGGTCAAACTTTTGCTCCAACGTTGGCCTCCTCTTGCACACTCATGGCGCCAACGTTTGCCAAAAAGTTAGAGGCAAACGTTGGCGCAAACTTTTGCTCTCCAGGGTGTGTTGTTCATGCGCCAACATTTGCCAAAAAGTTTGAGGCAAACGTTGGCGCAAACTTTTTCTCTCCAGGGTGTTGATTTGTGATGCCAAAAGTTTGCCAAAAAGTTTGAGGCAAACTTTTGGTCCAGCTTTTTGCCCAAAAGTTTGCACAAAAGTTTGAGGCAAACTTTTGCTCCAGCTTTTTGCCCAAAAGTTTGCACAGAAGTTTGAGGCAAACTTTTGGTCCAGCTTTTTGCTCCCTGGTTCATTTTCACTTATTCCAAAAGTTTGAGCTAAAGTTTGAGGCAAACTTTTGCTCAAACTTTTTGTCCTCTCTTCCTCCTAGCCATTCCTTCTTGCTTCAACCTTTCTCCAAGCTTTCTTCACCTATCATTAATCAACCAAACACATCAAAGCTATGCTCAAAATCATGAGATATTCATTCTTTCATAATATGTGACAATTATAGCATAAAACCTCATGAAATTGCATTAATTCATACATGGTTGATTAAATCAAAGAAATCATGAAAATCTACCCAATTGGCTTGCTTATGGCTCAAGAAAGTGCATAATTCAATTGAAAACAAAAGAAAAAGGCTAGTGAAACTAGGCTAAGATGACTTGTCATCAATAGTTACTAAACCAAGCAATCAACCTTTCTTACAAACGTTTTGGTTGTCACAAGTAACAAACCCCTTAAAATTGATAACCGAGTATTTAAACCTCGGGTCGTCTTCTCAAGGAACTCCAGGGAAGTATGTTCTTATTATTGGTTATGGAGATTGTAAATTGGGGTTTCAAGAATAAGGAATAAGTAACTTAATGGCGGGTAAATTAAATGGCAATTAAAATAAATAAATAGCTGCAAGAAAAACTTTTGGCAAGGTATGAGAAATTGGAAGTCCAGACTTAGTTATTCTTATCAATAACAATGAAAGTTGAATCTTAATTCCACTTAGTCAACCTTTACTAAAGTAAAGGAAAGTCAAGGGACTAATTAGTTTGATCTTCGAATCCTATTTAATTCCTGAGAAAAGGTTAGGATTATTGAAGCTCAGTTCAATTAGCAAAGATAATAGTTATCAATTATGTTGAGATAAGATAACTCCTGAGTTACTGCTTTCTTAACCAAGACCAGAAGAGAAAAGAGTAAATTTGCTGGAATAAAAAAAATGCCTTAAGATGTAAAGCAACAATAACATAAATTAAAGAAAGCAATCATGAATTGAAATACCTCAAATAACATTAATAAGGGAAATTATAATCTAACATGAAGGGTTCATAAACTAGATTGGAAGAATAAATAAAATTAAAGAACCTGGGATTGAGAGTCACTCCTAAAACTAAGAGAAGTCCTAAATCCCAAGAGAGAGAGGAGAGAACCTCTCTCAAAACTAGATCTAAATCATGGAAAATAACTAAATTGGCGAGCTCTCTCTGAATGGATGCGTTCCCACACTTTATAACCTCTAGTCTATGCCTTCTGGACTTGGATTGGGCCAAAAAGGGCTTCAAAAATTACTGGAAGCGTTTTCTGCAATTGCTGGTGCGTGGCCTCTGTCACGCGTCCGCGTGGGTCATGCGGTCGCGTCATTCGGAGCTTTTCTTGTCACGCGGTCGCGTCAGTCATGTGACCGCATCATATTCGTTCTGCTTAAGGCGCACGGTCGCGTCAGTCATGCGGCCGCGTCGCTGTTGATTCGCGCTTGGCATACGATCGCGTCGTCCAGGCGATCGCGTGGATGCCAGTTTCTTCAGAACTCTGTTTTGCACTTTCCTTCCATTTTTATATGTTTCCTTTCCATCCCTTAAGTCATTCCTGCCTTAGAAGATCTGAAACTACTCAACACACTAATCACGGCATCGAATGGAAATAAAGGTAATTAAAATAATTACTTTTAAAGCATAGAAAACATGCTTTTCACATACATCACATAATAAGGAAGGAGAAGTAAAATCATGCAATTAATATGAATAAGTGGGTGAAGGATTGAATAAATCACTCAAACTAAGCACAAAATATATCATAAAATATGGGTTTATCAACCTCCCCACACTTAAACAATAGCATGTCCTCATGCTAAATTCAAGGTAATAAGTAAGGTTAAAGTGATGGAATGTTATGCAATGCAATCTAATCTAAATGCAACTACCTAAATGCATCATGCAATTCTAATTTATTCACTCATATATAAAGCTTACAGGTAGTTAAATTAATTCACATTCTCAAGGAGTCATATATGTATATATAGCCAAGCCTTAGATAATCAATAAGCACTTTTACAATTGAGATGGGAGAAAAAGCATTTTATGAACTTGCAAGACAATTAGATAATTCAAACAGGGATAAATGTTAATGAGCTATTGAACCCTCACTGGATTTGTGTTTACTCTCTAGTCACTCAGTGTTTATTGGGTTAATCACTCTATTCCTCTTTTTTATTCTTCCTTTCTATAATTTTGTTCTTCATCTAACCAATCAACAATTATAGAATACAGTCATACCAAAAATCATGAGGTCTTTAATTAAGGTTGTAATGGGGCCAAGGTAAAGGTAAGGATATATGTATAAGGCTAAGTGAGCTAATAAGTGAATCCTTAGTTAGACTAAGATCTCACCTAACATACATACTTAGTAAAACAAAACTTCTTTACCTATTTTTCCATATTTTCCCACTTGATGTTACATGCTCATGTTTTAATTTTATTTTTTTATCCCATGTGCATTGCTTTTATTTTGCATTTGGGAAATTCTTTTGTATCTCCTTTATTAAATACTGAAAAATAACTTTTTTTTTATGCACATGGTAATTTAATCACTTTGATTTCTCATGAGCATGCTTCCCAAAATTTCTTAATTTGAGTTATTTTATTCCTTTCAACTTTTCTACCTTTTGTTTTTATCATCCATGTTCCCAATAGGTTTGCCATTTTTTAAACTATTCATAATTTTCTATCTTAAGCTAACCAAGGATTCAACTTGGGATTTTATTTTGTTTTTCTGCTTAAGGCTAGTAGTGTGGCTAATATAATAAAAGGGGATTTAAAGGCTCAAGGGGGCTAACAAGGGTGATGTAGAAGGTAGGCTATTTTGGGATAAGTGAGCTAAAATCAAATAATGGCCTCAATCACTCTCTTGGTATATATCTACATTCTATATTCTATATTCTATAATCGGACATATAGATTAAAACAAAGTAAAGAATACCAGAATATAAAAGAAGGGTAAAACACACAGGAAAAAAATTATGGTTTGAATGTAACCATACAATTAAGCTCAAAACTCACAGGCTATGTGTTCTCTAGCTCAAAAATCATTTATCACTTATGTATGTCATGCAGGTTTAGTTAAAAATTCTCATTATTCTCAATGTAAAACTTATATTGAATGGCTTTAAAGTTCTAGTGTTTCTCCTTGATGAAGTGTTGTTAACTAACATGTAATGCTATATATACAAGGTGTGGGTTGTTTTGATTCTGTTAAAGTCTCTAGTTTACTTCCCTTTTTATATTTTCCAATTTAAACTAAGCTATCTTATGCTAAAAAGGGTAAACTATACTAATTAATCTACAATTTCTATAACTAATAAGTTAGAATTGCAACTAAACTAAGTGGCTAAAATATGAACTAAAAATGCAAAATGCAGAAATAAAGTAAAAATACATGAAAGTAGCAATGTATAAGTACTCAGAAAATAAAAATAAAAATAAAGGGAAAAATACAGAAAAATATCCAAAATAAAAGAAAAAGAGTCTGTAGTGGTTCACCAAAATAATATGCCAGAGATGGCGACCTCCCCACACTTAAAATGTAGCATCGTCCCCGATGCTCACTCAAGCCGGGTGTGAAGGGGTGTCATCACTGGAAGGGATGGTAGCTGGGGTCTCTGTGGTGGCTGGCTGAATGTCTGGCTGCTGGAGAGGAGGGGCTGTTTGAATGGGGATCTCAGGATCTGCAGCCTGGATCTGCTGGGGTGCTACCTGCTGGGTGTCTGCCTGCTCTGCCCCTTCCAGGGGATGGGTCTTTGCCTCGGGTGCATCCGCCTCCTCCTCAGATGCCTCGGATGGTGTGTCAGGCTCGGAGGAGATGTCGCCGAATTGTATCATCAGCTTCAGGTGCTCATAGCGTCGCTTGTTGCGATGCTCCATCTGGTCAAGTCGTCGAAACAAGTGGTGCACCAGATGATAGATAGGCTCTGTGACAGGTGGAGGTGCAGTGGTGGTGGCAGGGGTAGGTGGTGCAGCAGTGGAGGAAGAGGGACCGGCAGATGGTGTAGCTGTATCATCAGCAGTGGCAGTCAGGAATGGAGGTCTGTAGCCTAAGGCCAGGAAGTTCCTGCTGTGCAGGATAATCTTCTTGCATTCCGCAGCAGGTGGCCTCTCATCAGCATCCTCCCATGGCACGTCAGCTCGACGGCCCAGCTGTGTAACCAGATAGGGAAAGGGAAGAGTGCCTCGGACGTGGACCCTGGCCATATAGTGCCGGATAAAGCGTGGCAGGTATAGGTCCTTGCCCTCCATCACACACCATAGGAGGGTGATCATAGCGGCTGGTATCTCAGTCTCGTGAGTACTCGGCATAATGTAGTTTCTGAATATCTGATGCCATAGCCGAGCCTCATCATTCAAGTAAATTCGCTTGATCCCTTTCGGCATGGTGGTATTCTGACCCATGATCCAAGGAACTGACGGGTCAAGGTTAATCCGGGCCTTGACTGCATCCCAATCAAATCGCATATAGCGCATATCCTCCTCAGCTTTCTGATAGCCATCTGTCTGATCAGTCTTAGGCAGAAGTTTCAGAACCTCTTCTATTGCCTCCTCAGTAACCAGAATCTGCTTCCCTCTGAGGTTCACTGCATCTAGGGAAGTTTTGAAGTAGTTGCAGTAGAATTTCCTAACCCAAGATGCATTAACCTCAGTCAGAGGTCTCTCCAGAAAGAACCAGCCTCTTTGTTGGATTTGATCAGAGGTATATTGCTGGAGTTCTTCTGGGATCTTCAAAGTTCACTTCAGGTATAGGTTCCTAGAGTTTGCAAACACCGGATACTTCAGCTCACAGTATCGGTTTGCAAACTTTACTGGGTCATTGGCGGGAAGTAGCTGGTCGGCCTTCTCCTGCGGGGTAAAAGCTTTCTCCCGCAAGGAGGCATCATGCATGAGGTCGATGATAGACACGGAGGCTTCTCCTCATTTCCTTTTGCCAGTAGTGGCCTTGCCTTTTCCCTTTCTCTGGGAATCTGACATCCTAAAAAACAGAAAACCAGGATATAATAAAAATAGGAAAGCAAATAGGCAAATAATCAAAGAAAATACAAAGTGGCAAAGGAGCAATAGGATAATGAATATGAGTTAAGTAAAATGTTCATTTAGGATTGTATAGGAGTGTGATGCGTGAGCATCTTGTCTATCTTTTTCTAGTGAATTTGCATCTAATTTGTTGAGTTTAATTAAGAATTAATTATATTTTAGCCACTATGGATGCTATTTTGAGTTTTGTGCAATACTATTTATTTTAGGTAGCATTTGGCAGAATTTGATGAAGTTTCTGCAGAGAAAGAGAAGAAGCCAAGGAGATGACCAGCGAATACCGACGCGGACGCATGGCTCACGCGACCGCACGGAATGGAGAAAATCGCAATGATGCGATCGCATGCCTGACGCGAACGCGTGGACTGGAATCTGCACAAATGACGCGAACGCGTGGACGACGCGGACGCGTCACATGCGCCACGTGCAGAAAATGCAGAAAAACACTGGGGGCGATTTCTGGGCTGTTTTGACCCAGTTTCCAGTCCAGAAATCACAGATTAGAAGCTGCAGAATGGACAAATCAAGTGGTCCCACCCATCAGCTGAAGATTTGTTAATTAATTCGAATTTAAATTCAAATCTTAAATTAGAAAGAGATATTATTTTAAGTTTAATTTTAAATATTAGATTTTTTATTTATTAGGATTAGTTATAAAAAGGGATCTGATGCCATCAGATTGGAACTCTGTACATTTTTACCTGAATCCTTATTTTCTCTTTTCCATGAGCAACTAAACCTCCACTGTTAAGGTTAGGAGCTCTGTCTAATTCTATGGATTAATTTTATTGCTTTTACTACTTTAATTTATGTGTGGATTTATAATTTAAGAATTGTTTTCGCACTTTATTTTATGAATTTGGGTGGAACGGAAGTATGACTCTCTTTCTATTTGAGTTCTTGTAAAACTTGGAAAAGCTCTTTACCTGAACAACAGCTTGAAAACTATTTCTCCTAAATTTTAATTATCTGAATTTAATAGGATACGTGACATATAATCCTTTTACCTCTTAGATAATTAGAGTTTTTGTGGCATATAAACTAGAAATTGATTATCACCCTCTAATTGGAATTAATTGACCAAGGAATTGGTAGTTAATGAATTTTAGGGGAGACTAGGAAGGTCTAAGGAATTAGGGTCTAGTCACATACAGTTTGCCATAAATTAAATCCTGCATAATTAAATTAGTTAGTAAGAAAAGTTAATCCGAAAAAAATAGATAACTCTGAAACCTTAACTATCTTCTCCATATATTATTCCCATCTTAATTACTTGCCTTTCTTCAATATTTTTGATATTATTTAATGTCTTTTATATTGCATCTCAACACTATTTTCTGTCTGTCTAACTAATCCTATCAAATGCTATTGTTGCTTAATCCATCAATCCTCGTGGGATCGACCCTTACTCACGTAAGGTATTACTTGGTATGATCCGGTGCACTTGCCGGTTAGTAAGTGTGGTTATAAAAATACCGCACCAGAGTGAAAAGTCTGAAAAGAAGAAATCACAATCCAAAATGTAATTGAATGCAAGTTAAATAGAAAAATTAACATCATGCCTTGGTTAGAATGTTAAAAGAAAGTGAAAGAAAAGCAAAAAAAAAAAAAAGAAGTTTTGAAAAGGTTAGGTTGCTTAGAGTTAAAATTAGTGAGTTAGTGAAAAATGGGTTAAAGTAAGAGGCATAATGAAAATAGTCCAAGTAACAAGTAATCACAGGTAGAAGCTATACGTAACTCATATTCAAACAAGTAAAATAGTTTGATGATGATTCAAATAGAGATAAAGAAAGCAAAAAAAAAGAATCAAACATCAAAATTGCAGTTTAGGAACCAGGAAATCAAAGAGGATAAGAATGCATGCCCTGGAATTCATGAATGGTTTGGTTAAAGCAGAGGAAAACAAAGTTTAAGATTCCAAAATCAAAACATGAATGAAAGTCAAAAAGATTTATAAAAATTTGGGTAGCATTCCGGCTAAAATTGGATTCTCCCGGAAAATAAACAGCAATCAAACAGTTCATGTGAATTAAAAAAATCAAGCTGTAGTTACATATAATGAATATAAACATGAAAATTCAGAGTAAAGAGTAGCAATATACAAGAAATACAGCATATGAACAAGATCACAGCAGCAGCAGATTTACAAATTTGATAAAACAGAAACAAGAACAGTGCAAGTAAACAGACCTAAATCCACTAACCACATCCTAGGCTACCTAACAACCTAAAATCCACTAGAACATCCATATCTAACTAGCCTAGACATGAACATAAACGGAAAAATAAGAATAAACTACGAATGGATAAAAGGGATTGCGTGTTACGGAACCTGGAAGGCCAAATAATGAGAATAGGCATAAAGGTGGCTGGGGGTGGTGATGATGGCGGCGTCCGGTGCTAGGCACGGCGGCTGGCGGTGGTGGGCACGGCGGCATGGCTGTTCGGGGCAGGAGGGAAGAGAGGGTAATGGGGGTAGGGGAAGGGAGGGGGGAAAGGGGCGGTGTTGCAGGTGGAAGGGGGGTTGCGGTTGGGACGGTTGGCGGCAGTGGGTGGTGGCGCGGAGGGGAGCAGTGGCGGAGGAAGAGGGAGAAAGAAGAAAGAGGAAGAAAGAAGGGGGAAGGAAGGAAGGCGTGGCTGGCGGCAGCGTCTGGGTGGTCGGCGGCGTCTAGGTGGTGGTTGTGGTTTGGAGGAGGAGAGAAGGAAAGGGGTGGGGTTCAGGGGGGGCGCGAGAATAGGGTTTCGCGTGACCTAGGGGGGTTATAATTTAAATCCACACGGTCGCGTGGGGCACGCGGTCACGTGGCTGGAGCGAAAAAGGTGGTTGACGCGATCGCATGGATGACGCGATCGCGTGGAGAGCAAAAAAGAGTAAATGACGCGATCGCATGGGGCATGCGATCGCGTCACGGAGATTTGTTCTAAACGCACGAATCCAGCATTATTTCAGCGTAACTCTCTGTCTCCTATGGGGTGTTCGTGCAATCCATGTGACGCGGTCGCGTGGGATTGGTATTGTGGGAGGGACCCGATCGCGTGGGTGACGCGATCGCGTGGGCCATTTGTGCGAAACGCACAGTGGCTGCACGATTTTGAACCTAACTTTCTGGACGTTAGATGTTTACACCGATCTCCAGGTCACGCGGCCGCGTGGATGACGCGGTCGCGTGGGAAGTGTAGTTCGCCATTTGACGCGATCGCATGGGTTATGCGGTCGCGTCGCGCACCCTTTTTTTTTTCGCATGAAAAATGCAGAATGCAATGATTATTGTGAATGCTATGCATGATCCCAGGTTTAATAAAATAAAATAAAACTCAAAAATAAAACTAAATAAAAGTGTAAAAGGAACGATCATACCATGGTGGGTTGTCTCCCACCTAGCACTTTTAGTTAAAGTCCTTAAGTTGGACATTGGAAGGGCTTCCTGTTATGGTGGCTTGTGTTTAAATTCATCCAGAAATCTCCACCAATGCTTGGAATGCCAATAGCCTCCGGGGTCCCAAACTAGGCATGTAAAGCTTCTGAACAGCTTCAAACAGATTGTCAGGCTCCCGGGGTGACGAATGTCAGAATAGATTCCAGGATCCCAAGCCTTGTTTTTAGATCCGCCTCCGTCTTGATCTACATGTTTCCATCCGGGCGGTCTAGAAAGTAGATCCTCACCATGGTAACCAAACGTTTTCCATGATCCATTCGATTGAACATGATACCAATCTGTGCACTTCAAGTTGAAGCGTGGAACCTTATTAAACCTTGTACACCAGCTCTGAGCACGAGCCATTTCCCTCTTACTCTTAAAGCCGCAGAGGGCTCTAAGCTGGCCATCTGTTTCAAGTAAACCATATTCAAGTGAAAAAGTAAAGTTAAAAGTTAAGGATTGTACCCACTTGAAGCTTGTATTGGGTGGTAATGGCCTTGAGGAAGGTGTTTCTGGTGGTTCTGTAAGTTCTGCTCCCTGGTAATCTTCTGTGAATTTCTCCACTTCTTTGCAAGGATCTTCAAACGCATCATCACCCAGGTCAAAGTCTTCTATGTCTTCCTCATCACTCGAGTCATAGATTGGAGGTTGAGAGAAATCTACCTCCGCATCATCTTCGTATTCACTCGGGGAAGATACTTCAATCTTAGAGAATTCACTTGCGGATGCAAGTTCATCACTAAGAAAACTTGACTTGTGACTATCATCATCAAGAGAATTTGCTTCTTGGATTATTCCGTCTGATTCTTCATAAACAATTTGCCTTGGGGATCGTGTGCTATCCTCCTTAGCATTAACTGTAATGTCCTTGACGGATTTCTCTTCAGTTCTGGATTCCCATGGAGGTTCAGCATCTCCCAGATCTTCAACCAACTCTTCTTCTTGTACAATGACAGCTTCTTCTACTTGTTCTAGTACGAATTCATGCTCTGTCTTGTCCACTGGAGTCTCTAGTGTTTCCTTCATGCTACACTCTTCATTAGATAGTCCACATGGGGCTGTGGTCGGTCCTTGAATGTTCGCGCGTTTAGAAGCTAATTGAATTACTGCTTGCTCCAGTTGTCGAATGGTTGTTTGAAGTTTATTTACTGTTGCCTTGAGGCGAACCTCTGATTCTCTGGGTGATGGATTTGGACATGAAACATAGGGAAGTGGTGGTGCTTGGGAGTGATTGGATTGGAACTGGGGTAGGAAAGGATCATACGGTGGCGAATGGTGAAGAGAAGCTTGTGAGTGTGGTGGTCTGAGGTTATGTTGAGAGGATGGTCTATAGGCACGGGGTGGGGCTTGTTGGTAGTTACAAGGTTGTCCACCATATCTATCAGCTGGGTATGCATTGTAGAATGGTCGTTGTCCATGATATCTTGGAGGGTGTTGTTGCCTGAAGGATTGATTAGATTCTCTTGGCTCCATCCATCCTTGATTGGTCTGACCTTGATGCATATTCCTGCTGTAACTTCTATTTCCTTCAACAAAGTTAGAACCAAACTCAAAGCGAGAGGGGTGAGAGTTCATAGTAGCAATTAAAAATAAAAAGGAGAAACAAAAATAAATAAACAAGTAAAAGAAAAATATGTACAATAACCAATAATAAGGCACATGTTAGCACAAATCCCCGACAACGGCGCCATTTTGAAAGAGCTGAAGATTGATGGTTTAGAAGTTATGGTAAATACTCGTTGCAAGTATAGTTACTAAACCAAGAAATCAACCTTTCTAACAAACGTTTTGGTTGTCACAAGTAACAAACCCCTTAAAATTGATAACCGAGTATTTAAACCTCGGGTCGTCTTCTCAAGGAACTGCAGGGAAGTATGTTCTTATTATTGGTTATGGAGATTGTAAATTGGGGTTTCAAGAATAAGGAATAAGTAACTTAATGGCGGGTAAATTAAATGGCAATTAAAATAAATAAATAGCTGCAAGGCAAACTTTTGGCAAGGTATGAGAAATTGGAAGTCCAGACTTAGTTATTCTTATCAATAACAATGAAAGTTGAATCTTAATTCCACTTAGTCAACCTTTACTAAAGTAAAGGAAAGTCAAGGGACTAATTAGTTTGATCTTCGAATCCTATTTAATTCCTGAGAAAAGCTTGGGATTATTGAAGCTCAGTTCAATTAGCAAAGATAACAGTTATGAATTATGTTGAGATAAGATAACTCCTGAGTTACTGCTTTCTTAACCAAGACCAGAAGAGGAAAGAGTAAATTTGCTGGAATAAAAAAATGCCTTAAGATGTAAAGCAACAATAACATAAATTAAAGAAAGCAATCATGAATTGAAATACCTCAAATAATATTAATAAGGGAAATTATAATCTAACATGAAGGGTTCATAAACTAGATTGGAAGAATAAATAAAAATAAAGAACCTGGGATTGAGAGTCACTCCTAAAACTAAGAGAAGTCCTAAATCCCAAGAGAGAGAGGAGAGAACCTCTCTCAAAACTAGATCTAAATAATAGAAAATAACTAAATTGGTGAGCTCTCTCTGAATAGATGCGTTTCCACACTTTATAACCTCTGGTCTATGCATTCTGGACTTGGATTGGGCCAAAAAGGGCTTCAGAAATTGCTGGAAGCGTTTTCTGCAATTGCTGGTGCGTGGCCTCTATCACGCGTCCGCGTGGGTCACGCGGTCGCGTCATTCGGAGCTTTTCTTGTCACGCGGTCGCGTCAGTCATGCGACCGCGTCATATTCGTTCTGCTTAAGGCGCGCGATCGCGTCAGTCATGTGGCCGCGTCGCTGTTGATTCGCGCTTGGCACGCGATTGCGTCGTCCATGCGATCGCGTGGATGCCAGTTTCTTCAGAACTCCATTTTGCACTTTCCTTCCAATTTTATATGTTTCTTTTCCATCCTTTAGGTCATTCCTGCCTTAGAAGATCTGAAACTACTCAACACACTAATCACGGCATCGAATGGAAATAAAGGTAATTAAAATAATTAATTTTAAAGCATAGAAAACATGCTTTTCACATACATCACATAATAAGGAAAGAGAAGTAAAATCATGCAATTAATATGAATAAGTGGGTGAAGGATTGAATAAATCACTCAAACGAAGCACAAAATATATCATAAAATATGGGTTTATCAATTACCTGCACGTAAATCAACAGTATCAGTAGAAGAGGAGCTTGTTTCTTCCTCGGATGGTGCTTCAGATTCGCCCTCAGATGAGATTGGTGAATTGGTAAGAACAACTTCACCACCCCCAGAGGCTAACCGACGCCGAGCTCGCCTAATTCATGAAATAGTTCTTTCAATTTCGGGATCAAACGCGGCTAAGCTCGAGTCAGATAGTGAACGCGTCATTCAATGAAAGAAACATACAGCTCATGGTAATAAAATAAAATAAAAATATGCGAATATGTAAAATTAAAAGTATTTACACTAACTAATAATTTAGCACACTATTGCAACTCCCCGGCAACGGCGCCAAAAATTGATGTGGGCGAAAATTTGCCAATTAAGAATTTATAATAAGAACAGCGTTGCAAGTACAGTTCTTAACTGACGAAAGTTCTACTTATCAATTTAAAAGGGTTGTCACAAAATTAGAATAAAAATACTGGGAGTAGAAATCCCAGGTCGTCTCCCAACGAGTTGACAAAAGGGTGCTATTTTATTAGTTAGAAATTTTCCGAGAAATTTTAAGAGTTGGAGAACAGAAAAATAAGTGATTGTAAATTAAAGCAATGTAAATTAAAAGAGATTTATGTATTCAAAGTAAAAAGCCTTGACTGGGAGAAGATTAGTCGGAAGTTCTATCCTTGTTGGATTTTCTTAAGTATGATAGTAAAAGGTTGTTGTTTTTACTTAGTTAACCCTTACCGAATAAAGAAAAGTCAAGTAATTGAGCTAACTCTTATCCACAAGTCCTAATCCTCTCCTTATGGAAGGATTAGCATTAGTAAATAGAGAATTAGCCAACAACTTTCAATTAAAACCACCACTTGAGTATTCCAACTCAAGGGTCTCCTTTCAATCAACTCCCAAGTCAAGTTGGGAGTCTACTCCATTGACATGAATACAACGTTCACAGACATATAAAGGGAATAAAAGGAAGACATGATAAACTTAAACAAAATAATAACTGAAAATCAATTAAAGGTAAAAATAGTTCTTTGCATTAATAAATCCCAAAATCATAAACATACGTATCTGAACAGGGTTAATGGGCAATAAAAGAGTAAAGGAATAAGAAAACAAACTAGAATAATAGAAACTTCAACGGAGGTAGTGACTCTTCTGAATATCCAAAGCAAAAGCATAAAAAGCATAAAAGCTAGAACTATGAATGTGAAGAAAACCTAGAGGAGAATGATTTCTCTCTAAGATTTCAATCTAAAACTAAAACTATGCAAATGAGAATGTGTGTTGAGTCTCTGCTTGTCCCCTGGCTCTAGTCTGTGTTTTTCGGCCGAAAATTGGGTCCAAACTCAGCCCAAAATTGCCCCCAGTGTTTTCTGCGATTTCTGCAGGTAGTGCATGTCATGCATACACGTCAGTCACACGAACGCGTCGCTGGTCATCTTCGCGCGTCACGCGTACGCGTCAGGCATGCGCACGCATCGCCGTGCAAACTCCAATTCACGCGCATGCGTGAGCCACGCGTGCGCGTCGCTCCTCGCTGGTTGTCTCCTTTATTTCTTGTGTTCCTTCCATTTTTGCAAGCTTCCTCTCCATCCTCTAAGCCATTCTTGCCCTATAAAGCCTGAAAACACTTAACACACAGATCACGGCATCGAATGGTAAAAAGGGAAATTAAAATACACAATTTAGAGGCTTAGGAAGCAAGTTTTCAACCATAGAATAAAATTGGGAAGGAATTGTAAACTCATGCAAATTGTATGAATAAATGTGCAAAGGCTTGATAAAAAAGCACTCAATTGAGCGCAAGATAAACCATAAAATAGTGGTTTATCACAGCCCTCCGGAACCACAACAGCAACCTTGCGAAGAACCTCTGAGAAGGTAATCGGAATAAAAAGCACCTCTTAATGTGTAAGTTTTACTTAAAATCTCTTTTATTAGTTTTGATGGTATATATAATAGTAATTTCGGTTTATTCCTTAGTTTATTTGAGGTTCATTTGAATCTAGATATGAATTCGTTGTGTTTTTTTCTATGATTGAGTCTAAATTACTGTTTGTTCAAATCTGGAGTAATTTCGGTTCATTACTTCGTTTATTTGAGGTTCATTTGAATGCAGAAATGAATTCGATGTGTTTTTCTTGATGATTGAGCTTTTTTTACTACTAATTAAAATATGAAGTAAATTCAGTACAGCTGCCCTTCGAAACCCCAACACTAGGCCTGCAAAGAATCTTATGCAAGGCAAATGGATCAAGAACCTCCACAAAATGTGTAAGTTTTAGTTAATATCCTTTTTATTAGTTTTGATGTTATATCATAAAGCTTTTTGATTATTAGTTAAAACTTTTCTCTATCGTCTTGCAGTTCTACCTGTCCTCGGCATTGGGAAGATGATGCACCTTAATAGAGAGGATCACGATGGTTCAGAAATTTAGCAAAACAATTTCTTCGTTGATAGCATAGTCCAAACCAACAAATAACCCTCTCAATCAAATTTTAAAATTTCTAATTCAAATTAACCGAGAGTAATCAAACCTCGGGTCATCTTCCCTAGGAACTAGTGCCAATAAGCACACAATTTTGGCTGTGAAGAGCGAGGAATTTTCAATGATGAAGGAAGCAATAAAGAGATAAAAGAACGATCCAAAATTGCAATTAGTCAAGTAATAAAGGAATAAAATAACTTTGTATGTAATATGGACAAGTAAGACTCAAAATTGATGGAAAAGTGGTTCAAAACATAAATGAAGCCTTGACTTGGGATGAGTTATGGAATTCCTTCCTTGCCATAACCACAACTATGATAATTATGATGGATTAATCTCACCTAGTCAATTCTTAACATCGAAGAGTAAGTCAAGTGAGCATAATTGTGCTTAATTCGTAAATCCTAACTAACTTACTAATTACCTTAGTAAGAAGCTAGCGTTAGTGGAAACAAGGACAATTAACAACCCAAGAATTATCACTAAATATCGGACATTATGACTCTAATAATCCATATACTCATTTCCCCAAGCCAATGGGTGGAAATTTACCCCATAATCAAAATTGGCATTTCATCAAACACATAGTGGGCATAATCATAAAACATGGCAAAATTGGAAAATTACTTAAAACTATGAACAACCAATGATAAAAAATCAACACTAGTAACTCAAACAAACATATAATAACCATCAAACATCAAATTCATTAACTCAAACTCACAATTGCAAAACTATGTATATATTGACAAAGGAAATTAAAGTATAAGAAAATGTAGAACAAGTAGTGCAATAAAAGAGAAAATTAAGAAAATACTTACAATGAAAATAGCTAGAATCTAAGATCAAAATTGGGAATTGAAAACTTGTAGATAAACCCTAATTACATCCTAAGAAATTTGAGAGAAAACCTAAACTAAACTACCCTAAAACTATCTTAAGTGTGTTGTATGATGTATATTAGTGTATGGTGTTGCTTGCCCCTTCATATATGCTTTAGCACCTTTAGAAATGGGCTAAAAAGCCCTCAAAATTGCGAGCCACGTGACTTTTTAATGAAGTCACGCGCTGGTACTTGTCTGTATGCACAGAAGTTGTGCATGGGTACACTTGCTTATTTCTGTTCTGTGCATACGCACAGAAGTTGTGCGTAGGTACACTTGCTGATTTTGACCCTTGTGCGTAGGCACAGAAGGTGTGCGTAGGCACACTCTGAAATGCTTCTCTCTTTTGATTTCTTCATGTTTCCTCCCAATTCTATGCTTTTCTTCCACTCTTATCAAGCCATTCCAACCTATTATACCTAAATCACTCATCAAAACCATCAAGGCATCGAATAGAATGAAAGTGAAATAAAATTGATTAAATTAAGCATAAAATAGCATGTTTTCCCAATTGGGCATGATTTAGAGAGAAAACACAAAAGCATGCTATTTAGGTGAATAAATGTGGGTTTATATGATGAAATCCACTCAAATCAAACCAAAATTTATCATCAAATATGGATTCATCAATTCCTCCACACTTAAATAATAGCATGTCCTCATGCTAATCATAATCAAAGGAGACGGGTAAAAGGACAAGCAACTTATTCAATGAAAATACTTATATGCATGCAACTATGCAAAATGCTATCTATCTATATCTATACTATGGTCTCTATTGAGTTTGGCAAAAACAAACAATAGAATTCCAATCAATCCAAAATAAATCCTTAGGGCTAAGGCAAGAAAATATAGCAATATGATTAATGTCCAAAGATTTGATTTGAAATTTCCAAAAACTAACAAGCAACTTGCAAGAAGATACAAGATAAGAAATGAGAACATAGAATTGAGCAATTGAACCCCTCACCGGATGTGTATACACTCTAGTCGCTCAGTTTGTAGGGCTTATGGTGCGTGGCAGAAGTTAGGCCAATTAAGAGATTATAATATAATAGAACAGCGTTGCGAGTATAGCTCTTAACCAGCTAAAATCCGCCTCACCAATTTAGAAGAGTGTCACAAAAATTCTGAATAAAAATACTGGGAGTATGAGTCCCAGGTCGTCTCCCAACGAGTTGCGAGAAAGGATGCTATTTTATTAATTAGGAATTTCCAAGAGAGTTTAAGTTTGGATAACGAGTAATTAAATAATTGTAAATTAAAGCAATAAAAACTAAGAATGATTATTAATATTCTAGATAAAAAGCCTTGACTGAGGGAATGATTAATTGGAAGTTCTATCCTTGTTGGGGTCTCTTAAGTGTAGTATTAAAAAGGTTATTGTTTTCACTTAGTTAACCCTTACTAAATAAAGGAAAGTCAAGTGATTGAGCTAACTCTTATTCGCAAATCCTAGTCCTCTCCCTTGGGAAGGTCTAGCGTTAGTAAATACAGAACTAGCCAACAATTTCCAATTCAACCATCACTTAAGCCTTCCAACTCAAGTGTCTCCTTTTAATCAACCCCCATATCAAGTATGGAGTCTACTCCATTGACATGAATATAATGCTCATAGAAATATAAAAAGAAGACATAATAAATTGAATAAAATAAAGCTTTGAAAATTAATTAAAGATAAAGTAATCCTTTTCACTAACAATCCATGAAAATAATCCAACTATCACTTTAAACAAGAATTAAGAATATGGAATAAATAAAAGAGCAAGTAAGGAAACAAACTCGAATAGTATCTTCAACGGAGGTAATGACTCTTTAATATCCAAAAGCAAAACAAATAAACTATGAATGTAAAGGAGAACCTAGAGGGAGAGTAATCCTCTCTAAATTCAGATTTAAAAACCTAAAACTATCCTAATAAGATTATGTGAATGTATCTCTGTGTGTGTGTTGAGTCTCTGCATGTTTTCTGGCTTTATTCTGTGATTCTAGGCCGAAAACTAGGTCAAAACGCAGCTCAAAATCGCCCCCAGCGTTTTCTGTTAATTCTGCAGATCGCGAAGGTCACGCGTACGCGTCGTCTACGCGCGTGTCATTTGGCGAATTTCCTTGTCACACATACGCATCGTCCATGCATTCGCGTCATTTGTGCAGACTCCAATCCACGCGTACGCGTCAGGCACGCACACGCGTCGCTACAATTTTCTCCATTATGCGCACTCGCGTGAGCCATGCGCGCACGTCGGTGTTCGCTGGTCATCTCCTTAGTTTCTTGTGTTCCTTCCATTTTTGCAAGCTTCCTCTCCATCTTCTAAGCCATTCCTGCCCTATAAAGCCTGAAACACTTAACACATGGATCACGGCATCGAATGGTATAAAGGAGAATTAAAATATACTAATTAAAGATCTTTAGGAAGAAAGTTTTCAATCATAAAACAATATTAGGAAGGGATTATAAAATCATGAAATTAGTATGAATAAGTGGGTGAAGACTTGATGAAACTACTCAATTAAACACAAGATAAACCATAAAATAGTGGTTTATCAGCTTAATTACTCAATTCTGCTTTAATCATGTTTTGTAGGATTTACTAGTCATCTGACAATCAACAACATTTGATGCATGAATGCAAATATCATGAGGTCTTTGGAGGGTTGTAATGGGGTTAGGGTAAGGGTAGGATTAATATAGTTAAGTGGACTAGTAGATTGGATCTTTTATTAGCTCAAGTGTCCCACCTAATCCTATATTAACCTTTTTACACTAAAAGAAAAACAAGCTAACTTCCCATTCATTCCCTTTTTTCACACTCACTCATACATTCTTCTTTCTAATTCAACCACATATGCATCCTTTATATACATTCTTATTATCATTCATTTTTCTTTTCTATTTTTTCTTTTCTCTTCTTTTTTCTTCTTTTTTTTAAATAAACAAAGCATGTACACCAAAATTTTTCTTTTCTTTTATCATAAAAAAGAGATGCATATGTTTTCAGTAATGAATGCATGAATGTTTACCCAATTTGCCAAATTTTCTCAATGAATACTCAAAGTAAACTCACTACCAATGTTTCCCCCACAAATTTCCCCCCACTTGAGTAACACACTCTCTTCAATCCAAGCTAATCAAAGATACAATTCATGGACATTAATAGTTTTTCACTTAGGGAGAAAGATGTGCTTCAAATTAGAACAAAAGGGGAATCAAAAGGCTCAAAATTGGGTTACAATAGTAGATATAAGGGTTGGCCATATGGGTTAGTGAGTTCAATTAAAAAATGGCCTCAATCATACTAAATGCATTCAAAATATTAAATATAGAACATAAAGACTCAAACAAATCTAAGATCACAATCGCAAAGGAGTATAACACACAAGAATAAAATTTATGGTTGAAAATGTGCAACCATTCATTAAAGCTCAAGTCTCACTAGGTGTTTTGTTCAAGCTCTTTTCTATGTTCCATAAGAAAAATACTTCAAGCAAGTTGAAAAACAAGTTTCAAATCTAATCAATGGAATGACCTAAAAGAGATTTCTTGTAAATTCTTTTGTTGTTTTTACCAACTTTATTTCCTATACTAGGTAACATGCAAATATTTACTACTATAAAGGTATAAGCAAACTAAGATATATGTATAAGCAAACTAAGTAAAATGTAATAAAATGAAATACTAACTAATATTCACAAAAAACATAACTACTAAAAACTAAAAAAAATAGTTCAAAGTGTTAGAAAGAAAAATTTATGCCCCAAAAATTGCGGATCCTTCCCCACACTTAAACGTTGCACGGTCCTCCATGCATGCACATAATCCGGGGGTGAAGAGATGTGAGGCTCCACCTTTAGCTGGTGGGCACCGGGGCTCAGGTCGTTGTATAAAACAAACAAGCAAGAATTGAGGAAAACGTTTATATGAGTGTGGTACGATAGAAGACAATGTGTGTATTCTAAGTGTGCACACAGTTTAGAACACACACATTGGCCGGGTAGAACGATAACCACAAAAGTAAAATAAAAAGCATGTGTTCCTCAATTAAGTGGCCTAGGTTGTAAGTAAAGCATAAGTAAGAGTTAAGGCACAAACAAACCTAGGTAACCACAACTAAAGTGAATTGAATATATGGTGCACGAAATTGTGATTCACGCTTTTCACAACTCCACAAAACTAACCAGCAAGTGCACCGGGTCATCCAAGTAATACATTACGTGAGTAAGGGTCGATCCCACGGAGATTGTCAGCTTGAAGCAAGCTATAGTTATCTTGTAAATCTCAGTCAGGCGGATTGAAATGGTTATGAGGTTTTGATAATTAAAAGATAAATAAAACATAAAATAAAGATAAAGATGCTTATGTAATTCATTGGTGAGAATTTCAGATAAGCGTTTGGAGATGCTTTGTTGCTTCTGAACCTCTGCTTTCCTATTGTCTTCTTCCAATCATGCGTGCTCCCTTCCATGGCAAGCTGTATGATCCTCTCGGATGAAAAATACCAGGTACGATCTCTGCACGGCTAATCAACTGTCGGATTTCTCGTCTCGGATGAAAAATACCAGGTACAGCTACCGCACGGCTAATCATCTGTCGGTTCTCACTAGCGTCGGAATAGGATCTTTATCCTTTTGCACACTGTCACTGCGCCCAACATTCACAAGTTTGAAGCTCGTCACAGTCATCCCTTCCCAGATCCTACTCAGAATACCACAGACAAGGTTTAGACTTTCCGGATCTCAGGAATGCTGCCAATGGTTCTAGCCTATACCACGAAGGTTCTAATCTCAGAATCGGATGCTCTATTGTCAGGAGAGACGATGCGAATCGCGGATCAGAGACCCAAGAGAATATAATCTGGCTGTCGTCCAGTGACTACGTTGAACATCATGTAGACCGTTTGTGGTTGTCAGGCACGCAGATCTTGGCTAAGCGAGTAACGAAGATAGTGGGTGATTGTCACGGGTCACCCCTTCATTCTGACTTAACTGAATTAAGTACAAGAGTATATCTTGGAGAAGAAGTAAGCGTGAATTGAAAGAAAAACAATAGTACTTTCATTAATTCATGAACGACAGCAGAACTCCACACCTTAATTTATGAGGTGTAGAAACTCCACCGTTGAAAATACATAAGAGAAAAAGGTCTAGGCATGGCCGTGTGGCCAACCTCCAAATGTAACATAAGATAGTCTCCAAAGTATTTAAAAGATATGAATACAATAATAAAAAGTGCTATTTATACTAAAACTAGTTACTAAGTATTATAGAAAATAAGTAACTAAGTGTAGATAGTGCAGAAATCCACTTCCGGGGCCCAGTTGGTGTGTGCTTGGGCTGAGCATTGAGATTTACACGTGCATAGGCCTTTTCTAGAGTTAAACGCCAGCTTGGATGTCAGTTTGGGCGTTTAACTCCAGTTCTGGTGCCAATTCTAGCGTTTTACGCCAAAAAAGGGTCTTTGGTAGGCATTTAAATGCCAGTTTGGGCCATCAAATCTCGGGCAAAGTGTTGACTATTATACATTTCTGGAAAGCCCAAGATGTCTACTTTCCAACGCAATTAAGAGTGCATCAATTGGGCTTTTGTAGCTCCAGAAAATCCACTTCGTGTACAAGAGGGTCAGAATCCAACAACATCTCCAGTCCTTTCTTAGCCTCTGAATCAGACTTTTGCTCAGGTTCCTCAATTTCAGCCAGAAAATACCTGAAATTACAAAAAAACACACAAACTCATAGTAAAATTCAGAAATGTTATTTTTGCATAAAAACTAATAAAAATATAATAAAAGTAACTAAAACATACTAAAAACTACGTAAAAACAATGTCAAAAAGCGTATAAATTATCCGCTCATCAATATATGAGATATTGGATATTAAAATTGTGCAAGTGAAAGCGCAAGATGAATGTAAAATGGCACAATCAACAATAACTAATTCCATGATGAGAAGAAAACTACTTGTTCATCCTTAAACATAATGAAATACTCACATGGTAAAGGTACTCATTGCAAAAAGTGATAAGCTTAATAAGAATCAAGTTGAGTCACTCAAACAAATGCAAAGCATTAACAAGAAACAAGTACCGGTCATGTGATGAATTTGATATGAAAATCATGATGAACAAGTAATTTCAACTGAATTCACTTAATTTAATATGCACTCCTAAATAATTTGTCCTAGGATACGATCAAAACATGAATCATCAAACCCACTAGGTCCTAGTATTTAAAGCAAAGTATAAGTGCATTGATGAAATTCAATCAAGAAGCAACCCAATCAACATCAATCAAATACTTGGAATTTATTTAATTAACAAACAACTAAACCAAAACTAATATAATTACTAAAATGAAAATGAGATGCAGTGAAAACTAAGTAAAATAAGTAGAAAAACAAGGGAAAATCAAGAGAAGAGAGGGGTGGAGGGGGCGGAAGTGTGTTAGGGCTTAATTCAAAGTGCAATCAAAATTTTGCCCAAAACAACACTGGTGCGTATGCACACAGGGTGAAACAGAGAAAGTGAGTGGACGCACAAGCGTATGCGAACGCTCTGAGCAGATAGAGGATTAAGAAGTGTGCGTATGCACAAGTGTGTGCACACGCACAGAAGACTCTTTTTTTTAATAACTTGGGGAAGGATCATGTGTGCGCGTGCACTAGGGACCGTGCACACGCACAAGAACAAAAATGTATACGGGTTCACATGCACAAGGCGTGCCAGTGCTCCCAGCAGAAAGGGTGAAAGCTGGTGTGTGGACGCACAAGGCTGTGTGCGCGTACAGAGTGCGAAAAGAGGTTCGTGTGCATATGCACAGATGGGTGCGCACGCACAAAGCGCAAGAAAAATAGGGGAGCACCCACGCACAAGTCGTGCGAGCGCTCTTAACAGAGGACGCATAGGCTTGTGTGCGCGCGCACAAAGAGGTGCGCATGCACAGAGCGCAAAATATAAAGATTGTGTGCGTACGCATAAGAGTGTCCGCACGCACAGTGCCCTGTTTTTCGAAAAACTTTTCTTCAAATTCTAGGGCAGTCTACCTTAGCTCAACAAAAGTTCGACCCATCAACATTCAAAAATCCATAAATGCGTGATCCATATGAAAATTAACCTACTAAACTCAAAATTAAACTAATCCTACGCTAGCTAAGATAAACAAAAATGCAATTAAGCCAAATTATAAACAAACAGAAGGGTTGGAAAAATGTTACCATGGTGGGGTGTCTCGCACCTAGCACTTTAGTTTATAGTCCTTAAGTTGGACTTTTTGAGGAGACTCTTGTTAGGGTGGCCTATGTTTCCACTCCTCATTGAATTTCCATCCAAGCTTGCACTTCAAAGCTCCTCCGGGATCCCATATTCTAGTTTCCTATTCTCCTTCTTGTTGATCTCTATGCTTCAAGCCAGATGGACGAATGGACAAAATATCAAATTACCCTTAACGCATCCCAACATTTTCCGGAAACCACTCATTTGTGCTTCACACCATGCTTGAATCCCAAAGCTTGAATTGTCTTTCTTAATGAGCTTTGGATTCCCTTGGCAACCATCACTCCTTCCTCCACTATGTAACAACTTAAGAAGAGCCTTAATATTAAATATGTTTAAAGTCGTTGTAATATCCAAGCTATCAGAGTGGTACAGCCGATAGCGTGATATTCTGGCGGCAAGAGTGTCACGGTAAATGCACTAGGCAATACCAAGTAATTCCTTTTAACTTTTTATTTTACATCTTATGCTTTTAATTAGAGTATCTTGGTTGATGATTTTAGTTTCGTATCTTTTTCTTAGAAAAAATACCCCTAAAATCCCCGATTAAAATTTTTAGAACAAATAATTGAATGAAAAACAGAGTTTACTTGAGGTTCAAATATGGAGTAAATTCGGTTCATTTCTATGTGGTTTAATTGAGGTTTATTTGAATCCAAAAATAAATTTGATATGTTTTTAATCCTCCGATTTTAATCTTAGTTGATGATTTTAATTTGGTATCTTTTTTATTAGGAAAAATACCCCTGAAATTCGGGTAAGAGTTTTTAGAAGAAGGAAATGGCATGAAAAAAAAAGGAAAAACAGAGTTTACAACCTCCAAATATGTAAGTTGAAATATTTACGTTGGTCTTTTAGATCTAGGTAATAATTTTTGTTAAATTAATCACACAAAATCTTTGTTTAATTGTTAGCAGCAATATACTTGATTCTCAACTATAAATCATAGCGGTTGGAGAAGAAATTCATTCTCAACCTCTGGATATGTGAGTTTTTCAATGTTCAGCTTTCAGTTTCTCAGTTCCTATTCTAATCATTCAACATTAACTTCTTCCTTGTTACCTTCTTTAGAGTTCCTATTGCAGTGTCTCTTCCAAGTTCTCTTGTAGAAGAGATAATAAAACATCAAAAGACCTTTACCAAGTCAAACAGAAAAAGCTTCTATAAATGAGTAAGTTGTACTTAAAATTATTTTTATTAGTTTTAATGGTATAGGATAATAATTTCAGGTCAATATTGAACTCTTTTTTGTTTAATGCAGCAGCCCTTCGGAACCACAACAGCAACCCTGCGAAGAACCTCTGGCAAGGCAATTGGAACAAAAAGCACCTCTTAATGTGCAAGTTTTACTTAAAATATTTTTTATTAGTTTTGATGGTATATATAATAGTAATTTCGGTTTATTCTTTAGTTTATTTGAAGTTCATTTGAATCCAGATATGAATTCGCTGTGTTTTTTTCTATGATTGAGTTTAAATTACTGCTCCGGAGTAATTTTAGTTCATTACTTCGTTTATTTGAGGTTCATTTGAATCCAGAAATAAATTCGATGTGTTCTTCTTGATGACTGAGCTTTTTTTGCTACTAGTTCAAATATGAAGTAAATTCATTACAGCTGCCCTTCGAAACCCTAACACTTAGTCTGCAAAGAATCTTATACAAGGAAAATGGATTAAGAGCCTCCACAAAATGTGTAAGTTTTAGTTAATATCCTTTTTATTAGTTTTGATGTTATATCAAAATTCTTTTTGATTATTGGTTAAAACTTTCCTCTATCGTCTTGCAGTTCTCCCTGTCCTCGGCATTGGGAAGATGATGCACCTTGATAGAGAGGATCACGATGGTTCAAAAATTTAGCAAAAAAATTTCTTCATTGATAGCATAGTCCAAACCAACAAATAACCCTCCCAATCAAAGTTTAAAATTTCTAATTCAAATTAACCGAGAGTAATCAAACCTCGGGTCGTCTTCCCTAAGAACTAGTGCCAATAAGCGCACAATTTTGGTTGCAAAAAGCGAGGGATTTTCAATGATGAAGCAAGCAATAAAGAGATAAAAGAATGATCCAAAATTGCAATTAATAAAGTAATAAAGGAATAAAAGAACTATGTATGTAATATGGATAAGTAAGACTCAAAATTGATGGAAAAGTGGTTTAAAACATAAATAAAGCCTTGACTTGGTATGAGTTATGGAATTCCTTCCTTGCCATAACCACAACTATGATAATTATGATGGATTAATCTCACCTAACCAACTCTTAACATCAAAGAGTAAGTCAAGGGAGCATAATTGTGCTTAATCCGCAAATCCTAACTAACTTACTAATTACCTTAGTAAGAATCTAGCGTTAGTGAAAACAAGGACAATTAACAACCCAAGAATTATCACTAAATGTCGGACATTGTGACTCTAATAATTCATATACTCATTTCCCCAAGGCAAGGGGTTGAAATTTACCCCATAATCAAAATTGGCATTTCATCAAACACATAGTGGGCATAATCATAAAACATGGAAAAATTGGAAAATTACTTAAAATAATGAACAACCAATGATCAAAATCAACACTAGTAACTCAAACAAACAAATAATAACCATCAAACATCAAATTCATTAACTCAAACTCAAAATTACAAAACTATGTATATATTGACAAAGGAAATTAAAGTGTAAGAAAATGTAGAACAAGTAGTGCAATAAAAGAGAAAATTAAGAAAATATTTACAATGAAAATAGCTAGAATCCAAGATCAAAATTGGGAATTGAAAACTTGTAGATAAACCCTAATTACATCCTAAGAAATTTGAGAGAAAACGTAAACTAAACTACCCTAAAACTATCCTAAGTGTGTTGTATGATGTATATTAGTGTATGGTGTTGCTTGCTCCTTCATATATGCTTCAGCACCTTCAAAAATGGGCCAAAAAGCCCTCAAAATCGTGAGCTACCTGACTTTTTAATGAAGTCGCGCGCTGGTACTTGTGGTAACGCACAGATGTGTGCGTACGCACACTTGCTGATTTTTCCTCCTATGCGTACGCACAGAAGTTGTGCATGGGCACACTTGCTAATTTTCATTCTCTGCGTACCCACAGAAGTTGTGCGTAGGCACACTTGCTAATTTTGACCCTTGTGCGTAGGCACAGAAGGTGTGTGTAGGCACACTCTGAAATGCTTCTCTCCTTTGATTTCTTCATGTTTTCTCTCAATTCAATGCTTTTCTTCCATTATTATCAAGCCATTCCAACTTATTACACCTGAAATCACTCATCAAAACCATCAAGGCATCGAATGGAATGAAAGTGGAATGAAATTGATTAATTTAAGCACAAAATAGCATGTTTTCACAATTGGATATAATTTAGAGAGAAAACACAAAAGCATGCTATTTTGGTGAATAAATGTGGGTTTATTTCATGAAATCCACTCAAATCAAACAAAAATTTATCATCAAATATGGATTCATCACACCTTCCTTCAGCCTTGGCATAAGTCCCCTAGCCTTTCAACCAAGTCAAATAGAAAAAGCTTCTATTAATGAGTAAGTTGTACTTAAAATTCTTTTTATTAGTTTTAATGGTATAGGATAATAATTTCGGGTCATTTTTGAACTCTTTTTTGTTTAATGCAGCAGCCCTCTGGAACCACAACAGCAACCCTGCGAAGAACTTTTGGCAAGGCAATTTGAACAAGAAGCACTTCTTCATGTGTAAGTTTTACTTAAAATATTTTTTATTAGTTTTGATGGTATATAATAGTTATTTCGGTTTATTCCTTAGTTTATTTGAGGTATATTTAAATCCAGATATGAATTCACTATGTTTTTTTTATGATTGAGTCTAAATTACTTCTTGTTCAAATCTGGAGTAATTTCGGTTCATTACTTCGTTTATTTAAGGTTCATTTGAATCCATAAATGAAGTAAATTTGGTTCATTATTAGACTATTTTCTATTTATTACACCTGTCCTCTAGAACCCCAACACCAAGCTTGCAAAGAATCTTCTGCAAGGCAAACGGATCAAGAACCTCCACAGAATGTGTAAGTTTTAATTAATATCCTTTTTATTAGTTTTGATATTATATCATAATACTTTTTTATTATTAGTTAAAACTTTCCTCTGTCATCTTACAGTTCTCCCTGTCCTCAGCATTGAAAAGATGATACACCTTCCTTCAGTCTTGGCGTAAGTCTCCCGACCTTTCAACCAAGTCACTCGATCTCTCAACTAACAGTAATACAACGTGAAATGTTGTCAGAGGTGGTGATGGATGCTGGGGTGATAGCAGCATTATAATTTGCTGAGGGAACCAGTGCAGAGCCGATTTTGAGCACCCTTGAATGGTACAAGACTCCGGAGAAAGAAAAGAAATGATAGAGGAGTTGAGGGAGAAATGTTATCAATGGATAAAAAATTAAAGGTTTTCAAAGATACAACCAATGAATATGACACGATATTCATGTTGGACCATGAAGCGCATTTGGAGGCGGCTAGATTCCACTTCTTGTCTCTAACACTCGGACAAGATGTAGAAAATACGGTAAATTCTTCACCTATTACATTAACATTAATGATTTTTCTAAAAAATTTTATATGCATATATATCTAATAAATTTTCTTCCTATAGGTGGTCAATACAATGTGTATGCTTCTCAACAACAGAAAATGTCATCGATTTGAGGAAGAAGTATACTGTGTGCTGACAGATGTTGTGGTAAGCCAAATTTTTTATTCCTTAAATAATTTATTGGTTCTGATAAATAATTTAGTTCATTTGTTAGTTTAACTGAGCTCATTTGCATGAAGAAATGAATTAAAAATGTGTTTTTCTTACTGATTGAATGTATATGACTTCTAGTTCAAATCTGAATCGAAAATTCGGTTCATTTGGGAATTGAGTTAGGTTCACTTGACACTACTGCTATGTATTCACCAAATCTATTATTCCTTAAAAAATTTGGTTCATCTGTTAATTTAATTGAGTTTATTTGCATGCAGAAATGAAATGAAATGTGCTTTCTTGCTGATTGAATGTATATGACTACTAGTTTAAATCTAATGTAATTCGGTTCATTTGTGATTTAACTGAGGTTCATTTGGCAGAGTTGAATGATGGGACTCCATAATGAAGACTACATTAATCCAAATACTAAGAAGGCCTATCAGATCACTCAATATAAGGACTACCTCCCTTTTCTTGACAAAAGAAAACTAGCATCACATCCATTTGTAAGTTGTGATTTCTAAAATTTCTTTAATAATTATGTCACTTGCTATCATTTAGACTGAAATATTCTATCACTTTCCAAAACTTCAGCTGTTTGTACCGGTTTGCCATGGAGGACATTGGTGGTTGTGGATTGCCGATGTCAAAAAGAAGGCCTTCTATGTGCTTGACCCCGTCAAGAAAAATAAAGATGAAATACCTCAATCTAGAATAACTTTAAACAAATTTTGTTGTAAGTTATTTATATAATACATATTTATGTTGTAAATTATCTCTTATTTATAGCCATCATCAATCACTTTTTGTATCCTTTTCAAGGCTTAATAGTATCCTAGATGAGGGTTTATACTGAGGCAAAACCTTTGATAGAGGACGGAGAAGGCATTGAAGCACCATATATCACGATCAGCAGTCAACAAACAAAGTAAATCTTTTTTTGCTATAGTACTTTAATTAATATGTTTTATTGTGTCTACTTTTAATCATATTTTACTTTCTTATTTCTTAGTTATGATTGTGCGATATATGTGATGAAATTGCTGGAAACAATTGATCTTGAAAATGTTAAAAAAGGAAAGTATAAATGTAAAAACAGGAAACATGTAAGTAATTTCTAAATTAATTTATTTTGGTTCATTTCTTATTTTATTTGAGTTCAAATTAAGCAATTTCATTGAGGCATCTGAAGCGATAAGACTCCCAAAGCCATCCGTTGCCCTCTTAAGCCCTTTTTGTAAATTCAAGTCTGAGGATATAGAAAGTAAATAAGTTATAGTTTCTTTGACTTGGTGTAAGGAATCGTAATTAACACTAATTTGTTTAACTCGTTGTAAAAAAGTAAACACTTCTTCTTTAATGTATATATGTTAATGTTAATGTAAATGTTAATGTTAATCTTAATGTTAATGTATATATTTGTTGGAACTGTCTGGGCTACTGTTTTGAATGAATCTAGGTTCACAGTGTATGGATTCAATGTATTTATCAAACATCAAGAGCCCCAAAAATACAAATGAACCGAAAAAGTGTATATATCACTATTCAATTTCAGAAACACCTAAACTATTTAACATAACACAATTGCAGAAAGTTAATTTGAAAAAAAAAGTGGTTATTCAATAAAACATAACATGAATCGAAATTAACCCTCCTAGAACTTAAATGAACCGAAATTTGGTCATACATGAATCGAAATTTATATTAATAAAAACTAAAACTTCTATAATCCTCTCTGGGATAATTCATATCATGTGCATCATAAATGCTGGAGCTTGACTGAATCATTGATCCACCATCTAAAAGGTTCAACTGCAAAAAAGAAAATAAATCATATATTAGCAAAATGCACAAATGAATTTTTTCCTAATCAAAAGCAAATCAATGTTACCTCGCTTAGAGTTGGCTTTTTCTTTTTCTTTGTTGCATTTGCAATCTTTTTTTCCATATTTGGTCCCAATCCGTTCTTGGGACGGCCTCCTATTCTAACACATAGGGCCTTTAAAGGTTGTTAACATCACTCAACGTCACGTCTTCGTGAGATAACTAACTTTTACCTTTACTTTTCGCTTGATATTCTTGCATCTCTGCCATGACATTATCAAAAGCGTGGTGCAAAATTCTAGTAAACTCCTCAGATTCTGCCACAAATTCACAAATATTATGGGACTGAAACACCAAATCGTTGAATCTCTTTCTTCTTGGCTCCAATAGAGTCTCGTCTTGACTGCTCTTGATATGTGTGTGCCTCCTCTTTATGTTTTTACTCCAGTGTTTCAATATATATTTTGGTGCCACTTTATCTACTCGCTCAACGCTTAAGACACTTAGAGAATGACGGCACAATATATCCCTTGACTCAAATAGCAAGCACTGGCACTTTACTTCTCGTGATATTGCGTCATAAGTAACAAAAAACTTGTTGAATGTGGAGTTAGAAACCTCATCTACAACTTCGTATGTCATAAAACCTAGAATGGAATGCATTGATCTTGTGATGAAATTCACCTTTCCTCTGAATTGTGCTTGAACTTTCCTAAACTTCTCGTTAATATACACGTGCTAAAATTGAGCTTCTATTGCTGATTTTGTTGCACACGATATCACGGTGTGAAAATCTCCAGCATCAAATTCTCTCTCTATTTGCTCTCTTCTTGCTAGGCAATTATTGTATTGCTTCACAAATTGAATTAAGGAGCTATTGCGTGTGATAAACTTGTTAAAAAATATATGCATGCTCTCGCTCCTTTGTGTGCTTCTCATCCCAGACCAAAAGTGGTGATCCAGATAAACTGGAATCCATAAATGGCGATCTTCAAATAGCTCTGCAGAATGAACTGAAAACGGATGCAAAAATGAACCGAGCATTATACTCGTTTTCACCGAAAAAGTAACAGCATCAAATAATTCGAATTAAAACCTCGGTTACCTGAAAGCCACTTATTGCCTCCAACACCATACTTTGTGACAAAATCATTCCAATTTCTATCGAATGCATCTTTTGTAAACGAGTTCCAAATGACATGGCTCATCTCTTGTTCAAATTCTTCATGTGGCTTGTACCCGTTTAATTTGCTTGGGATCTTCTTCATGATATGCCAAAAGCACCACTGGTGAATTGTTGTTGTCATACACATCTCAATAATTGTTTGTATCGATGCGCATTGTTTGGTAAGAATCCTTTTTGGTGCCTTTCCCTCCCATGCAACGAAGCCAGCATTCGAATAGTCATTTGAATGATTAGATGTCCTTATTTTTCATCAAAGCGCATCCGAGAAGTGTCGACTGACCGTGGTGATTCACACCCACAAAAGAACCAAAAACCTGATTATACCAGTAAAAATGGACACTCGCAACAGTTATGAACTGAAATGTGTTGGCTTTGTGAACCTAAAACTATATCACAGTGAACTGAATACCTGTTTGTGTTGTAAGTTGTATGAAATGAAACAACATTCTCCAAAATACTTGTATGCAGCTCTGCTTCTTGCATCGGCCCAAAATGCATTTTTGATGGAGTGATCACCTTCAAGGTTAATCTCGAAAAAGAAATTTTGATTCTTCTCTTTCATTCTTAATAAGTACTTGCCAAATTCTTTGGCATCGTCTTGTTCAGAAACATTCCATGCTTTCCTTGTAATATAATTCCTCACATCTTTTTCGATAAAACTTAGTTCGCGATGATTGCCCACTACTGCTATGAATAACTGATATGTTTTACTCAGTCTGATTCCGGCTTCATTGTTATTTTCAATGGTGCGACGCACAAACATGCTTATCTCCCTGTATTGTTTGAGCATCTCTGCTCGATCTAGACAGCAAGGGTATGAATGATTGAGAACAACTTTTGAAATTATCCAAAGACTGACGTCCTTCAATATATGTACATAAATCCTGGCTGGACAGTTTATTGGAGCTGAGGGGTTTGTGTTCAGAGTTGGAGATATCTTGGATTTTTACTCCCTCTCTATTACATGTAATTAATTGATTCTTAATCTCATCTCCCTTCTGAGTCGGGTTTCTTATTTCGGTAGAAAAATCGACAAGTTTGGAATAATCTTTGTAGAACTTTCCAGCTTCTTCCAGTGTCTTGAAAGTCATCCCAACCTTTGGGACAAATTGTTCATCCACAACACACCTGGACTGTAAAATGAACTGAAAATATTATTAAATTAAAATCATTGTATTATACCAAATGAACCAAACATTTATCCATTATATCAATTCGAATTTAGCAACACCTACGTCTAGAATGAACCGAAAATATTATCAAAGCGAAACCATTGTATAATACTAAATGAACCAAAAATTGTGCATTATATAAAAATTAAAATTCAGAACACCTGCGTCTTGAATGAAATGAGAAATACCATCACAAAACCAATGTACAATTCTAAATGAACATAAAATTGTGTTCATAAATAACTGGATTTAGTGATTGTATTCCATTCAATTCAGTTCAAAATTGAATAATCCAAACCTCGTCTGCTTGATTCGATTCAAAAGAATAATTAAAATTTCTCTCATTCAACTGATTTGAAGTTGAATCATTCATTGTTTTGATATGTGATACACGGAATTGTGATCACACTTTTCACAACTCCGGTACAACTAACCAGCAAGTGCACTGGGTCGTCCAAGTAATAAAACCTTACACGAGTAAGGGTCGATCCCACGGAGATTACCGGTTTGATGTAAGCTATGGTCATCCTGTAAATCTTAGTCAAGCGGATTCAATTGGTTATGAGTTTTGATAATTGAAAGATAAATAAAACGTAAATTAAAATAAAGATACTTACGTAATTCATTGGTGAGAATTTCAGATAAGCGTTTGGAGATGCTTTGTTGCTTCTGAACTTCTGCTTTCCTATTGTCTTCATCCAATCATGCATGCTCCCTTCCATGGCAAGCTGTATGTTGGTGGATCACCATTGTCAATGGCTACCATCTGTTCTCTCAGTGAAAATGGTCCAAGCACGGTTTCTGTGTGGCTAATCAACTGTCGGATCTCTCATCTCGGATGAAAAATACCAGGCACAGCTACCGCACGGCTAATCACGGGTCACCCCTTCACTCTGACTTAACTGAATTAAGTACAAGAGTATATCTTGGAGAAGAAGTAAGCATGAACTGAAAGAGAAATAATAGTACTTGCATTAATTCATGAAGAACAGCAGAGCTCTGGACCTTAATCTATGAGGTATAGAAACTCCACCGTTGAAAAATACATAAGAGAAAATAGCCTAGGCATGGCCGTGAGAAAGATGATAAAGATGCGAATACAATAGGAAATACTAGTATTTATACTAAACTAGTTACTAAGGATTACAGAAATTGAGTAACTAAGTGCAGATAGTGCAGAAATCCACTTCCAGGGCCCCACTTGGTGTGTGCTTGGGTTGAGCATTGAGCTTTACACGTGCATAGGCCTTTTCTAGAGTTAAACGCCAGCTTGGATGCTAGTTTGGGTGTTAAACTCCAGTTCTGGTGCCAATTCCGACGTTTTACGCCAGAAAAAGGGTCTCTGGCTGGCGTTGAACACCAGTTTGGGCCATCAAATCTCGAGAAATGTGATGCCAGGGCATTTTGGCCAGTTTCACTGACCTTTTCTTTATGGTTTCAGGGTAGTTTCATGCACTTTCTTCGGAAATAAGCATGTTTTGGGTAAATAATCATTTACATCTTGATTCAAGCAAACATTGTGAATTTTATATGATTTCATGAGAATTATGCATGAATTGAATGATAAATTGAATGATGCATGATCTCATGGGTTAGAACCTAGCTTTGATGCACTTTATTTGCTTGATTTCAGGACAAAGGAAGCAAGGAAGATGCCACGTTAATAGCCACGTTAGTCCAACTAACGTGACCATTAACGTGGAAAGGAGGCTAGCTTACAACGTTAACGAGAAAAATGAACACTAATAACGCTTTCGTGAGCCATCATAGCCCACGTTAGTGTCCATGTTAACTACGTTAACGTGGAAGCTAATGTGGAAGAAAAGTAAAGCTCCAACGTTAGTGGTAAAAGTGAATGCCACTAACGTTGGGGAGAAGGGCACACTTAGCCACGTTAAGAGTCACGTTAACTACATTAACGTGAAATCTAATGTGGGAGAAGCAATGAAAAGCCAACGTTAGTGATACTCACCTTTGTCACTAACGTTGGACTAAGCCTCTATTAGCCACATTAGTTGCCACGTTAATTGCATTAACGTGGAAGCTAACGTGGAGGAAAGGAATGATGAGCCAACGTTAGTGACACTCACCTTTGTCACTAACAGTGGAGATGGCTATCACTACCACGTTAGAAGTCACGTAACATGAACTCTAACCTGGGAAGGAAGGTGTTTGGAGCGTTAGTGACAAAGGTAAGTGTCACTAACGCTCTCGAAGTTGAGGCATACCCACGTTAAGAGTCACATTAGCTACACTAATGTGAACTCTAACGTAGGGAAGAAGGGGCCAAGGGCAACATTATTGGCAAAGGTAAACGCCAATAATGCTCATGATGGATCAAGAGGCAACGTTAGTGGTCACGTTAGTGCCACTAACATTGAAGTTAACGTAACTCATCTTGGGCTAGGAACGTTAGTGCAAAAGGTGATTGTCACTAACGTTCTCGAACCCACATTTTCACTTAACGTTAATGCCACTAACGTCTTAGCCAAAGTCCATGCCTACTTCACACTTTCTCTGTAAGTAAAGCTGAGCCCACTAAAGATTCCAAACTGCTTCAACTCAAGATCCAAAGGCCCATATCCAAGACTTGAAGAGCCAACTGGAAGATCAAAAGAGTAGTATATATAGGGGTAGTTTTGAACTAGAAAGGAGCTTTTGGATTGAGAGGACTACTCTCTGTATAATTTTACTTTCTCTACAACTTCTAGTTTTACTTCAGAATGTACTCTCCATCTTTGCTTTCCATTCCCAGATCCATGAACAACTAAACCCCTTTCATTGGGTTAGGGAGCTCTGTTGTAATTTGATGGATCAATAATAGTTTTCATTATTCTTCTTCTTTCTTTTCTCTTGATTTTACTTGAAAGCATTCAATCTTCATCCAATTGGATAGTTGTCTTGGGAAAGAAACTATTCATACTTGGATCTCTTCTGAACTTTGAAAGAGGAATGAAGAGATCATGCTAGAAATGCTTTCTCATGTTGGACCAAATTGGGGTTTGGGCGGATATGGTGACATATAATTCTCCCAATACTTTGATTTGGAAATACATGTGGTATAATCAGTGACCGCACTTCATCTCTTCTCATGAGCAATTAGACCAAGGAATTGGTTATTGATCAAGATTTGAGAGATTGAGTTACCAAGGAATTGGAATTCAATCACTTAAGATTGCCAAGGAGATCAATGAATGCATTGATTGAGGAAGAGATGAGAATGAACTTGATCCGGAGAATGCAACATCTTTTAAGCCCAATGAATTCCCCATTTTTGATCTTACCCATTCTCTTTATTTTCTGTCATTTACTTTCATGCTAAATTCCCCATTCCCCATTTAAGATTCTGCAATTTACTTTCCGTCATTTATATTCAGCTCTTTATTTCCAGCATTTACATTTTCTGCCATTTACTTTCCCGCCATTTAATTTTCTGCAATTCTCATATCAAATTCTGCTTAGCTCAACTAGAACATTCCTCCAATTAAAGTTGCTTGACCAAACAATCCCTGTGGGATTCGACCTCACTCTATTGTGAGTTTTTACTTGACGACAATTTCGTATACTTGCCGAATGTAAATTTGTTGAGAGACAAGTTTCCGTGCATCAAGTTTATGGCGCCGTTGCCGGGGATTGATTTTGTATCAACAATGATTAAATTGGTGGATAACTAGATTGAGCACTTTTCTTTTGTTTGATTTAATTCCATCTGAGTAATTTACTTTTAGTTTTAGTTATTTCCTTCCCTTTACCTCTAACCCATTTGTGGTGCTATCTGCATATCATTTTTTTTACTATTTCGTCCACTGACCCACTAACTGTTTGATATATTGCATCACTCACACTAACAGCATTTCTGCAAAAAATACTGTCTGCATCTACCCTTCTTGCTTTTGCCTTGTTTGTTGTATGATAGGTAGAAGAAGCGGGGCTTCAACTTCCTTTGATTCTGAACCTGAGAGGACCTTCTTTAGATTAAGGAGGGAAGCAAGAGGGAAGATAGTAGTTGGTGCTGAGGAAGAGGAAGAGTACTTTGAACTAGACATAGATGAGAATATGGAGAACCATCTTGAAGAAGAGGCTCACAACCATGGCAGAGAAGGTCCAGCGCATCATGCTGGGTAAGAGAGAAGAGTTCTAGGATCCTACATCAATCTAAACCTAGGAAACTGTGGAAGTAGCATTCAAAAGCCAACCATACATGCCAACAACTTTGAACTAAAGCCACAGCTCATCACCCTTGTTCAGAACAATTGTTCATTCAGAGGAAGTGTTCAAGAAGATCCCAGTCAACATCTAACTACCTTTCTGAGGATATGTGACACTGTAAAGTCTAATGGTGTTCATCCTGACACCTACAGACTACTTCTATTTCCCTTCTCACTCAAGGACAAGGCATCTAAATGGATGGAATGCTTCCCGAAGGAGAGCTTAACAACCTGGGAAGATGTGGTAAACAAATTCTTGGCGAGATTCTATCCTCCTCAAAGAATCAACAGGTTGAGAGCTGAGGTTCAAACTTTCAAGCAGCAAGATGGTGAGACTCTATATGAAGCATGGGAGAGATTCAAAGACTTGACAAGAAGATGCCCGCCAGATATGTTCAATGAATGGGTGCAGCTGCACATTTTCTATGAAGGTCTTTCTTATGAATCAAAGAAGGCAGTAGACCACTCATCTGGGGGATCTCTGAACAAGAAGAAGACCATTGAAGAAGCCATAGATGTCATTGAGACTGTAGCTGAGAATGACTACTTCTATGCTTCTGAAAGAGGCAACACTAGAGGAGTGATGGAGCTAAACAATGTGGATGTACTGCTAGCTCAAAACAAGATGATTACCAAGATATTGGCTGACCTCACCAAGAAGATGGAGAGGAATCAAGTAGCAGCAATCACCACTTCAGCAACAACTCAAGAAGGAGTGAATGAAGAAGCAGAGGGTAGTCAGGAGCAAGCCAACTACATTGGAAATTCACCTAGGCAGAACCATGACCCATACTCCAAAACGTATAATCCTGGCTGGAGGAACCACCCAAACTTTGGGTGGGGAAATCAACAAGACCAAGGCCAAGATCAGAGACGGTACAACCCCAATAACAATGCAGCTCACCAACATCCCACACAGAGATCATATCAGCACTCACCTAACAACACATCTCAACATCCATACCAAAGCCAAAATGGTCCTTCTCATCCCTCCAATCTCAACTCTCCATCATCGGAAGAAAGACTATCAAGGATTGAGACTCTACTTGAAGGCATATGTAAGGAAATCCAAGATAACAAGGTGTTCAAGGAGGAGGTGCGAGCCAATATCAAAAACCAGGGAGACACCATCAAGAGGTTGGAGTTTCAAGTGGGATACATCTCTGAGAAGATTCCCAAACCTACTGATAGCTTCCCAAGTGACACAGAGAAGAACCCGAGAGGTGAAGCAAAGAAGGTCAGATGGGAAGATTGCAAGATGGTCACTATAAGTGATAAGGGTACTGAGGAAGATCTAAACAAACATTTAAAACAACCTGGAAATACCTCAGTAGAGACACAAGAAGAGGATCACCAAGAAACCACACTTACACAGAAGGAGCTGCTGAAACTCTATGCACCTTTTTCCCCAAAGACTCAAGGGTGGTGTAGAAAAAAGAATATAATCAAAGTTCCTTGATATGTTTGCATCTCTCCATGTAAACGTACCATTCATCAAGGCTCTCCAACAAATGCCCTCATACATTAAGTATATGAAAGAGCTGTTGACCAGGAAAAGCTCACTCAAAGGAGGGCAAACAATAGTGATGAACAAGGAGTGCAGTGCTCTCATTCAACCAGAGTTGCCTACAAAAAGGAGGGACCCAGGGAGTTTTCACATCCCCTGTGCCATAGGAGAAACAATGTTTGACAAAGGACTCTGTGATCTGGGAGCAAGCATCAACTTAATGCCTTTATCTCTCATGAAGAAGCTACAGATCAATGAGCTAATACCTACAGACGTAGTCATCAGGCTGGCTGACAAAACTTAAAAACAAGCAGTGGGAGTGGTTGAAAACGTGTTGGTAAAGGTTGGGAACTACTTCCTTCCTACAGACTTTGTCATATTGGAAATGGAAGAAAGTCACATCCACCCAATCATATTGGGAAGACCGTTCCTAGCTACAGCCAGAGCGCTCATAGATGTGAAGCGAGGAGAGCTAATACTGAGGATACATGATGAACAACTCGCATTCAATGTCTTCAAACCCTCACAAGAGGGCGATCAGGAAAACAAGGAACCAAGGAAAGAGCACAACAAAGCACTGGTGGAAGAAACAAGTATTGAAGCATAGGGAATTCCCTTGGTTAATGAATAAGACAGTCAGCAATTACCACAACTAAAGAAAACTCAAGTGGAGCCAAAACCACCAGAATCATATGAGACCAGTAACAAAGTCTCCCTAGGAAAAGAGACCATAAAGAGCAGGGCAACAGCAAAAGAAACAAAGAAGAAGGCACCAAGGAGATGGAGGAACAAGAAGATCCCTACAGAGGATTTCTCTCCAGGGGATAAAGTGATCTCAGCCTACTTCCTAGACATCCCACTTCATCTTCCCACCATCCCATCTCAGTTACCTAAGGTTTTCACCATCAACAAAGTTCTCTCCCTAGAACATGTGGAGATCCTTGATGAAGCCAATGGATATAGGTTTACTACAAGAGGGGAAGATCTGAAGCATTACCAACCACCTTGACAAAGGCAGAACGTCAAGCTAGTGACGCTAAAGAAGCGCTTCATGGGAGGCAACCCATGTTTTACATGCTTTTAAAGTAGTTAATAAAGCAAGGTTCATGAATTTCAAATCAACTTTGACATGCACTTGAATGAATCCTTTTATGCAACATATAGTGAAGAACAAGTTTGGTGTTCAAGGCACACTAAGAGAACATAAATGTAACTCCTATCATGTCACTCTTAGAGCCTTGAACAAGTCATTTACACCACATAGCCCCAAACTAAGTTTGGTGTTACCAATGTTGCATACATGGATATTTGGCTGGTTAGTTGGTTTGCACTCATGAATAGCACTTAGTAATTAGAAACAAAAATCTTTAAAAAGTAGTTACCCCACTTTTTAAATTTTGCCGCCACTCTCCACAATTTTATTAATCATATTTCTTTTATTTTGTAGGAAAATTGATGGGACAATTGAAGGAGCGTTCGGCCACCACAAAAAGAGAGGACTATGCATGTGTATTCAAGGGGATTGCATTGGGAAACATTGCCATGCAACATTGGAAGAGTGACACGCTTGGAACTCGAACCAACCACCCTTCATAAAAGTGATGATCCTTGTGCCCATCCCATGCTAAACCCCATCCGTTCATCATACACCCACTCCATCAATCCACACCTTTCATTCACTCACCACTTCTCTATATAAGTGGTTCTTATTCCATACCCTTCCATATTCCAAATTCTCATTCTTTGTACTTCTAACTCTCGGAACCCAATACCTCTTACCCCATCAAAAACACTCTCACTCACTCCCTTCACTACACCCCACCGTAACCGGCCGAATCCCATCATTAACCAATAATTCTCAACACATTCACATCTCAAAAGTCACTTATGGCATCATCAAGCTCCAAGAGGCAAAAGAGGAAGGAACCGGTGGAGAGCATCCCTTTCGATGAAGGGAGATTCAAAACTGCATTCCATGAACTCCAATTTGAACGGATAAAGCTCAAAAAGATATTGCCTGGGTTAACATTCCAGTTCAACGAGGATGAGTGCCCACAGATTTGAAAGAAGATTGAACAAAGGGGTTGGCAAAGGCTCACGAACCCAGAAGTAAAGATAAATGCAAACCTCATCAAAGAGTTCTATGCAAATGTGGTCAAAGAAGACAAAACCAAGGCCCCCACCTTCAAAAGTTATGTGAGAGGAACAGAGGTGGACTTCAGCTCTAATGCCATAACAAGGACTCTTCAGCTGAAATCACCACATTTTGATGAGCCCAGTTATCATGTAAGGATAAGTAATGGCCCCAAGAATGATAAACTTGAAGAAATTGTGAACGATATGTGTGTTATAGGATCTGACTGGGAAAGGTATTCGAATAGGAGACCCAGGTTCATCAGGAGAGAAGACCTCATCCCAGAAGCCAAGGGATGGTTTGAGCTCGTGAGGAGATCTATCCTCCCCGCTGCAAACAATTCGGAGGTTAACACTACTCGAGCTACTATAGTACATTGCTTAATAAAGGGTGGAGGCATCAATGTGCACGAGATTATAGCTGAGGGAATTCAAGAGTCAGCCGAGAAGAATGATCCAGGTGCTAGACTTTGCTACCCCAGCACCATCCTTAGACTGTGTACGAAAGCCAAGGTAGTCTTCGAGGACAGCAATCCAAGTTAGGTGAACCCTGGAAGGTCAGTCATGCTATAGTGAATAACTTATGTGGCACCCGCCCAACAATAAAGAAGGCCTCAAATAGGGAAAAGAACAACACAAGAGGGACCTCATCGAGAAGAATCTCATCAAGAAGAATACCAGCAAGAAGAGTACTATGATCCAACCAACATCAACTTGAATCACATTCACGGAGCCATTGAGGAGCTAGCAAGGAGTTATATGGAGGGACAAGAACAACAACTGCACATTCAAGCCCAAAGGATAGATCGTCAAGAAGAACTGCTTTCTAATTGGATAAATCAACAAGGGAAGTTGCAGAAACAGCAAATGGAACATTACTCCCAGCTCACTCAAGCCATAAATCAAGTGACTAAAAGGCAAGAGCATCAAGACAAACGCCTTCAAGAACTCAACCAACGACAGCTAGCTCAGACGAAGGCATTCAATGAGTTCAGCGTACTGAATGAAGGACGGCAACTACATAGGGAGGAGTTCAACATAAACACTCAAGCCAAGTTGAACTATATGTCTGGTCATATGCATAATCTGCATTCTACAATCCCTACGTATGATGAAGTCCAAAAAGAGCTAACAGAACAAGAGAAAAGGAAGGTGAAACAGCAGAAGAAAACATTGAAAAAGAAGATGGAAGATGCTGGCTTCTGGAAAAAGTTGATTGGAAAAAGCAAGGGAAGTGGGAGTTCAAGCACTCAAGAAAAACACAAAGAGGACAAACAAGAGGGAGGGCATGAGCAATCCCATGAGTAAAAGGTGGTGGAGTTCCCTTATTGTCCCATCTTTTTCAAGTTTTAAATAAGGAAAATCATGTATGAAATAGAACATGCTTCCATGGTAGTTTAGGATTTTCAATTCTATCTTTAGTATTTTCCTTGCTTTTTTCATATGTGTTCTGGTTCAAGTTACCTGTTTTCATTTGCATCATGCTTATTGTATGTTTGTCCTTTTAAACTAAATAAAAAGAGATGGTATGAAAGACCAGAGTGATGTTCAAGTTGTGGAGTAGGTCCTTAAATTTATGGTGTAGTAATCACTTAGCTAAGTTGGTTCACCAACAAGGTAGGAAGGCAACTATCTGTCCTGAATCATATGCTTAAAACACACCCCATGAGACTAGCTAAATAACAAGATCCTAATAAGAAAAAGGAAAAGAACAATAAGAGTTGAAAGAGAAAGAAAAGTAATAAGAAATAAGGCTAGGCACCAAGGGCTTGAATCTTGAGGGATATGTCTGTAGTGCTCTTGTACCAAGGATCTGCTTGGATGAATAAGTTCTTATGAGTGCTTCATCACTTGGTAACTTGGGTTAACTAACCCGGGATTATCAACTGAAAATCCACTATCAAGAGCAACCTTGCTACAGAACATTTAGTAACCCAAAGAGGTGCTGGACACCAAGGCCTCAAGGAAAGAAAATAACAAACCATGTGCCTGTGGTGTGTATGTATGGGGGAGAGAGACTTGAGGGAGTAAGTCCTTAGGGGTGTTTCAACACCTAGCACCTTGAACCAACTGGTTTGGGAGTGTTGGCTGAAAGCTTATCTTAAAGAGCCGCCCCCCTCACAGAACACTTAGCCTAAGGATGCAATAAATCGTGGAAAGACAAAGGGATCAATAAATAAAAGTCTCAAAGGGTGCAATCAAGTGAGTATTCCAGGGCATGATAAAGGTCTGAAAGCCAATAAAGGAATGAACCTAAGTTGCTATGCATAAAACCCCATAAAACCAAGGACATGACTTCCACAATAATGATTCATTTCTCTTGTCATTTCATTCATCATTCTCTTGTTCCAGTACTTGCTTAGGGATAAGCAAGCTTTAAGTTTGATGTTGTGATGCCAGGGCATTTTGGCCAGTTTCACTGACCTTTTCTTTATGGTTTTAGGGTAGTTTCATGCACTTTCTTAGGAAATAAGCAAGTTTTGGGTAAATAATCATTTACATCTTGATTCAAGCAAACATTGTGAATTTTATATGATTTCATGAGAATTATGCATGAATTGAATGATAAATTGAATGATGCATGATCTCATGGGTTAGAACCTAGCTTTGATGCACTTTATTTGCTTGATTTCAGGACAAAGGAAGCAAGGAAGATGCCACGTTAATAGCCACGTTAGTCCAACTAACGTGACCATTAACGTGGAAAGGAGGCTAGCTTACAACGTTAACGAGAAAAGTGAACACCAATAACACTTTCGTGAGCCATCATAGCCCACGTTAGTGTCCACGTTAACTACGATAAGGTGGAAGCTAACGTGGAAGAAAAGTAAAGCTCCAACGTTAGTGGTAAAAGTGAATGCCACTAATGTTGGGGAGAGGGGCACACTTAGCCACGTTAAGAGTCACGTTAACTACATTAACGTGAACTCTAACGTGGGAGAAGCAATGAAGAGCCAATGTTAGTGACACTCACCTTTGTCACTAATGTTGGACTAAGCCTCTATTAGCCACGTTAGTTGCCACGTTAATTGCATTAACGTGGAAGCTAACGTGGAGGAAAGGAATGATGAGCCAACGTTAGTGACACTCACCTTTATCACTAACGTTGGAGATGGCTATCACTACCACGTTAGAAGTCACGTAACGTGAACTCAAACGTGGGAAGAAAGGTGTTTGGAGCGTTAGTGACAAAGGTAAGTGTCACTAACGCTCTCGAAGTTGAGGCATACCCACGTTAAGAGTCACGTTAGCTACACTAACGTGAACTTTAACGTAGGGAAGAAGGGGCCAAGGGCAACGTTATTGGCAAAGGTAAACGCCAATAACGCTCGCGATGGATCAAGAGGCAACGTTAGTGGTCACGTTAGTGCCACTAACGTTGAAGTTAACGTAACTCATCTTGGGCTAGGAACGTTAGTGCAAAAGGTGATTGTCACTAACGTTCTCGAACCCACATTTTCACTTAACGTTAACGCCACTAACGTCCTAGCCAAAGTCCATGCCTGCTTCACACTTTCTCTGCAAGTAAAGCTGAGCCCACTGAAGATTCCAAACTGCTTCAACTCAAGATCCAAAGGCCCATATCCAAGACTTGAAGAGCCAACTGGAAGATCAGAAGAGTAGTATATATAGGGGTAGTTTTGAACTAGAGATGAGCTTTTGGATTCAGAGGACTACTCTCTGTATAATTTTACTTTTTCTGCAACTTCTAGTTTTACTTCAGAATGTACTCTCCATCTTTGCTTTCCATTCCCAGAGCCATGAACAACTAAACCCCTTTCATTGGGTTAGGGAGCTCTGTTGTAATTTGATGGATCAATAATAGTTTTCATTATTCTACTTCTTTCTTTTCTCTTGATTTTACTTGAAAGCTTTCAATCTTCATCCAATTGGATAGTTGTCTTGGGAAGAAAACTATTCATACTTGGATCTCTTCTGAACCTTGGAAGAGGAATGAAGAGATCATGCTAGAAATGCTTTCTCATGTTGGGCCAAATTGGGGTTTGGGCGGATATGGTGACATATTATTCTCCCAATACTTTGATTTGGAAATACATGTGGTATAATCAGTGACCGCACCTCATCTCTTCTCATGAGCAATTAGACCAAGGAATTGGCTATTGATCAAGATTTGAGAGATTGAGTTACCAAGGAATTGGAATTCAATCACTTAAGATTGCCAAGGAGATCAATGAATGCATTGATTGAGGAAGAGATGAGAATGAACTTCATCTGGAGAATGCAACATCTCCTAAGCCCAATGAATTCCCCATTTCTGATCTTACCCATTCTCTTTAGTTTCTGCCATTTACTTTCATGCTAAATTCCCCATTCTCCATTTAAGATTCTGCAATTTACTTTCCGTCATTTATATTCAGCTCTTTATTTCCAGCATTTACATTTTCTGCCATTTACTTTCCCGCCATTTAATTTCCTGCAATTCTCATACCAAATTCTGCTTAACTCAACTAGAACATTCCTCCAATTAAAGTTTCTTGACCAATCAATCGCTGTGGAATTTGACCTCACTCTATTGTGAGTTTTTACTTGACGACAATTCGGTATACTTGCCGAAGGTAAATTTGTTGAGAGATTATTTTGCATGCATCAAAAAGTATAGACTATTATATATTGCTGGAAATCCCAAGATGTCTACTTTCGAACGCAATTGAGAGCACACCAATTGGGATTCTGGAGCTCCAGAAAATCCACTTCGAGTGCAGGAGGGTCAGAATCCAACAACATCTGCAGTTCTTTCTCAGCTTCTGAATCAGACTTTTGCTCAGATCCCTCAATTTCAGCCAGAAAATACCTGAAATTATAGAAAAATACACAAACTAATAGTAAAGTCCAGAAATGTGTTTTCTTCATAAAAACTAATAAAAATATAATAAAAAGTAACTAAAACATACTAAAAACTATGTAAAAATAATGCCAAAAAGCGTATAAATTATCCGCTCATCAATATGCTATTAAAATCTGAAAGTGAAGAAGAAATATAAAATTTGAAAATGAAGAAGATAAATACAATGTAGATCGAAGAAGAAAACAAAGAAGAATATGAAGAAGTTTAATACAATACAGTTTGAAGAAGAAAACGAAGAAGAATAGGAAGAATACAAAGTTTTATGCTATAGAAATCAGAGCATAACAGAACACAAGAGCTTTACGTTAAGGAATAGAAGATCTACGTTTAGATAGAAGAACGAAGAGAAGGTTTACATTGAGAAAGAGAAGCTCTACATTGAGGAAGAACCTTTACACTAATAAAGAGTGGGTGCGTGATCTAAAAAGAACTTGGTTAACTTGATTAGGGAAATTACATGGATCTGGAGCGTTATTGTATTTATTAATGTAGATTATGTAAACCCCGCTAAAATCGATAAATAAATAGTTAATAAATTGAATTTTAATTAGGAAAATTAAAAATGTAAAACTAATATCAAAATAGGATAGGTGGTGCACGAAATTGTGATTACACTTTAATTATGTAAAGTTTATGGCTCTTTCTTTCCCTGGCAATGGCGCCAAGAACATGGTGCCAATACCATGGTTCACAATTTCGATACAACTAACCAGCAAGTGCACTGGGTCGTCCAAGTAATACCTTACGTGAGTAAGGGTCGAATCCCACGGAGATTGTTGGTATGAAGCAAGCTATGGTCACCTTGTAAATCTCAGTCGGGCGGATTTAAACATGATATTTTATTAGATTCAAATAAACAATAAAAGGGATAGAGATACTTATGTAGATTCATTGGTAGGAATTTCAGATAAGCGAATGGAGATGCTTTTCGTTCCTCTGAACCTCTGCTTTCCTGCTATCTTCATCCAACCAGTCTTACTCCTTTCCATGGCTGGCTTTATGTGATACATCACCACTGTCAATGGCTACTTTCGGTCATCTCACGGGAAAATGATCCAATGCCCTGTCACGGCACGGCTAATCGTCTGGAGGCATCACCCTTGTCAATGGCTTCATCTTATCCTCTCAGTGAATAATCTGCTCACGCACCCTGTCACGGCACGGCTATTCATCTGTCGGTTCTCGATCATGCCGGAATAGGATTTACTATCCTTTTGCGTCTGTCACTAACGCCCTGCAATCGCGAGTTAGGAGCTCGTCACAGTCATTCAATCATTGAATCCTACTCGGAATACCACAGACAAGGTTTAGACCTTCCGGATTCTCTTGAATGCCGCCATCATTCTAGCTTACGCCACGAAGATTCTGGTTAGGAGATCTAAGAGATACTCATTCTAGCTTAATTCATGTAGAACGGAAGTGTTTGTCAGGCACGCGTTCATAGGGGAGATGGTGATGAGCGTCACACATAATCATCACCTTCATCACGTTCTTGGGTTCGAATGGATATCTTAGAAGCGGAATAAGAAGAATTGAATAGAAAATAGAAGTACTTTGCATTAATCTTTGAGGAACAGCAGAGCTCCACACCTTAATCTATGGAGTGTAGAAACTCTACCGTTGAAAATACATAAGTGAAAGGTCCAGGCATGGCCGTGTGGCCAGCCCCTCTGATCTAAGAACCAGGCGTCCAAAGATGTCAAATACAATAGTAAGAGGTCCTATTTATAATAAACTAGCTACTAGGGTTTACATGAGTAAGTAATTGATGTACAAATCCACTTCCGGGGCCCACTTGGTGCGTGCTTGGGCTTGGGCTTGAGTGTTACACGTGCAGAGGCCATTTGTGGAGTTGAACGCCAGTTTCTGTGCAAGTTTGGGCGTTCAACTCTGGTTTTGGATCCTTTTCTGGCGCTGGACGCCAGATTTGGGCAGAAGGCTGGCGTTGAACGCCAGTTTACGTCATCAATTATTGACCAAAGTATGGACTATTATATATTTCTGGAAAGCCCTGGATGGCTACTTTCCAACGCAATTGGAAGCGCGCCATTTCGAGTTCTGTAGCTCCAGAAAATCCACTTTGAGTGCAGGGAGGTCAGAATCCAACAGCATCAGCAGTCCTTTTTCAACCTCTGAATCTGATTTCTGCTCAAGTCCCTCAATTTCAGCCAGAAAATACCTGAAATCACAGAAAAACACACAAACTCATAGTAAAGTCCAGAAATGTGAATTTAACATAAAATCTATTAAAAACATCCCTAAAAGTAACTAGATTCTACTAAAAATATACTAAAAACAATGCCAAAAAGCGTATAAATTATCCGCTCATCACAACACCAAACTTAAATTGTTGCTTGTCCCCAAGCAACGGAAAATCAAAATAGGATAAAAAGAATAGAATATACTATAAATTCCAAACTATCAATGAAACAGAGCTTCAATCATATGAGCGGGACTTATAGCTTTTTGCCTCTTGAATAGTTTTGGCATCTCACTTTATCCATTGAGGTTCAGAATGATTGGCATCTATAGGAACTTCAGATTTCGAATAGTGTTATTGACTCTCTTAGTTCAGTATGATGATTCTTGAACACAGCTTCTTTATGAGTCTTGGCCGTAGCCCTAAGCACTTTGTTTTCCAGTATTACCACCGGATACATAAATGCCACAGACACATAATTGGGTGAACCTTTTCAGATTGTGACTCAGCTTTGCTAAAGTCCCCAATTAGAGGTGTCCAGGGTTCTTAAGCACACTCTTTTTTTGCTTTGGACCTTGACTTTAACCGCTCAGTCTCAAGTTTTCACTTGACACCTACACGCCACAAGCACATGGTTAGGGACAGCTTGGTTTAGCCGCTTAGACCAGGATTTTATTCCTTTAGGCCCTCCTATCCACTGATGCTCAAAGCCTTGGGATCCTTTTTATTTGCCCTTGCCTTTTGGTTTTAAGGGTTATTGGCTTTTTGCTCTTGCCTCTTGGTTTTAAGAGCTTTTGGCTTTTTCTGCTTGCTTTTTCTTTTTCTTTCTAATTTTTTTTTTCGCCTATATTTTTTTTCTATATATTTTTTTTTTCTGCAAGCTTTGTTCTTTGCTGCTTTTTCTTGCTTCAAGAATCATTTTTATGATTTTTCAGATTATCAAATAACATGTCTCCTAGTCATCATTCTTTCAAGATCCAACATATTTAACATTCTTAAACAACAACTTCAAAAGACATATGCACTGTTCAAGCATACATTCAGAAAACAAGAAGCATTGTCACCACATCAATATAATTAAACTAAGTTCAAGGATAAATTCAAAACTCATGTACTTCTTGTTCTTTTGAATTAAAACAGTTTTTTTTTTTTTTAAGAGAGGTGATGGATTCATAGGACATTTATAACTTTAAGACATAGTTACTACTACTAATGATCATGTAATGAAGACACAAACATAGATAAGCACATAACATAGAAAGCGAAAAACAGAGAAAGTAAGAACAAGGAATGAGTCCACCTTAGTGATGTCCTTGAGCTCTTCTATGTCTCTTCCTTGCCTTGGCTGCTCCTCCTTCATTGCTTTTAGATCTTCTCTGATTTCATGAAGGATGATGGAGTGCTCTTGATGTTCCACCCTTAGTTGCTTCCAATAATTGTGTGGAGAAAAATGTATCCCCTGAGGTATCTCAGGGATCTCTTGATTTGCAGTCAAATGTTCTACCACTGAGCTATAGATCCTTTACATAATTGTTTTACCACACCAAACTTAGAATGTTGCTCGCCCTTGAGCAAAAGAAGAAGGGATAGATGAAGAAGAAGATGTGGAAATAAAAACTAGGATTATGAGGAGGTAAGGTGGGGATCCTGTGGGGTCCACAGATCCTGAGATGATTCTGTGGTGTCCACAGATCCTGAGGTGTCAAGGCATTTACATCCCTGTACCAATTTAGGCATGCAAAATGCCCTTGCACACAACTCTGGGCGTTCAGCGCCAGGTTGGTGCCCATTTTGGGCGTTCAACGCCCCCTTTGCTGCCATTTCTGGCGTTGAACGCCAGAACCATGCTTGTTCTGGGCGTTCAGCGCCAGGATGCTCCCATTCTGGGCGTTCAGCGCCAGAACTATGCTCTGTTCTGGCGTTTGAACGCCAGACAGATGCTCCTCCAGGGTGTGATTTTTCTTCTGCTGTTTTTGATTCCGTTTTCAATTTTTATTTTTATTTTGTGACTCCACATGATCATGAACCTAAGAAAACATGAAAAACAATAAAAATAAGAATTAGATAAACATTGGGTTGCCTCCCAACAAGCGCTTCTTTAATGTCAATAGCTTGACAGTGGGTTCTCATGGAGCCTCACAGATGTGCAGAGCTTTGTTGAAACTCTCCAACACCAAACTTAGAGTTTGGATATGGGAGTTCAACACCAAACTTAGAGTTTGGTTGTGGCCTCCCAACACCAAACTTAGAGTTTGACTGTGGGGGCTCTAGTTGACTCTGCTTGGAGAGAAGCTTTTCCTGCTTCCTCTCTATGGTTGCAGAGGGGGATCCTTGAGTTTTGAATACAAGGGAGTTCTCATTCCATTGAAGGAATATTTCACCTCTGTCAACATCAATCACAGCTCTTGCTGTGGCCAGGAAAGGTCTTCCTAGGATGATGGATTCATCCTCTTCCTTTCCAGTATCCAGGACTATGAAATCAGTAGGTATGTAAAGGCCCTCAACCTTTACTAATACATCTTCTACTTGTCCATAAGCCTGTTTTCTTGAGCTGCTGACATCTCTAGTAAGATTTTAGCAGCTTGCACCCCATAGATTCCCAGTTTCTCTATTACAGAGAGGGGCATGAGGTTTATTCCTGAACCAAGGTCACACAGAGCCTTAAAGATCATGGTGCCTATGGTACAGGATATTATGAACTTTTCAGGATCCTGTCTCTTCTGAGGCAATGTCAGTTGATCCAGATCACTTAGTTCATTGATGAACAAGGGAGGTTCAACTTCCCAAGCATCAATGCCAAATAATTTGGCATTCAGCTTCATGATTGCACCAAGAAACTTGGCAGTTTGCTCTTCAGTAACATCCTCATTCTCTTCAGAAGTGGAATACTCATCAGAGCTCATGAAGGGCATAAGGAGGTTCAATGGAATCTCTATGGTCTCTAGATGAGCCTCAGAGTCCTTTGGTTCCCCAGAGGGAAGCTCCTTATTGATCACTGGACGTCCCTAGAGGTTTTCCTCCTTGGGATTCACGTCCTCTCCTCTCCTCATAGGTTCGGCCATGGCGCTTATGTCAATGGCCTTGCACTCTCCTTTTGGATTCTCTTCTGTATTGCTTGGGAGAGTACTAGGAGGGATTTCAGTGATCCTTTTACTCAGCTGGCCCACTTGTGCTTCCAAATTTCTAATGGAAGACCTTGTTTCATTCATGAAACTTACAGTGGCCTTAGATAGATCAGAGACTAGATTTGCTAAATTAGAAGCATTTTATTCAGAGTTCTCTGTCTGTTGCTGAGTTGATGATGGAAAAGGCTTGCTATTGCTAAACCTGTTTCTTCCACCATTATTAAAGCCTTGTTGGGGCTTTTGATCCTTCCATGAGAAATTTGGATGATTTCTCCATGATGAGTTATAGGTGTTTCTATAAGGTTCACCTAAGTAATTTACCTCTGCTATTGCAGGGTTCTCAGGATCATAGGCTTCTTCTTCAGAAGATGCCTCTTGAGTACTATTGGATGCAGCTTGCATTCCATGCAGACTCTGAGAGATCATATTGACTTGCTGAGTCAATATTTTATTCTGAGCCAATATGGCATTCAGAGTATCAACTTCAAGAACTCCCTTCTTCATAGGCGTCCCATTACTCACAGGATTCCTTTCAGAAGTGTACATGAACTGGTTATTAGCAACCATGTCAATGAGTTCTTGAGCTTCTGCAGGCATTTTCTTTAGGTGAATGGATCCACCTGCAGAAGTGTCCAATGACATCTTAGATAACTCAGACAGACCATCATAGAATATATCTAGGATGGTCCATTCTGAAAGCATGTCAGAAGGACACTTTTTGGTCAACTGTTTGTATCTTTCCCAAGCTTCATAGAGGGATTCACCTTCTTTCTGTCTGAAGGTTTGAACATCAGCTCTAAGCTTGCTCAGCTTTTGAGGAGGAAAGTACTTGGCTAAGAAAGCCGTGACCAGCTTATCCCAAGAGTTCAGGCTGTCTTTAGGTTGAGAATCCAACCATAATCTAGCTCTGTCTCTTACAGCAAAAGGGAAAAGCATGAGCCTGTAGACTTCAGGATCTATTCCATTAGTCTTAACAGTATCACATATCTGCAAGAATTCAGTTAAGAACTGAAAAGGATCTTCAGATGGAAGTCCATGAAACTTGCAGTTCTGCTGCATCAGAGAAACTAATTGAGGTTTAAGCTCAAAGTTGTTTGCTCCAATGGCAGGAATGGAGATGCTTCTTCCATGTAAATTGGAATTAGGTGCAGTAAAGTCACCAAGCATTCTCCTTGCATTGTTGTTGGGTTCGGCTGCCATCTCCTTTACTTGTTCGAAATTTTCAATCAAGTTGTCTCTGGATTGTTGTAGTTTAGCTTCTCTTAATTTTCTCTTCAGTGTCCTTTCAGGTTCTGGATCAGCTTCAACAAGAATGCCTTTTTCTTTGTCCCTGCTCATAAGAAAGAGGAGAACAAAAGAAAAGAAGAGGAGTCCTCTATGTCACAGTAAAAAGGATCCTTATTGTTAGTAGAAGAAAAGAAGAAGAAATTCGAACACAGATAGAGTAGGGGGTTCGAATTTGGTGATGATGTGAGGAAGTAATGTTAGTTAGTTGAAACAAATTTTGAAAAGATAGGAAGTTAGGAGGTTAGGAAAGATATTTTGAAAAGATATTTTTGAAAAAGATAAGATAAGAAGATATTTTTGAAAAAGATATGATAGAAATTAGTTTTTGAAAAAGATTTGATTTTTAAAATCACAATTAATGACTTGATTCATAAGAAATCACAAGATATGATTCTAGAACTCAAAGTTTGAATCTTTCTTAACAAGCAAGTAACAAACTTCAAATTTTTGAATCAAAACATTAATTGATCATATTATTTTCGAAAATTTGATGGAAAAATAAGAAAAAGATTTTTGAAAAATATTTTTGGAATTTTCGAAAATAACTAAGAATTTTGAAAAAGATTTGATTTTTTGAAAAAGATTTTGAAAAAGATAGGATTTTCAAATTGAAAATTTGATTTGACTCATTGGCAACAACTTGATTTTAAAAAAAACTTTGAAAAAGTCAATCCAAATTTTCGAATTTGATGAGAGAAGAAGGGAAAGATATTTTTTTTTTTATTTTTGAAATTTTTATGAAAAACATGAAAATTATGCAATGCATGAAATTTTTAGATCAAAACAATGAATGCATGCAAGAATGCTATGAATGTCAAGATGAACACCAAGAACACTTTGAAGAACATGATGAACATCAAGAACATATTTTTGAAAAATTTTTAATGCAAAGAAAATATGCAAGACACCAAACTTAGAAATCTTTCATGTTTAGACTCTAAGAAACGAAAAATGCATATGATAAATATGAAAAGACACAAAACAAAAAATCATCAAGATCAAACAAGAAGACTTACCAAGAACAACTTGAAGATCATGAAGAACACTATGAATGCATGAAATTTTCGAAAAATGCTAGATGCATATGCATGTGACACCAAACTTATGATATGACTCAAGACTCAAACAAAAAACATGAAATATTTTTGATTTTTATGATTTTCAAATTTTTTTGGATTTTTATTTTAATTTTTTCGAAAATTAAAAGGAAAAATAAGGATTCCAAAATTTTTAATATGAATTCCAGGAATCTTGCCATGTTAGTCTTAAAGCTCCAATCAAAGGGTCAGGCATGGCTTAATAGCCAGCCAAGCTTTAATCAAAATATGAGTGTAATTCAGACATGACAAGCCTAACATGCTCTATCCAAAAGGATTGGGGCATGACTCCACTGAGGTGATTAGCCAATCCCAAAGCAGTTTGGGTATGGCTTTACAGCCAGATAGGCTTCAACATACTTCATGAAATACTAGAATTCATTCTTAAAAATTTTGAAGCCATAGAATAATTTATTTTTGAAAACATATTTTTTTTTTCGAAAACATATGAGAGATTTTTTTGAAAATATTTTTGAAAAATTTTTGAAAAGAAAAATAAAAAGAAAATTACCTAATCTGAGCAACAAGATGAACCGTCAGTTGTCCAAACTCGAACAATCCCCGGCAACGGCGCCAAAAACTTGGTGCACGAAATTGTGATTACACTTTAATTATGTAAAGTTTATGGCTCTTTCTTTCCCTGGCAATGGCGCCAAGAACATGGTGCCAATACCATGGTTCACAATTTCGATACAACTAACCAGCAAGTGCACTGGGTCGTCCAAGTAATACCTTACGTGAGTAAGGGTCGAATCCCACGGAGATTGTTGGTATGAAGCAAGCTATGGTCACCTTGTAAATCTCAGTCGGGCGGATTTAAACATGATATTTTATTAGATTCAAATAAACAATAAAAGGGATAGAGATACTTATGTAGATTCATTGGTAGGAATTTCAGATAAGCGAATGGAGATGCTTTTCGTTCCTCTGAACCTCTGCTTTCCTGCTATCTTCATCCAACCAGTCTTACTCCTTTCCATGGCTGGCTTTATGTGATACATCACCACTGTCAATGGCTACTTTCGGTCATCTCACGGGAAAATGATCCAATGCCCTGTCACGGCACGGCTAATCGTCTGGAGGCATCACCCTTGTCAATGGCTTCATCTTATCCTCTCAGTGAATAATCTGCTCACGCACCCTGTCACGGCACGGCTATTCATCTGTCAGTTCTCGATCATGCCGGAATAGGATTTACTATCCTTTTGCGTCTGTCACTAACGCCCTGCAATCGCGAGTTAGGAGCTCGTCACAGTCATTCAATCATTGAATCCTACTCGGAATACCACAGACAAGGTTTAGACCTTCCGGATTCTCTTGAATGCCGCCATCATTCTAGCTTACGCCATGAAGATTCTGGTTAGGAGATCTAAGAGATACTCATTCTAGCTTAATTCATGTAGAACGGAAGTGTTTGTCAGGCACGCGTTCATAGGGGAGATAGTGATGAGCGTCACACATAATCATCACCTTCATCACGTTCTTGGGTTCGAATGGATATCTTAGAAGCGGAATAAGAAGAATTGAATAGAAAATAGAAGTACTTTGCATTAATCCTTGAGGAACAGCAGAGCTCCACACCTTAATCTATGGAGTGTAGAAACTCTACCGTTGAAAATACATAAGTGAAAGGTCCAGGCATGGCCGTGTGGCCAGCCCCTCTGATCTAAGAACCAGGCGTCCAAAGATGTCAAATACAATAGTAAGAGGTCCTATTTATAATAAACTAGCTACTAGGGTTTACATGAGTAAGTAATTGATGTACAAATCCACTTCCGGGGCCCACTTGGTGCGTGCTTGGGCTTGGGCTTGAGTGTTACACGTGCAGAGGCCATTTGTGGAGTTGAACGCCAGTTTCTATGCCAGTTTGGGCGTTCAACTCTGGTTTTGGATCCTTTTCTGGCGCTGGACGCCAGATTTGGGCAGAAGGCTAGCGTTGAACGCCAGTTTACGTCGTCAATTCTTGGCCAAAGTATGGACTATTATATATTTCTGGAAAGCCCTGGATGTCTACTTTCCAACGCAATTGGAAGCGCACCATTTCGAGTTCTGTAGCTCCAGAAAATCCACTTTGAGTGCAGGGAGGTCAGAATCCAACAGCATCAGCAGTCCTTTTTCAACCTCTGAATCTGATTTCTGCTCTCAAGTCCCTCAATTTCAGCCAGAAAATACCTGAAATCACAGAAAAACACATAAACTCATAGTAAAGTTCAGAAATGTGAATTTAACATAAAATCTATTAAAAACATCCCTAAAAGTAACTAGATTCTACTAAAAATATACTAAAAACAATGCCAAAAAGCGTATAAATTATCCGCTCATCAATAGGGCTCATCAAAACGAGAATTTTGATACCAATTTTGAAAAATTGGCCCAAAATCAGACTGGAAGGGCCGAACCGGTTGAACCGGGACCTAAATCAGGCCCGTGGGTCCAACCGGACCCAAACACTTAAAACAAACAGCAGATCCTTCTTCCCCCATTTCATGCAACGACACAAACAAATTGGGGGAGGGAAGAGGAGCTCTCAAACCCTCATCAACATTGAATCCACCATAACTCTTCCGTCCGGGCTCCGATCGTCGCACCGTTTGTGGCCACGCGCCTAGCGCGTCGAGCCCTACCTTTCTATCAGATAATTTCACCGGTAAGCTTCATTTTCATTTCAGAATCTCTACTCCCTTTCTTTATAGTGAAATCTTGCCCAATTTTGTGTTTTAGGTTCGAGTTAGCTTCCAGAGCATATTGGGCTTGAGCTATTATGCATATGGGAATGGTAAGGACAACCTAACCCTAGCTCAATCTTACATTTATAGTGGGAAAATTGAATTTGGAACATGTATATGAATTAGGTGATTAATTGGATATATATGCATTGTAATTAAATTGGGGGTATTTGAAGGCTTATTGGTGATCAAGGCTTGGTTTGTGGTTGGTTTATTTGAGCTTGGAGGGGCTGTGTTTTGCTTGTGAGGTTGCCTTGGATTGAACGAAGTGATCGGCCAAGGTATGGTTTAGGTTTCGTAAGGTGTTGTGAAAACTTAGGCTAGAAGAACCATAGGTTAGGTTGAATTGGTTAATTGCATTACATGTTTAGTCTTGTGAAGTTATTGGATAAATTTATGGATGAACTTGTATTGCAATTTGTGAGTTGTTGAAATTGTTGAGTATGTATTCTTGTGTTTCAGCTAGTGTTGGAAGTTATGATCATGATTTGTTAGTGTTAGATATGTGTGCTTGAGATCATTAATGAGGGGTTGATGAAGATGTTGATATATGTTAATAAAGAGTTGATGTATGTGTTGAAGGGATAATATATGTAAAGTGTTGATATATGTTGATATAGTTTGGTGGTTAAGGCTTGTTGAATTGATTAAAGGTAATTTGGTAGAGGTTGTTAATGAAATGGGCTGATATGTTAATGATATGTAGGTTTTGATGCTAAGGAATATGGAATTGGTGAAAACGAGGTTTGGAAGTGAAATGGTAAAAAGTGAATTTCGGTGAAATTTGAAAGTCCATAACTTACCCCTCAAATTTTCGATGGAATTGTGGTTTATTTCAAATGAAAGATGATTTTTAAGCTTTTAAACGATACCAATTTTGTGAAAAATGGAATTTTGTAGAGGAAGTTATGGACGATGAAAGTTTGGTATAAAAACTATGCTTGCAGGGTCACAAAATCTGGTTGTAACAGCTTTTTGGGCATTCTGACAATTTTGGAAAAACGCCCATCCACGCGTGCACGTGGCTCATGTGTACGGGTGGCATGGCATTTTAGCGATGCATACGCGAGAAGCCATGTACGCGCGTGAAAAGCTGAAACGCATGATCACGCGTACGCATGACTCACGCGTACGCGTGGCTGCTGCCTGCTGCAAAATCGGATTTTGGCTGTTTTAAACCAAATTTTTCACTTCTAAACCTCCATTTTCTTCCTTTTAAGTCTTAAAGTATGGTACTAGGTCCAGTAGATAAATGAAGCTAGGAAAATAAGATAACTTGAGGATGAAGTAAGAGGTAAATGATGGCTTTTATGAAGAAGATAAGAATATTAAAGAAGTTTAATGATAAGGCTTGATAATTGATGGTGTATTGACAATGAAAATGAAATGGCTTATGAATAATGATATCTGAGATACGAGTTTCCCTAGGTAAGAACTGTGGCTTACCACCACGTGTTCTAGGTTAAATCTCGACACTCTGTTGACCCTAAGTCGTAAGGGTGACCGTGCACATATAAATTCCTGGGTATGGATAGCCCCCATTGAGTGATTACTTTATGTTTGAATGTAAAACCTATGCATAGGTTCTTGGGGATGAGCGACGGGGGACAGTCTAAGGTTTTCGAACTTGTCGGGATGGCTGGATAACCGACAGATGAGCCTCATCAGCCATAGGACAGTCATGCATCATGTGCACTTGTTTGTTTTTATTGCTCTGCATTTCCTGGGTTTGCCTAATTGAATATATATCTCCTGCTACCTGTTGAACTTGCTATTTGCACTATCTGCTTATTACTTGTGCGTGAACTTGTTTGGTTGTTTGTCTCTGCTGAATTGTGGAAGACGGAGGGATGGAGGAAAGGGTGATATGGCTTGGTGTTATGTTAGGTTTAGAATTGAGTGAGTTTAAGCAGATTTAGATTACCTACCCCTATTATGGCTTCTATTTAGTAACTAAGCTTTATAATTGTATGACGAAGTTCTAGGATTGCCTCTAGCATTCCCAAGACCTTATTTATTATACGCGTGACACCTTTACCATGCTAAGAACCTCCGGTTCTCATCCCATACTGTGTTGTTGTTTTTCAGATGCAGGTCGAGAGGCTTCTCGCTAGGCGTCTAGAGCCTTGAAGCGAAGTAGTTCCTAAGTGTATTTTGGATTTCGATTTATACATATATGTATATATATATGTTTAGCTTACTCTCCAAGTAACTTGTGTATGCTGCTCCTCATAGAGGTTGAGGGAGAGATATGAGCTTATTTTGGTATTTTGGTGTATTTTGGGATACCTATGTATGTATATATGTATATATCTATATCCTCCGGCCAGCTTTGGCTTCGCAGGCTAGGTCAGGAGCTAGTTACGCTGTTTTTTTTTTTGCTTTCCATTCCTCTTTTGTTTGTCTTTATCAATACCTTTTAGGTTTCTTAGCACGCAAGTAATCGTATCTCTTGAGCGTTGCACTTTTCATTTTGCGATTTTGTTTACCCGTTTGTTCAAGACTCCCAGTATATTGTCTTTTCCACTATTACATATATATCTTTTGCTGTTTAGAGGTCCGTAACACCACACTACCTCTATTCTACGACTTAAGCGTAAAACTCTGTGTAGTAAGGTGTTACAGATTACCCTAATATTAATATATTCACATATCTTAGTACAAGTTAGATTCCTCATCATTGGTGTCAAATACGCAGAGATGGACCCACATGTAACAAAGAGGGGGCATTTGCCCCCACAAAATAAAAAAAAATACTAATACTTGTATACATTTATCTTGTATTCTATTATGTTTATTCTAAAATAAAATATAAATAATTTTCTTATGTTTTTTGTTAATTGTTATTTGGTTAAACTTAACATATAATAATAATTATATTATTAAATTTGAGTTAGTATAATAATAATAATAAATAAATAAATAAACTCAAAAAATAGTGATAATTTTTATTATATTAATTAATTAGTTAATAATTAAATTGAAACTTAGTTTTTTAATTAAATACTGTTTAAATTATTAGTATTTTTTTTAAAAATTATTTAAGATAAAAAAATATATTATCTACGTATTAATATACTATATTAATATTCATTATTAAAATGATCTTAATTATAATAATTACTTTGGTTAAGAATTTTATTTATACCATAAAGACTATAATAAATAGACCTAATAATTAAATATAAGATAATAAAAATAAAATAATTATTTAAAAACTTATATAGAAAAATAATATTATCATGTTATAAATAAAAAGAAAGCCATTATAAATTATTATGTTTTATTATTTTGAATATTATACTGTGTGCGTAAAACTATCTTTTTATTATTTAAATACTATAATAAGTGAATGTGTGTATATTTCTAGTTTTTATCAACATGTATAAATAGTTCTAATTTTAAAAAATTTTAAATATATCTAAATCAATTTGGGTTGGTCGAATAAACAGCTTAGTCGTTTATTTAAACAAGTGTTGGGAGTTCGAATTCTATCTGGTATGTATAACAATTGATTGGCCAATTACAGACTCTTAAATAGGACTCAAATTTATGACAGATTAGTCCTTAACTTGTTGGGTATTGTGAGAAACCAAAAAAAAATTCTATATCTAAATTTTATTATATTTTTGCCTCATTATAAAATTTCTCTGGGTTCGTCACTGCAAATACAGATTCCATCTCTTTAAGTAGTTCTCATGCTTGCAACATGAAATTGTGACACATATCGAGCATTGTAATCTTTACTTTATTTTGTAATTTTCTCTTTGGTAGTTAGACATTTTCAGTCCCATTTGTTAACATTTTTAGTTTTTAAAAATAACTTATTAAAACTAATTTTTAAAATATAATTTTGTTACTTGTAATAGTTATGTTTGATAAATAAAAAAAATCAAAATAAATATTTAATTCAATAAGTACAAACTACAAAAATTACGTTTGATGAAATTATTTTTAAAATTTAAAATAATTTTAAGAGATATAAATATAATAAAAAATAAAATAAACATAAATATTTATTAAATAGATTTTAAATTATTTAAAATTTATAAAAGGAAGGATAAGACATTTTTTATTACCAAACAAACAATGATATAATTCTTTAGATTAACTCTGAACATTCAAATATACTTTTGATATTTATTTCATAATAAATTTAATGGAGTCTTATGGATCATATATAATTAATTAATTTAATTTGCAATAATCTTATATATTTCCAATTCTTTAGAAATATATAATATTATCATTTTTTATAACATGAATGTTCTAAGCAAGTTGAGAATGGGTTGAATCAAGAAATCATTTTTAGATTTGAATAAACAAGTTATGCAGAAATCTGGTTTTAGGAGTTTATTTCTGGTTTTATCTCGTAAGTGCAGAATAGAATTGAAACAGTGAAAACTGTGACGCCTTGATATATTCTGGTTCGGCCACGATGACCTACGTCTAGTCTCCACCATAACAATGGTAGAATTTTCACTATAATCAAGATAGATTACAACCACCCATTCTAAGAGACTCACACTTTTGTAAACCACTTACACTATTCTAAGCTTAGTAAATTACCTAGGTACTAACCCAACCTAATTAAGGGGAACCAAGTGTACTCTAATCAGCACATTTTCGAATTCAAACACTCAAAGAATAATTGAATTTTGGCTTTTGTATGAACTCCTGTCTTTGTCTTTTTCATCTTTCAAATTGATCTTAATTCTAGACACAAGAGAAGAAGAACACACTCAATATGACAAAAGAATATGCTTGTATATCAAATCAGATTTTACTTCAAAGGGTTACTTTCGTCCTTATCTTTGTTGTTGTTCTTATATAAAGATTGATATACTCTTATTCAAGGTTGTTATAATTTTCTTTTTCACAAAACTATCTATTGCACCAATTATGCTTATGGATGGTGGCATTAAGGAGAAGAACTTTCCTTCTTTGTTCCTCAAATTCGAATGCAGCAACTTCTTATGAATATAATCTGATTTTGGAGTGCATTATTTGATGTCTTGATCATAAATAACATCTTTAATTGATTCATATAATGCTCATCATAATGATTAGTTATAATAGGAAATAGTTAATTATATTTGTTATTATAAGCACTACTAGAAAAATTACTTTAAGTGGCCATTTATTTTGCTTTTAGCGGCAATAAAAATAGCCGCTAATATATTTACCGGCAATTAGACATTAGCCGTCTTATGCTTTGTTGCTAAAAGGTTTTAGCGACAATTATAATATTTGCCGGTAAAGACCATTTTAATGGCCGCAAAAAGTATATAACTTTTAGCGGCCATTTTTTTGGCAATTATATGGCTACCAAAAGTAATTTTCAGATTGCAATATTATTCACTTTTAGTGGCCATTACTATTGCCGCCAAAATCCATTTTACCAGCCATTTATATGGCTACTAAAAATAATTCTAAAATTGTAATGTTATTCACTTTTAGTTGCTATTACTATTGTCGCTAAACTCTTAAGACTTTTTTAATTATACTCACTCTTCTAGAAATAACAACCTATCCTTTTTCGAAAATTTCAAATTATTTTTACCAACAATTATTATTATTGTACATAATATAAATATACTAAAATTAATTACTACAAAATAAAATATTTTATTAAATTATTTATACACAAATTTTTCTTGAAAAGTAATAAAGCATATAATACGAATTTAAACAACATAAATACTACAAGTCTATGTTACATCAATGATTAGCACATAGAAATACAAATCTTTGAGTCATTACAAACACCACTGCTATCGCTGCATTGCAGAAAACAAACATATACATAATCATTAGAATAATACTAATTCATTTTCATTGTTGTTTAATTTAAAGAGAGAGTGTGACAGAATTAATAACCTAGATGAGGACTTGTAGTTAATAATGACTAAAAATAAAATAGAACACAGTAAACCTTATTAGGCTACAAATAAAATAGCAAGGTATATCATGGTGTTTAAAATTTACAATGGCAGAGTCAAACTTTGCTTATCTAGTATAATTGGTCATAACCATGTATGGGGAGACTAAAAAAATAATTCCATTCATGCCAGATTTAAGAATCTACATCTTAAAGACAGATTATGTCATAACGTCGACAAATATGAAGTTTCTTTAAATTCCTGCAGCCTTTAACAATACTACACATGGCTTCATCTCCAATGCCCAAGCAATCCACTAAGTGAAGAGCATGCAAGAATATGCAACCCTGTCTAAACTTAAGAAGGCTAACATTTCCAATTCTTTGGCAGTAAAGCAATGTTAACTTAGTGAGATGCCTGTGCATTTTGAAAGCTGGATTAACATCATAGGTTAATTTTACCAATTTCTAGACAGTAACAGAATTTGTATGGAAATCAAAATTAGACTACTAAATAAATTAAACAGAAACTTATAAGCAAAGACTAGTTGGTAGATCCAATAATTTAGATATACTTATTGCTAACATTATTGCTTCTAACATATATAGCACTAAAGGGAACAAACTAACAGATACAAACAAGCATATATCAATATCAAAACCAAGATATTTTATTTTAAGATATGCTTTTTCTGACTTTTGAGCTTCCTCCCATTGGGCAGCACACTTTTCAAATTCAATTTTCTCATGTAGTTTCGCATTTGCATCCTTGGTATCAGACTTTTTCTCTTCCTCATCGTCGTTGCTTGCCCATGCAGCAATATTCATCTTACCAAACTGCATGCCAAGGGCTGCAATCTCTCTCCTTGTCCAAAGCTTTATTTCTTTTTCAGACAAGTGTTTTCCTCCATTTTCAGTTGGAAAGTGCGAATCATCGTCAGTTGTGTTGTCCAAAGGTGTTGGAGTAGGCTCACCTCTCCTTGGGGTTGAAGGCATTGAAGACATTGGGCTACGTAGTGGAGTTGCCGAGCCACTAAAATTCTTGTATATTCTTGGAGCAATGCGAGATTCAGACACATTCAAACCACTTAATTCTTATATTATCAACCTAGAATCTACAAGCTAATATATATAATCAAGACTACGTAGTTGTTCATGAGAAGTATAAATCAATTAGAAAGAAGACAAGATAAGGAATAAAAGTTTGTCACCATTTCAACATCTTCACGCTCTTCCTTTAAGACGCTAAGCATTACAGGAAAGCCTGCAAAGAAACATTAATCATCAAATGAAAAAAATAAATAAAAGGAAAATAGAGCAAAATAATTTATTTAAGTATACCCATGGCAGCAAATGCTAATTGGGAAGCCTGATATTCTGAGACAATAACTTGAAGCTTAAAAATAGCATTTCTTCTATCATCTGCTAGTTTACCATTGCTTATCGGGTCAAGCAACCGCTCAACATAGATATAAGATAAATATCAAGCATGTAGCATCAACTATTAGGAACTCATTACTGTATTAAGATTAAGCAACATATTATTCCAAATAAAAATAAAAGAAATAGTATTTGGATAACTGAAAACAACGAAATAGATAAAGGGAAATTAATACAACACAAAAGATTTAAAGAACGCTAATTAAGCAGAGTGAATTTCTCACTTAACATTCTGTCGAATGACCAAATCCACAATGCACTTAAACGACATTTGTATAGCAAAGCAAGAACATTGAACATTCTTCAGGTCTTGTTACTTTAAGTTTATAGCATATGAAATCAGAAAAAAGAAAAGGGTAAGAACTGACTATGTGAACCCTGCGTAATTTGTGAATAATTAGCTAATAAATTAATTATTAATAAAAAATTACAAAATTGAATTATATAATTTAATGAAGTATAAATAATTAAAATATGATTTTTGACACTAATTTTAAAGGTTTTGACCCAAAATTGGGTCGAACGGGCCAAACCAGTTGGACCGGACCCAAACCGGGCCTATGGCCCAATATATAAAGCATGCAACTCTTCTTTCCCAATTAGATGTGAAACACGCTGAAAGGGGGGGGGGTAGAGGGTGAAGAACATTTCCAAAACCCTTATCTCCAATTTAAACTCATATATCTTCCAATTCGGAGCTCTGATCATCACACCGTTTATGGCCACGCGATCACCGCGACGAGCTCTACAAAAGCCATAGAACAATTTGGTAAGTACCTCATTATTTCCTACTCAGCCACTCTCTCCTAATTTCAAATTTAAGGTTTTTATTTTGAGATTTTTTTGAATTTCGGTATTTAGGATCAAACTAGCCTTGTGGACTTGCCAGGTCTTGTCTCACATTTTCATCGGTAAGGTGAGAAACCACTAAATCTCATGAATCATTAATGATTATGAACCCTAGTATGATTTTTGTGGTATTTATGTGGAATTAGAGTGAGATATATGTTTTGGAGGCAAATTGGGTGATATCGGTGACTAGAAAGCGAACTGTGGAGGTTGGGTTTTCATTCGGTGAGGATTCGGGGCCTTGGACACTTGAGAAATGGAGATATTTGAGGTGCTTTGGAACTAGAAAGGAATCGGCCAAGGTATGATTTTGGTTTCTCGTAGATAATATGTAATGTCATGTGCAAATATAGGCTAGACAACCATAGGATAGGTTGGATTATGTTAGTATTTGATGGTTAGTAATTGAAGCAAATGTTGAACTTGTTATGATGTTGTGTTGAGTAATGTGGTTGATGCTTGATGAAATGGTGGTTTTGAGGAATGATAATGATACCTTGATGATTGAGCATAAAGTGGTATTGAACATGAATTGTGTGGTTGAACTTAATGAAATTGTATATTGGTATGCCATGGAGTGATGAGAAGGATTGAGAGATAGTTTAGCTTGTTTTGGTGCTGTTTAGAAGCTTGAGATATTGGTTTTGAATTGAAAACTTGGTAAAAATGTAGGTTTGCGATTTTTGAGAAAAACTAATTTTTTACCAAACTTCGGCGGGCCATAACTCGACTTCCAGACCCTTAAACTTTCCAAACTTGTCTTAAATGAAAATAGGGTCTGTGAATGTTACACCATTCAAAGAATAGACAAAACATGGTTTTGAACAAAAAGTTTATGTGCGTCGGAAGTTTGATGTGCAAAAAGTGTTATGCAAATTTTGTAATAGCTTTTTAAGGAGATACAGGGACCGCCTACGCAGGAATTCATTGAATTTTGGAATGATCGCGTACGCGGACAATGGTTGTGTATGCGAGATAGCGAATTATACCCCTACGTACGTGAGATATAGCTTGCATACGCGGCCATTCACTTCTATCCTGCGTACTCGCATATACGGACAGGGTTCGCGTATGCGAGACCCCTTGTTTTCGGAAAAATGGATTTTATGAACTTTAACCTATTTTCTAACCTCTAAACCTCTATTTTTACCCCTAAGACCCTTAAACTTAGTTTTTTTTATCATAGTGAGGGGGTTAAACCTTGATTGGGTGGCAACTTGGAAGTGAAGAAAGATTGTGAAGTGGTGATTTAGGCCTGAGAAGTGCTGTAACACTAAATACGTGATGGATGATGGCTAAGATGAAAAAGACTAATTGAACGTGAATGAATATGATAAATGAGGATGATTGGTGATGAGTATGTTTAAGTTTTCTCTCTATTGTAAAGTATGTTGGGCACTATATCCCATGAGTGTGTCGAACACTATATCCCAAGAGTGTGATGGGCACTATATCCCAAGAGCGTGGGAGCACTTTATCCTCGATAGTGTGTTGGGCACTATATTCCATGAGCGTGGTTGGTTGACACAAAAATTTTTACCGGTTCGGAATTTAGCAAAATAATTTCGTTGTGAGCATAGCTCCAAACCAATAGCCAATCCTCAAATCAAATTTAAAAGTGTTGGTTGTCACAAGTACAAACCCCAATAAAAATTAACCGAAGTGTTTAAACCTCGGGTCGTCTCACAAGGAATTGCAATGAAGTGAATGATTATTGGCTATGAATATGCAGGGGGTTTGATTTATAAAAGGGACAAGAAAATAAATGGGAAGAAAACTAAAGGAAACAATTAAAGAAAGCAATTAATAAAGATAGACATTCATGGCAAGGATTGAGAGTATAGGCTTTCTATCCTAGTTACTAATCATAACAGTGATTAACAAGAATTTATCTTATTTCGTCATCTCCAACAATGGAAGAAGGTATAATGTTATCTTCACATAGGGAGAAAGTCAAATAAGACTAGCTAATCTCAATTCAAAAGTCCTAATCAAGTCACTAATTGAATTAGCAAGAGATTAGAGTCAATAAAAATAATACTAGCTAACAACTCTAGATCACCAACATAGGTTGGGTCTTAATGACTCAAGATTGCCTAATTCCTCTTTCCAAGCCAAGAATGCTAAAAAAATCTACTCTAACATCCTTCCAAGTATTTTGTCAAATACTTGGAAGGCATAAAAGGAAAGCAAGATAAAATGACAACAAGAATATTAAATCTATAACTACCCAATTGCAAAGAATTTACATCAACCCAATCAAACAACAAGGGAATATAAAACATGAATTGCATTAAAAGGAAATCCAAATCCAACAATAGTGCATCAACATAAAAGATACATCAAAGGGTAAATTGACAAGAAAACTAAGAGAGCATAGATGTAACAATAAGAAATTAAAATGGAAACAAGATGAAAACAGGAAATTAAACCTAGATCTAAGATACAAATACCCTAAGAACCCTAATTCTAGAGAGAAGATGGAGCTTCTCTCTCTAGAAACTAAACTACATGATGCTAATCTATAACTAAGTGCTCCCTCCTTGCTCAATCTTCAATTCTACATGAAATACCCTCAAAAACGAGTTGGATTTGGGCCTGGGCAGCTCAGAAATCACCCCCAGCGTTTTCACTTTAATGAGGTCATGTGATCAGCGTCACACATGCGCGTGGGTGACGCGTGCGCGTGGGTGACGCGTGCGCATCGCTGGCCAAAATTCCTCCTCACGCGTATGCGTGGGTGACGCATGTGCGTGGCTTGCAAATCTTCAACTCACGTGTACGCGTGGATGACGTGTGCGCTTGGCCCTCAAAATCCTAAAAAACCTAAAATTGAAATGTAAAAGTGTTGGGATTAGAAAATTGTCACCCAAAAACGCTGATTGGTCGGATGACCTACCCACACTTAAAAATTTGCACTGTCCTCGATGCATTCAAAGATGAGCAAGGGGGTACGGCGACTCCCCGAGTTGCCACCTTCAGCTGGTGGGTCAACCGGCTGCTGCATGTTCTTTCTCCCGCTTCCATATTCGTTTATGATGACTTGTCCTAAAAATAGAAGAAAAGATAAGAAGAAGAGTAAATGCAAAAGCAAGAAAGCGTAAATTGTTAGAATGAGGTAAATCACTAGAATGGAGTCAGTGAATTAGTGTGACATTAAGGAAGAATAGTGTGTGAGTTCTAAGTTGCATGCGGTTTAGAACACACATACTAGCATAAAGAGCTATGTCACAATTACACAAAAGAAGGGTGCACTTCACTTATTCTAGTGTGCTTGAAATACTTTAAAAGACTTGTATGTTAAGATACAAACAAGTAGTGAAGAAGCATAAAAGCATTCAAGCAATAATCAAGTAATTGTGAAATTGTATAATGCATGTGTATTGATTGATGTGTAAGGAAACTTAATGAACCAATTGAAATATAGAGCTCACACATCAAACAATGACACATGTTGAAGTTGTTGTAACACCTAAGCGACATAGAAGTGGAACACATGAGTGCTATGGAACTTAGGAAAAAGAAGATAGAAGTGAAAATCAATCACATAGCAAGCGTGGTCTACAAAGCTTGAAAAGCTCAAAAATATGTCACTAGGTAAGCTTTCGATCCAATTCCATAATTCCAAAATCTCAATGCATGAAATGGGTGATGTAAATAAAGGTAAATCATAAACAAGTATCACCTAAAAAATGCATTGATAATGTACAATTGCCTAACAAAGGACAATGAATGCATGGTGGCCAAAACATGCAATTCAAAAGAGTTAAGATGCTTGAAGGCAATGTACAAGTACTTGGTGTTCAAAAGGGTTAAGCATGAAAAATTCAAAACCAAGTAACAAATTGTAATCTTAATAATGAATCCAATAATGACAATTAACAATAATGATGTTAAAACAACATCTTAGCAGTAATTAGCAATAGTAAACAGCAAACAATATTAATAATCCAACACTTGTAATGAAAAACGAAACAAAAATGAAACAAACTAATTACTAACTAAAAGAAATGGTGACCAATGGTGATTAGTAGTGTTAGGTGATGGTTGAAGAAGGGAAAAAAAGAGGAGAAAAGAAAATTAGGAAAGAAATGGAAAGAAAAGAAGAAAAAAAATGAGTGAAATAGGGCAGGGGTGTCACGCGTATGCGTCATGTCACGCGCACGTGATGAGCGGATAATTTATACCCTTTTTGGCATTATTTTTACATAGTTTTTAGTTTGATTTAGCTACTTTTTATTATATTTTATTAGTTTTATTTAAAAATCACATTTTTTGACTTTACTATGATTTTGTGTGTTTTTCTATGATTTCAGGTTTTTTCTGGCTGAAATGGAGGGACCTGAGCAAAAATCTGATTTAGAGGCTGAAAAAGGACTGCAGATGCTGTTAGATTCTGACCCTCCTGCACTCGAAGTGGATTTTCTGGAGCTACAGAAGCCCAATTGGTGTGCTCTCAATTGCGATGGAAAGTAGACATCCTGGGATTTCCAGAAATATATAATAGTCCATACTTTTCCTGAGATTTGACGGCCCAAACTGGCGTTCAAAGACAGCCTAAAACATCTTGACGTAAAACGCCCAAACTGGCACCAGAATTGGAGTTAAACGTCCAAACTGGTACCAAAGCTGGCGTTTAACTCCAGGAACAGCCTATGCACGAAAAAGTTTCAATGCTCAGCCCAAGCACACACCAAGTGGGCCCCAGAAGTGGATTTCTGCACTGTCTGCACTTAGTTACTCATTTTCTGTAATCCCTAGTAACTAGTTTAGTATAAATAGCACTTTTTACTATTGTATTCGCATCGAGACTTTTACCATCTTATGCTATTGTACACGTTTGGAGGCTGACCTCATGGCCATGCCTAGACCTTTTTCACTTATGTATTTTCAACGATGGAGTTTCTACACCCCATAGATTAAGGTGTGGAGCTCTACTGTTCTTCATGAATTAATGCAATTACTACTGTTTTCTATTCAATTCATGCCTACTTCTTCTCCAAGATATACTCTCGTACTTAATTCAGTTAAGTCATAATGAAGGGGTGACCCGTGACAATCACCCAATCTTCGTTACTCGCTTAGCCAAGATCGCGTGCCTGACAACCACAAAGCGGTCTACATGATGTTCAACGAAGTCATTGGACGACAGCTGGAGTATATTCTCTTGGGTATCTAATATATGGACCGAGTCCATGAGATTAGTATCTTCGTGGTATAGGCTAGAATTATTGGCAGCCATTCCTGGGATCCGAGAAGTCTAAACCTTGTCTGTGGTATTCCGAGTAGGATCCAGGAAGGGATGACTGTGATGAGCTTCAAACTTGCGAATGTTGGGCGCAGTAATAGTGTGCAAAAGGATCAATAGATCCTATTCTGACGCTAGTGGGAACCGACAAATGATTAGCCATGTGATAGTTGTACTTGGTATTTTTCATCCGAGATGAGAAATCCGACAGTTGATTAGCCGTGCAGAAACCGTAGAGGACCATTTTCACTGAGAGGATCTTACAGCTTGCCATGGAAGGAAGTAATGCATGGTTGGAAGGAGGCAATAGGAAAGCAGAGGTTCAGAAGCAACAAAGCATCTCCAGATGCTTATCTGAAACTCCCACCAATGAATTACATAAGTAACTTTATCTTATTTTTTGTTTTATTTATCTTTTAATTATCAAAACCTCATAACCATTTGAATCCGCCTGATTGAGATTTACAAGATGAACATAGCTTGCTTCAAGCTGACAATCTCCATGGGATCGACCCTTACTCACGTAAGGTATTACTTGGACGACCCAGTGCACTTGCTGGTTAGTTACGCGGAGTTGTGAAGAAGTGTTGAGATCACGATTTCGTGTACCAAGTTTTTGGCGCCATTGCCGGGGATTATTCGAGTTTGGACAACTGACGGTTCATCTTGTTACTTAGATTGGGTAATTTTATTTTATGTTTAAGCTTTTTATTTTTATTTTCGAAAAAAATACAAAAAAATTTAATAAAATAAAAAAAATCACAAATTTTGTGTTTCGTGTTTGAGTCTAGTGTCTAAACATTAAAAATTTCTAAATTTGGTGTCTTGCATCTGTTTCTTTTCATAAAAATTTTCAAAAAATTTATTCTTGATGTTCATCATGATCTTCAAAGTGTTCTTGGTGTTCATCTTGACATTCAAAGTGTTCTTGCATCCATTATTTGTTTTAATCTTAATTTCTCATGTTTTGTGTCATTTTGATGTTTTTTCTCTTTCCTCATTAATTCAAAAAATCAAAAATAATATCTTTCCCTTATTTTACTCATAAATTTTGAAATTTTGGATTGATTTAGTCAAAGATTTTTAAAATTAGTTGTTTCTTATTAGTCAAGTCAAAATTTCAATTTAAAAATTCTATCTTTTCAAATCTTTTTCAAAAATCAAATCTTTTTCATTTTTTTTCTTAAGTATTTTCGAAAATTTTAAAATTGATTTTCAAAATATTTTTCTTATTTTTACTTCATATTTTCGAAATTATTGCTAACATTTAATGTTTTGATTCAAAAATTTCAAGTTTGTGATTTTCTTGTTAAGAAAGGTTCAATCTTTAAATTCTAGAATCATATCTTTTAGTTTCTTGTTAGTCAAGTCATCAACTTTAATTTTTAAAATCAAATATTTTTAATTTCCTTTTCAAATCTTTTTCAAAATAAATGTCAATCATATCTTTTAGTTTCTTGTTAGTCAAGTCATCAACTTTAATTTTAAAAATCAAATCTTTTTAATTTCCTTTTCAAATCTTTTTCAAAATAAATTTCAATCATATCTTTTTCAAAACTTAATTTCAAAATCTTTTTCTCACTTCTTATCTTTTCAAAATTTTCAAATCTTTTTCAATTAACTACTTGACTGTTTGTTTGATTTTAAAAAGTTTACTATTTCTTATCTTTTTCAAAACCACCTAACTATTTTTCTCTCTCTAATTTTCGAAAACCACTAACCATTTTTTCAAAAACCTTTTTAATTAACTAATTGTTTTAAATTCTAAATTTATTTTATTTCTTTTAATAATTTTGAAAACTAACCAATAATTAAAATAAAAACAAAAATATTTTTCTTTTCTTTTAATTAATATTCGAATTCCCTCTCTCTCTCTCATCTCTTTCTATTTATTTTATTTAATTACTAAAACTTCTGTTCTACTAATAATTCGAACCCTCTCCCTCTCTCTGTGTTCGAATTCTTCTCATTCTTCTATTCTTCCATTCTTCTACTCACATAAAGGAATCTCTATACTGTGACATAGAGGATTTCTCTTCTTTTCTGTTCTCTTCTTTTACATATGAGCAGGAACAGGGATAAAGATATCCTTGTTGAAGCTGATCCTAAACCTGAAAGGACTTTGAAGAGGAAGCTAAAATAAGCTAAAGCACAACACTCTGGAAAGGACCTGACAGAAATTTTCGAAAAAGAAGTAGACATGGCAGCCGAACCCAACAATAATGGTGGAGATGCAAGGAAGGTGCTTGGTGACTTTATTGCCCGAACTTACAACTTCAATGGAAAAAGTGAATTACATGGGAGAATCCTATGGAAACACTTACAATCTTTCATGGAGGAATCATCCTAATTTCTCATGGAATGATCAGCAGAAGCCTAATCAAAGCTTCAATAACAACAGTGGTGGGAGAAATAGGTTTGGTAATAGCAAGCCTTCTCCATCCTCTTCTGAACAACAGACAGAGAATTCTAAGCAGAGTCCCTCTGACTTAGCAACTATAGTCTCTGATCTATCTAAGACCACTCTCAGTTTTATGACTGAAACAAGGTCCTCCATCAGAAATTTGGAGGCACAAGTGGGTCAACTAAGTAAAAGAGTGACTGAAATTCCTCCTAGTACTCTCCCAAGCAATACAGAAGAGAATCCAAAAAGAGAGTGCAAGGCCATCAATATACCCAACATGGCCGAACCTGGAGAGAGTCAAAAGGCAGTGATTTCCAGTGAGGAAGACCTCAATGGACGTCCACTGACCACTAAGGAGTTTCTTCCTGAGGAACCAAAGGAATTTGAGGCTCATATAGAGACCATAGAGATTCCACTGAACTTACTGTTGCCATTCATGAGCTCTGATGAGTATTCTTCCTCTGAAGAGGATGAAGATATTGTTGAAGAGTAAGTTGCTCAGTATCTAGGAGCAATCATGAAGCTGAATGCCAAGTTATTTGGTAATGAGATTTGGGAGGATGAACCTACATTGCTTATCAATGAAATGAATACCTTGGTTCAACAAAAATTACCTCAGAAGAAACCGAATCTCGGAAAGTTCTTAATACCTTGCATCATAGGCACCATGACCTTTAAGAAAGCTCTACGTGACCTTGGTTCAAGTATAAACCTCACGCCACTCTCTGTAATGGAGAAACTAGGGATCTTTGAGGTACAAGCTGCAAGAATCTCACTAGAGATGGCAGACAATTCAAGGAAACAGGCTTATGGACTTGTAGAGGATGTCTTAGTGAAGGTTGAAAGCTCTTACCTCCCTGCTGATTTCATAATCCTAGATACTGGGAAGGATGAGGATGAATCCATTATCCTTGGAAGACCCTTCCTATCCACAGCAAGAGCTGTGATTGATGTGGACAAAGGAGAGTTAGTCCTTCAATTGAATGAGGACTACCTTGTGTTTAAGGCTCAAGAATCTTCTTCTGTAACCATGGAGAGGAAGCATGAAAAGCTTCTCTCAATACAGAGTCAAATAGAGCCCCCACACTCAACTTCTAAGTTTGGTATTGGGAGGCCATCATCAAGCTCTGAGTCTCTGTGAAGCTCTCTAAGAGCTCACTATCAAGCTATTGACATTAAAGAAGCGCTTATTGGGAGGCAACTGGTGCACGAAATTGTGATCTCTGGTAATGGCTCCAACAACTTGGTGCTCTAATCTCAATTCATAATTTGTCACAACTTCGATACAACTAACTAGCAAGTGCACTGGGTCGTCCAAGTAATAAACCTTACGTGAGTAAGGGTCGATCCCACGGAGATTGTTAGTATGAAGCAAGCTATGGTCACCTTGTAAATCCCAGTCTGGCGGATATAAAATAATTATGGAGTTTTCGAAATTAAATAATAAAAGAGGGATAGAAATACTTATGTAAATCATTGGTGAGAATTTCAGATAAGCGCATAGAGATGCTTTCGTTCCTCTGAACCTCTGCTTTCCTGCTACCTTCATCCAATCAATCCTACTCCTTTCCATGGCTGGCTTTATGTAAGGACATCACCGTTGTCAATGGCTACTTTATATCCTCTCTGGAAAATGGTCCGATGCGCTGTCACTGCATGGCTAATCGTCTAGAGGCATCACCCTTGCCAATAGCTGCAATCCATCCTCTTGTGAAAATGGTCCAAATGCTTTGTCACAGCACGGCTAATCATCTGAGGTTCTCGATCATACTGGAATAGGATTCACCCTCCTTTTGCGTCTGTCACTACGCCCAGCACTCGCGAGTTTGAAGCTCGTCACAGTCATTCAATCCCTGAATCCTACTCGGAATACCACAGACAAGGTTTAGACTTTCCGGATTCTCATGAATGCCGCCATCAATCTAGCTTATACCACGAAGATTCTGATTAAGAGATCTAAGAGATACTCATTCAATCTAAGGTAGAACGGAAGTGGTTGTCAGGCACGCGTTCATAAGGAATGATGATGATTGTCACGTTCATCACATTCAAGTTGAAGTGCAAATGAATATCTTAGAAGCGGGATAAGTTGAATTGAATAGAAAAACAGTAGTACTTTGCATTAATCTTTGAGGAACAGCAGAGCTCCACACCTTAATCTATGGAGTGCAGAAACTCTACCGTATGAAAATACATAAGTGAATAGAGGGTAGGCATGGCCGAGTGGCCAGCCTCCCATGGAGGTCTAGAGATCTACAAATGATCAAAAGGTATTCAAAAGATGTCTAATACAATAGTAAAAAGTCCTATTTATAATAAACTAGCTACTAGGGTTTATAGAAGTAAGTAATTGATGCATAAATCCACTTCCGGTGCCCACTTGGTGTGTGCTTGGGCTGAACTTGAAGTCTACACGTGAAGAGGTCATTCTTGGAGTTGAACGCCAGCTTTTGTGCCAGTTTGGGCGTTGAACTCCACTTTGCAACTTGTTTCTGGCGCTGGACGCCAGAATTGGGCAGAGAGCTGGCGTTGAACTCCAGTTTTCGTCATCTAAACTTTGGCAAAGTATGGCCTATTATATATTTCTGGAAAGCCCTGGATATCTACTTTCCAACACAATTGGAAGCACTCCGTTTTGAGTTCTGTAGCTCCAGAAAATCCATTTTGAGTGCAGGGAGGTCAGAATCCAACAGCATCAGCAGTTCTTCTTCAAGCTCTGAATCTGATTTTTGCTCAAGTCCCTCAATTTCAGCCAGAAAATACCTGAAATCACAGAAAAACACACAAACTCATAGTAAAGTCCAGAAATGTGAATTTAACATAAAAACTAATGAAAACATCCCTAAAAGTAACTAGATTCTACTAAAAACATACTAAAAACAATGCCAAAAAGGGTATAAATTATCTGCTCATCACAACACCAAACTTAAATTGTTGCTTGTCCCCAAGCAACTGAAAATAAAATAGGATAAAAAGAAGAGAATATACTATAAATTTCAAACTATCAATGAAACATAGCTCCAATTAAATGAGCGGGACTTATAGCTTTTTGCCTCTTGAATAGTTTTGGCATCTCACTTTATCCATTGAAGTTCAGAATGATTGGCATCTATAGGAACTCAGAGTTCAGATAGTGTTATTGATTCTCCTAGTTCAGTATGATGATTCTTGAACACAGTTACTTTATGAGTCTTGGCCGTGGCCCTAAGCACTTTGTTTTCCAGTATTACCACCGGATACATAAATGCCACAGACACATAATTGGGTGAACCTTTTCAGATTGTGACTCAGCTTAGCTAAAGTCCCCAATTAGAGGTGTCCAGGGTTCTTAAGCACACTCTTTTTTTTTTGCTTTGGACCTTGACTTTAACCGCTCAGTCTCAAGTTTTCACTTGACACCTACACGCCACAAGCACATGGTTAGGGACAGCTTGGTTTAGCCGCTTAGGCCAGGATTTTATTCCTTTAGGCCCTCCTATCCACTGATGCTCAAAGCCTTGGGATCCTTTTTATTGCCCTTGCCTTTTGGTTTTAAGGGTTACTGGCTTTTTGCTCTTGCCTCTTGGTTTTTAGAGCTTTTGGCTTTTTCTGCTTGCTTTTTCTTTTTCTTTCTATTTTTTTTCGCTATATTTTTTTTTCTGCAAGCTTTGTTCTTTGCTGCTTTTTCTTGCTTCAAGGATCATTTTTATGATTTTTCAGATTATCAAATAACATGTCTCCTTATCATCATTCTTTCAAGAGCCAACATATTTAACATTCTTAAACAACAACTTCAAAAGACATATGTACTGTTCAAGCATTCATTCAGAAAACAAGAAGCATTGTCACCACATCAATATAATTAAACTAAGTTCAAGGATAAATTCAAAACTCATGTACTTCTTGTTCTTTTGAATTAAAACATTTTTCATTTAAGAGAGGTGATGGATTCATAGGACATTCATAACTTTAAGACAAAGTTACTAACTACTAATGATCATGTAATGAAGACACAAACATAGATAAGCACTTAACATAGAGAAAACGAAAAATAAAAAGTGAGAACAAGGAAGGAGTCCACCTTAGTGATGGTGGCGTTTTCTTCTTGAGGAACTAATGATGTCCTTGAGCTCTTCTATGTCTCTTCCTTGTCTTTGTTGCTCCTCCCTCATTGCTTTTTGATCTTCTCTGATTTCATGAAGGATGATGGAGTGCTCTTGATGTTCCACCCTTAGTTGTCCCATGTTGGAACTTAATTTTCCTAGGGAGGTGCTGATTTGCTCCCAATAGTTTTATGGAGGAAAATGCATTTGAGGCATCTCCAGGATCTCATGGTGATGAGCTTCCTGCGCCTCTTAAACTCCATGAATGGGCTCTCTTGCTTGCTCCATCTTTTTCTTAGTGATGGACTTCTCTTCCTCAATGTGAATGTCTCCTTCTATGAAAGCTCCAGCTGAGTAACATAGATGGCAAATAAGATGGGGAAAAGCTAGCCTTGCCCCAAGGGAGGGCTTTTTGGCTATTTTGTAGAGTTCAAGGGAGATGACTTCATGAACTTCTACTTCCTCTCCAATCATGATGCTATGGATCATGATGGCCCGATCCACAGTAACTTCAGATCGGTTACTAGTGGGGATGATGGAGCGTTGGATGAACTCCAACCATCCTCTAGCCACAGGCTTGAGGTCCAGTCTTCTTAGTTGAACCGGCTTGCCTTTGGAGTCAATCTTCCATTGAGCTCCTTCCACACATATGTCCATGAGGACTTGGTCCAACCTTTGATTAAAGTTGACCCTTCTAGTGTAGGGGCGCTCATCTCCTTGCATCATAGGCAAGTTAAACTCCAACCTCACATTTTCCGGACTAAAATCTAAGTATTTCCCCCGAACCATGGTGAGATAATTCTTTGGGTCCGGGTTCTTACTTTGATCATGGTTCCTAGTGATCCATGCATTGGCATAGAACTCTTGAACCATTAGGATGCCGACTTGTTGGATGGGTTTTGTTAGAACTTCCCAACCTCTTCTTTGGATTTCATGTTGGATCTCCGGATACTCATTCTTCTTGAGCTTGAAAGGGACCTCAGGGATCACCTTCTTCTTGGCCACAACATCATAGAAGTGGTCTTGATGGGCTTTGGAGATGAATCTTTCCATCTCCCATGACTCGGAGGTGGAAGCTTTTGTCTTCCCTTTCCCTTTTCTAGAGGATTCTCCGGTCTTAGGTGCCATCAATGGTAATGGAAAAACAAAAAGCTTATGCTTTTACCACACCAAACTTAGAATGTCGCTCGCCCTCGAGCAAGAAAAGAAAGAATAGATGAAGAAGAAGAAGAAAATATGGAGAGGAGGGGGGAGGTGTGTTTCGGCCAAGAAGAGAAAGGAGGGTTGTGTTGTGAGAAAATGAGGAAGAATGGAGGGGTATATATAGGGAAGGGAGGGGGGTAAGTTCGGCCATTTAGGGTGGGTTTGGGTGGGAAATTAATTTTGAATTTTGAAGGTAGGTGGAGTTTATGAGGTAGGTTTATGGGGAAGAGTGGATGGATGTGAGTGGTGAAGAGGTGATGGGGAAGAGAGATTGAGGTGATTGGTGAAGGATTTTGGGGAAGAGTGTTTATGGGATTGTATGAAAGAGGGGTGAGAAGAAGTAAGTGGAGGTAGGTGGGGATCCTGTGGGGTCCACAGATCCTGAGGTGTTCAAGGATTTACAACCATGCACCCAATTAGGCATGCAAAATGTCCTTGCACACAATTTTGGGCGTTCAGCGCCAGATTGGTGCTTGTTCTGGGTGTTGAATGCCCATTTGTTGCCCATTTCTGGCGTTGAACGCCAGAACCATGCTTGTTCTGGGCGTTCAGCGCCAGCTCTTCTCCAGGGTGTATTTCTGGCGTTCAAACGCCCAGATGCTGCCCATTTCTGGCGTTCAGCGCCAGAACCATGCTCTGTTCTGGCGTTGAACGCCCAAAACATGCTTCTTACTGGCGTTTAAACGCTAGTAAGGTCTTCCTCCAGGGTGTGATTTTTTTTTTCTGCTGTTTATGATTCTGTTTTCAATTTTTATATTTATTTTATGACTCCACATGATCATGAACCTAATAAAACATGAAAAACAATGAAAATTAGATAAATAAACATTAGGTTGCCTCCCAACAAGTGCTTCTTTAATGTCAATAGCTTGACAGTGGGCTCTCATGGAGCCTCACAGATGTGCAGAGCTTTGTTGAGACCTCCCAACACCAAACTTAGAGTTTGGATATGGGGGTTTGACACCAAACTTAGAGTTTAGTTGTGGCCTCCCAACACCAAACATAGAGTTTAACTGTGGGGGCTTTGTTTGACTCTGCTTTGAGAGAAGCTCTTTATGCTTCCTCTCCATGGATGCAGAGAGAGATCCTTGAGTTGTAAACACAAGGTTGTCCTCATTTATTTGAAGGATCAATTCTCCTCTGTCCACATCACTCACAGCTCTTGCTGTGGCTAGGAAGGGTCTTCCAAGGATGATGAATTCATCCTCATCCTTCCTAGTATCTAGGACTATGAAATCAGCAGGGATGTAAAGGCCTTCAACCTTTACTAACACGTCCTCTACTTGTCCATAAGCCTGTTTTCTTGAATTGTCTGCCATCTCTAATGAGATTTTAGTGGCTTACACCCCAAAGATTCCCAGTTTCTCTATTACAGAGAGGGGCATGAGGTTTATTCCTGAACCAAGGTCACACAGAGCCTTAAAGATCATGGTGCCTATGGTACAAGGTATTAAGAACATTCCAGGATCCTGTTTCTTCTGAGGAAATGTCAGTTGATCCAGATCACTTTGTTCATTGGTGAACAAGGGAGGTTCATCTTCCCAAGTTTCAATGCCAAATAATTTGGCATTCAACTTCATGATTGCACCAAGGTACTTGGTGACTTGCTCCTCAGTGACATCCTCATTCTCTTCAGAAGAGGAATACTCATCAGAGCTCATGAATGGCATAAGGAGGTTTAATGGAATCTCTATGGTCTTTAGTTGAGCCTCAGATTCTTTTGGTTCCTCAGAGGGAAACTCCTTATTGATCACTGGACGTCCCAGGAGGTCTTCCTCACTGGGATTCACGTCCTCTCCTTCCTTTACAGGTTCGGCCATGGTGATCAATTCAATGGCCTTGCACTCTCCTTTTGGATTTTCTTCTGTATTGCTTGGGAAAGTACTAGGAGGAATTTCAGTGATCCTTTTACTCAGCTGGCCCACTTGTGCTTCCAAATTTCTAATGGAGGATCTTGTTTCATTCATGAAACTCATAGTGGCCTTAGATTGATCAGAGACTAAGTTTGCTAGATTAGAAGTATTTTGTTCAGAGTTCTCTGTCAGTTGCTGAGTGGATGATGGAAAAGGTTTACTATTGTTAAACCTGTATCTTCCACCATTATTAAAGCCTTGTTGAGGCTTTTGTTGATCCTTCCATGAGAGATTTGGATGATTTCTCCATGATAGATTATAGGTGTTTCCATAAGGTTCACCTAAGTAATTCACCTCTGCTATTGTAGGGTTCTCAGGATCATAAGCTTCTTCTTTAGAAGATGCCTCTTGAGTATTGTTGGATGCAGCTTGCATTCCATTCAGACTCTGAGAAATCATATTGACTTGCTGAGTTAATATTTTGTTCTGAGCCAATATGGCATTCAGAGTATCAATTTCAAGAACTCCCTTCTTCATAGGCGTCCCATTATTCACAAGATTCCTCTCAGAAGTGTACATGAACTGGTTATTAGCAACCATGTCAATGAGTTCTTGAGCTTCTGCCGGTGTTTTCTTTAGGTGAATGGATCCACCTGCAGAAGTATCCAATGACATCTTTGATAGCTCAGATAAACCATCATAGAATATATCCAGGATGGTCCATTCTGAAAGCATGTCAGAAGGACACTTTTTGGTCAGCTGCTTGTATCTTTCCAAAGCTTTGAACATCTACTCTAAGCTTGCTCAGCTTTCTTTCTGTCTGAAGGTTTGAACATCTACTCTAAGCTTGCTCAGCTTTTAAGGAGGAAAGAACTTGGCTAAGAAAGCCGTGACCAGCTTATCCCAAGAGTTCAGGCTGTCTTTGGGTTGAGAGTCCAACCACACTCTAGCTCTGTCTCTTACAGCAAAAGGGAAAAGCATGAGCCTGTAGACTTCAGGATCTACTCCATTAGTCTTAACAGTATCATAGATCTGCAAGAATTCAGTTAAGAATTGAAAAGGATCTTCAGATGGAAGTCCATGAAACTTGCAGTTCTGCTGCATCAGAGAAACTAGCTGAGGTTTCAGCTCAAAGTTGTTTGCTCCAATGGCAGGAATGGAGATGCTTCTTCCATGTAAATTGGAATTAGGTGCAGTAAAGTCACCAAGCATCCTCCTTGCATTATTATTATTTTCGGCTACCATCTCCTCTTCCTGTTCGAAAATTTCTGAAAGGTTATCTCTGGATTGTTGTAATTTAGCTTCTCTTAGTTTCCTCTTCAGAGTCCTTTCAGGTTCTGGATCTGCTTCAACAAGAATATTCTTGTCCTTGCTCCTGCTCATATGACAAAGAAGAGGGCACAGAAATAATAATAATAATAATAATAATAGGGATCCTTTATACCACAGTATAGAAGTCCCTGTGTGAGTGGAAGAAAGGAAAGGGACAAAGAATGTAATATAAGGAAAGAAACACAAGGGGTGAGGAGAGTAGAGATGTGAGGTGAGGAGATGTTAGTAGATGAATAAATAAATAGAATAAGATGAGAGAGAGAAAATTTCGAAAATAATTTTTGAAAAAGAGTTAGTGATTTTCGAAAATAGTTTTTGAAAAAGGTTAGTAATTTTCGAAAATAAAAAAAATCAAAAATTAAAATAATTAGTTAATTAAAAAGAATTTTTGAAAAAAAGGGAAGATATTTTCGAAAATTAGAGAGAGAGAGAGAGTTAGTTAGGTAGTTTTGAAAAAGATAAGAAACAAACAAAAAGTTAGTTAGTTAGTTGAAACAAATTTGAAAATCAATTTTGAAAAGATAAGAAGATATTTTTGAAAAGATATGATTGAAATTAGTTTTGAAAAAGATTTGATTTTAAAAATCACAATTAATGACTTGATTCACAAGAAATCACAAGATATGATTCTAGAACTCAAAGTTTGAATCTTTCTTAGCAAGTAAGTAACAAACTTGAAATTTTTGAATCAAAACTTTAATTGATGATGTTATTTTCAAAAATTATGGTATAAAATTAAGAAAAAGATTTTTGAAAAATATTTTTATAATTTTTGAAAATAACTAAGAAAAATGAAAAAGATTTGATTTTTGAAAAAGATTTTGAAAAAGATAAGATTTTTAAATTGAAAATTTGATTTGACTCATAAAAACAACTAGATTTTAAAAATTTTTGAAAAAGTCAAATCTAATTTTCGAAATTTTAAGAGAGAAAAAGGGAAAGATATTTTTTTGATTTTTTTGAATTTTTATGATGAGAGAGAAAAATTTTTAATGCAAAGAAAACATGCAAGACACCAAACTTAGAAATCTTTCATGTTTAGACTCTATGGATGCAAAAATGCACATGTAAAACAAGAAAAGATGCAAAACAAGAAAACATCAAGATCAAACAAGAAGACTTACCAAGAACAACTTGAACATCATGAAGAACACCATGAATGCATGAATTTTCGAAAAATGAAAAATGAATATGCAATTGACACCAAACTTATAACATGACACATGACTCAAACAAGAAACATGAAAAATATTTTTGATTTTTATGATTTTATGAAATTTTTTTGTATTTTCTTTTAATTTTTTTCGAAAATCATTTTGAAAAAGAAAAATAAGGATTCCAAAATTTTTAATATGAATTCCAGGAATCTTATGCTCTTTAGTCTAAAGCTCCAATCGAAGGGTCAGGCATGGCTTAATAGCCAGCCAAGCTTTAGTATGCTATTACATGCATCAGCTAATTTGCTAAGAAAGACAAAGAAGCTCTTCTCTTGAGTATAAGTGAAACCTCAGTCCAAAAGAATTTAGACATGGTTTTACAGCCAGCCAGGCTTCAACATGCTTCATGAAACACTAGAATTCATTCTTAAAAATTCTGAAGAGAGAAATATATTTTTGAAAACATTTTTATTTCAAAATTTTTTTCGAAAACAAATGAGAAATTTTTGAAAGATTTTTTGAAAAATTTTTGAAAACTTTTTGAAAAGAAAATGAAAAGAAAGTTACCCAATCTGAGCAACAAGATGAACCGTCAGTTGTCCAAACTCAAACAATCCCCGGCAACGGCGCCAAAAACTTGGAGCACGAAATTGTGATCTCTGGTAATGGCTCCAACAACTTGGTGCTCTAATCTCAATTCATAATTTGTCACAACTTCGATACAACTAACCAGCAAGTGCACTGGGTCGTCCAAGTAATAAACCTTACGTGAGTAATGGTCGATCCCACGGAGATTGTTGGTATGAAGCAAGCTATGGTCACCTTGTAAATCCCAGTCAGGCGGATATAAAATAATTATGGAGTTTTCGAAATTAAATAATAAAAGAGGGATAGAAATACTTATGTAAATCATTGGTGAGAATTTCAGATAAGCGCATAGAGATGCTTTCGTTCCTCTGAACCTCTGCTTTCCTGCTGCCTTCATCCAATCAATCATACTCCTTTCAATGGCTGGCTTTATGTAAGGACATCACCATTGTCAATGGCTACTTTGTATCCTCTCTGGAAAATGGTCCGATGCGCTGTCACTGCATGGCCAATCGTCTGGAGGCATCACCCTTGCCAATGGCTGCAATCCATCCTCTTGTGAAAATGGTCCAAATGCTCTGTCACAGCATGGCTAATCATCTGAGGTTCTCGATCATACTGGAATAGGATTCACCCTCCTTTTGCGTCTGTCACTACGCCCAGCACTCGCGAGTTTAAAGCTCGTCACAGTCATTCAATCCCTGAATCCTACTCGGAATACCACAGACAAGGTTTAGACTTTCCGGATTCTCATGAATACCGCCATCAATCTAGCTTACACCACGAAGATTCTGATTAAGAGATCTAAGAGATACTCATTCAATCTAAGGTAGAACGGAAGTGGTTGTCAGGCACGCGTTCATAAGGAATGATGATGATTGTCACGTTCATCACATTCAAGTTGAAGTGCAAATGAATATCTTAGAAGCGGGAAAAGTTGAATTGAATAGAAAAACAGTAGTACTTTGCATTAATCTTTGAGGAACAGCAGAGCTCCACATCTTAATCTATGGAGTGCAGAAACTCTACCGTATGAAAATACATAAGTGAATAGAGGGTAGGCATGGCCGAGTGCCCAGCCTCCCATGGAGGTCTAGAGATCTACAAATGATCAAAAGGTATTCAAAAGATGTCTAATACAATAGTAAAAAGTCCTATTTATAATAAACTAGCTACTAGGGTTTATAGAAGTAAGTAATTGATGCATAAATCCACTTCCGGGGCCCACTTTGTGTGTGCTTGGGCTGAGCTTGAAGTCTACACGTGGAGAGGTCATTCTTGGAGTTGAACGCCAGCTTTTGTGCCAGTTTGGGCGTTGAACTCCACTTTGCAACTTGTTTCTGGCGCTGGACGCCAGAATTGGGCTGAGAGCTGGCGTTGAACTCCAGTTTGCATCATCTAAACTTGGGCAAAGTATGGACTATTATATATTTCTGGAAAGCCCTGGATGTCTACTTTCCAACGCAATTGGAAGCGCGCCATTTTGAATTCTGTAGCTCCCGAAAATCCATTTTGAGTGTAGGGAGGTCAGAATCCAACAGCATCAGCAGTCCTTCTTCAACCTCTGAATCTGATTTTTGCTCAAGTCCCTCAATTTCAGCCAGAAAATACCTAAAATCACAGAAAAACACACAAACTCATAGTAAAGTCCAAAAATGTGAATTTAACATAAAAACTAATGAAAACATCCCTAAAAGTAACTAGATTCTACTAAAAACATACTAAAAACAATGCCAAAAAGCGTATAAATTATCCGCTCATCAGCAACCCAATGTTATTTAATTAGATTTATTTATATTCCATTGTCATTTTATGTTTTCTTTAGGTTGATGATTATGTGAAGTCCTAAAAACAACTGCAGAATTGAAGCAAAATCAAAAACAGCATCAAAAGCAGCACACCTTTGAGGATAGGCTTACTGGCATTTAAACGCCAGTAAGGATAGCAGAATGGGCGTTTAACGCCCAGCCTGGCAGCATTCTGGGCATTAAATGCCAGAATAGGCAGCACTTTGGGCGTTTAACGCCAGAAAAGGGTGTCTGGCTGGCGTTAAACGCCAGAAAGGGGCAGCAGACTGGCGTTTAATACCAAGAAAGGTAGCAAGGCTGGCGTTTAACGCCAGAATTCGCACACAGAGGGCGTTTGAATGACAGAATGATGCAGGGAGAAGAATTCCTTGACACCTCAGGATCTGTGGACCCCACAGGATGCCCACCTACCCCACCTCTTCTTCTCTCCTCTTCACACCTTTCCATAACACTCTTCCCCAAATACCCTTGACCAATCACATCCATCCATCATAAACCCCACCCACCTCACCATTCAAATTCAAATTATTTCCCTCCCAAACCCACCCCTTCATGACCGAATTCCCTCTCTCTCTTACCCTATAAATACCCCTCCTTACAACCTTTAATTTCGCACTTCATACACACTTAACCCCCCTTGGCCGAACCACTCACCCCCCCTCCATCTCCTCCATTTCTTCTTCTTCTACACCTTTCTTTCTTCTTTTGCTCGAGGACGAGCAAAACTTCTAAGTTTGGTGTGGTAAGGCTCAGTTTTTTTTTTATTTTTCCATAACCATTAATGGCACCTAAGGCCGGAGAAATCTCTAGAAAGAGGAAAGAGAAGGCAGTTGCTTCCAACTCCGAGTCATGGGAGATGGAGAAATTCATCTCAAAAGCCCATCATTAGAAAGAGGATGGAGCAAACAAGAGAGCCCACTCATGGACCTCAACAAAAGCACTCCATTATCCTCCATAAAATCAGAGAGGACCAAAAGGCCATGAAAGAAGAGCAACAAAGGCAAGGAAGAGATATTGAGGAGCTAAAGCACTCCATGGGATCTTCAAGAAGAAGAACTAGCCGCCATCACTAAGGTGGACCCGTTCTTTAATTTTCTTGTTCTTATTTTTTTGTTTCTCGAATTCTATGCTTTATGTTTTGTCTATGTTTGTGTCTTTATTTCATGATCATTAGTGTCTATTGTCTTTGTATTAAAGCTATGAATAATTCCATGAATCCTTCACCTTTCTTAAATGAAAAATGTTTTCCGAAAAAGAAAAAAGGAGTACATGAATTTCGAATTCTATCTTGAAAATAGCTTAATTATTTTGATGTGGTGGCAATACTTTTTGTTTTCTGAATGAATGCTTGAACAGTGCATATTTTTGATATTGATGTTTATGAATGTTAAAATTGTTGGCTTTTGAAAGAATAATGAAAAAGGAGAAATGTTATTGATAATCTGAAAAATCATAAAATTGATTCTTGAAGCAAGAAAAAGCAGTGAAGAAAAAAAAAGCAAAAGCTTGCGGAAAAAAATGGCGAAAAAAATAAATAAAGAAAGAAAGAAAAAGAAAAAACAAGTAGAAAAAGCCAATAACCCTTTAAACCAAAAGCAAGGGTAAAAAGGATCCAAGGCTTTGAGCATTAATGGATAGGAGGGCCCAAAGGAATAAAATCATGGCCTAAGCGGCTAAATCAAGCTGTCCCTAACCATGTGCTTGTGGCGTGAAGGTGTCAAGTGAAAAGCTTGAGACTGAGCGGTTAAAGTCGTGGTCCAAAGCAAAAAGAGTGTGCTTAAGAGCTCTGGGCACCTCTAACTAAGGACTATAGCAAAGCTGAGTCACAATCTGAAAAGGTTCACCCAGTTATATGTTTGTGGCATTTATGTATCCGGTGGTAATACTGGAAAACAAAATGCTTAGGGTCACGGCCAAGACTCATAAAAGTAGCTGTGTTCAAGAATCAACATACTGAACTAGGAGAATCAACAACACTATCTGAATTCTAAGTTCCTATAGATGCCAATTATTCTGAACTTCAAATGATAAAGTGAGATGCCAAAGCTGTTCAGAAGCAAAAAGGCTACAAGTCCCGCTCATCTAATTGAAGCTTATTTTCATTGATAAGTTTGGAATTTATTGTATATTCTCTTTTTTTATCCTATTTTGTTTTTAGTTGCTTGGGGACAAGCAACAATTTAAGTTTGGTGTTGTGATGAGCGGATGATTTAGCTACTTTTTATAATATTTTTATTAGTTTTATTTAAAAATCACATTCTAGACTTTACTATGAGTTTGTGTATTTTTCTGTGATTTCAAGTATTTTCTGGCTAAAATTAAGGGACCTGAGCAAAAATCTGATTCAGAGGCTGAAAAAGGACTGCAGATGCTGTAGGATTCTGACCCTCCTACACTCGAAGTGGAGTTTCTGGATCTATAGGAGCCAAATTGGCGCGCACTCAATTGCGTTGGAAAGTAGACATCCTGGGCTTTCCAGAAATATATAATAGTTCATACTTTGCCCGAGATTTGATGGCCCAAACTAGCGTTCAAAGACAGCCTAAAACATCTTGGCGTAAAACGCCCAAACTGGCACCAGAATTGGAGTTAAACGTCCAAAACTGGCACCAAAGCTGGCGTTTAACTCCAGAAAAAGTCTATACACGAAAAAGCTTCAATGCTCAGCCCAAGCACACACCAAGTGGGCCCCAGAAGTGGATTTCTGCACTATCTGCACTTAGTTACTCATTTTCTGTAATCCCTAGTAACTAGTTTAGCATAAATAGCACTTTTTACTATTGCATTCGCATCGAGACTTTTACCATCTTATGCTATTGTACACGTTTGGAGGCTGGCCTCACGGCCATGCCTAGACCTTTTTCACTTATGTATTTTCAACGATGGAGTTTCTACACCCCATAGAATAAGGTGTGGAGCTCTGCTATTCTTCATGAATTAATGCAATTACTGCTATTTTCTATTCAATTCACGCCTACTTCTTCTCCAAGATATACTCTCGTACTTAATTCAGTTAAGTCAGAATGAAGGGGTGACCCGTGATAATCACCCAATCTTCGTTACTCGCTTAGCAAAGATCGCGTGCCTGACAACCACAAAGCGGTCTACATGATGTTCAACGTAGTCATTGGACGACAGCTGGAGTATATTCTCTTGGGTATTTAATACACGGACCGAGTCCGTGAGATTAGTATCTTCGTGGTATAGGCTAGAATTATTGGTAGCCATTCCTGGGATCCGGGAAGTCTAAACCTTGTCTGTGGTATTCCGAGTAAGATCCGGGAAGGGATGACTATGACGAGCTTCAAACCTGCGAATGTTGGGCGCAGTGATAGTGTGCAAAAGGATCAATGGATCCTACTCCAACGCTAGTGGGAACCGACAGATGATTAGCCATGCGGTAGCTGTACCTGGTATTTTTCATCCGAGACGAGAAATCCGACAGTTGATTAGCCGTGCAGAAACCGTAGAGGACCATTTTCACTGAGAGGATCTTATAGCTTGCCATGGAAGGAAGTAACGCATGGTTGGAAGGAGGAAATAGGAAATCAGAGGTTCAGAAGCAACAAAGCATCTCCAGACGCTTATCTGAAACTCCTACCAATGAATTACATAAGTAACTTTATCTTATTTTATGTTTTATTTATCTTTTAATTATCAAAATCTCATAACCATTTGAATCCGCACTGACTGAGATTTACAAGATGACCATAGCTTGCTTCAAGCTGACAATCTCCGTAGGATCGACCCTTACTCACGTAAGGTATTACTTGGACGACTCAGTGCACTTGCTGGTTAGTTACGCGGAGTTGTGAAGAAGTGTTGAGATCACGATTCCGTGTACCAAGTTTTTGGCGCTGTTGCCGGGGATTGTTCCAGTTTGGACAACTGACGGTTCATATTGTTGCTTAGATTGGGTAATTTTATTTTATGTTTAAGCTTTTTATTTTTATTTTTGAAAAAAATACAAAAAAAATTTAATAAAATAAAAAAAACCACAAATTTTGTGTTTCTTGTTTGAGTCTAGTGTCTAAACATTAAAAATTTCTAAGTTTGGTGTCTTGCATCTGTTTCTTTTCTTAAAAATTTTCAAACATATGTTCTTGATGTTCATCATGATCTTCAAAGTATTCTTAGTGTTCATCTTAACATTCAAAGTGTTCTTGCATGCATTATTTGTTTTAATCTTAATTTCTCCTGTTTTGTGTCATTTTGTTGTTTTTTCTCTTTCCTCATTAATTCAAAAAAACAAAAATAATATCTTTCCTTATTTTACTCATAAATTTTGAAATTTTGGATTGACTTAGTCAAAGATTTTTAAAATTAGTTGTTTCTTATTAGTCAAGTCAAAATTTCAATTTAAAAATTCTATCTTTTCAAATCTTTTTCAAAAATCAAATCTTTTTCATTTTTTTCTTAAGTATTTTCGAAAGTTTTAAAATTAATTTTCAAAATCTTTTTCTTATTTTTACTTCATATTTTCGAAATTATTGCTAACATTTAATGTTTTGATTCAAAAATTTCAATCTTTAAATTTTAGAATCATATCTTTTAGTTTCTTGTTAGTCAAATCATCAATTTTAATTTTTAAAATCAAATCTTTTTAATTTCCTTTTCAAATTTTTTTCAAAACAAATGTCAATCATATCTTTTAGTTTCTTGTTAGTCAAGTCATCAACTTTAATTTTAAAAATCAAATCTTTTTAATTTCCTTTTCAAATCTTTTTGAAAATAAATTTCAATCATATCTTTTTCAATACTTAATTTCAAAATCTTTTTCTCACTTCTTATCTTTTCAAAATTTTCAAATCTTTTTCAATGAACTACTTGACTGTTTGTTTGATTTTAAAAAGTTTACTATTTCTTATCATTTTCAAAACCACCTAACTACTTTTCTCTCTCTAATTTTTGAAAACCACTAACCACTTTTCCAAAAACCTTTTTAATTAACTAATTGTTTTAAATTCTAAATTTATGTTATTTCTTTTAATAATTTCGAATACTAACCAATAATTAAAATAACAACAAAAATATTTTTCTTTTCTTTTAATTAATATTTGAATTCCCTCTCTCTCTCATCTCTTTCTATTTATTTTATTTAATTACTAACACTTCTCTTCTACTAATAATTCGAACCCTCTCCCTCTCTGTGTGTTCGAATTCTTCTCATTCTTCTATTCTTCCATTCTTTTACTCACATAAAGGAATCTCTATACTATGACATAGAGGATTCCTCTTCTTTTCTGTTCTCTTCTTTTTCATATGAGCAGGAACAGGGATAAAGACATCCTTGTTGAAGCTGATCCTAAATCTGAAAGGACTCTGAAGAGGAAGCTAAAATAAGCTAAAGCACAACACTTTGGAGAGGACCTGACAGAAATTTTTCAAAAAGAAGTAGACATGGTAGCCGAACCCAACAATAATGGTGGAGATGCAAGGAAGGTGCTTGGTGACTTTACTGCACCAACTTCCAACTTCAATGGAAGAAGTGAATTAAATGAAAGAATCCTATGGAAACACTTACAATATTTTATGGAGGAATCATTATAATTTCTCATGGAATGATCAGCAGAAGCCTAATCAAAGCTTCAATAACAACAATGGTGGGAGAAATAGGTTTGGCAATAGCAAGCCTTCTCCATCTTCTTCTGAACAACAGACAGAAAATTCTAAGCAGAGCCTCTCTGACTTAGCAACCATAGTCTCTGATCTATCTAAGACCACACTCAGTTTCATGATTGAAACAAGGTCCTCCATCAGAAATTTGGAGGCACAAGTGGGTCAACTAAGTAAAAGAGTGACTGAAACTCCTCCTAATACTCTCCCAAGTAATACAGAAGAGAATCCAAAAAGAGAGTGCAAGGCCATCAATATACCCAACATGGCTGAACCTGGAGAGAGTCAAAAGGCAGTGATTTCTAGTGAGGAAGACCTCAATGGACGTCCACTGACCACTAAGGAGTTCCCTCTTAAGGAACCAAAGGAATCTGAGGCTCATATAGAGACCATAGAGATTCCACTGAACTTACTGTTGCCATTCATGAGCTCTGATGAGTATTCTTACTCTGAAGAGGATGAAGATATTGTTGAAGAGCAAGTTGCTTAGTATCTAGGAGCAATCATGAAGCTAAATGCCAAGTTATTTGGTAATGAGACTTGGGAGGATGTACCTCCATTGCTTATCAATGAACTAAATACCTTGGTTCAATAGAAATTACCTCAGAAGAAATCGAATCCTGGAAAGTTCTTAATACCTTGCATCATAGGCACCATGACCTTTAAGAAGGCTCTATGTGACCTTGGTTCAAGTATAAACCTCATGCCACTCTCTGTAATAGAGAAACTAGGGATCTTTGAGTTACAAGCTGCAAGAATCTCACTAGAGATGGCAGACATTTCAAGGAAATAGACTTATGGACTTGTAGAGGATGTCTTAGTGAAGGTTGAAAGCTTTTACATCCCTGCTGATTTCATAATCCTAGATACTTGGAAGGATGAGGATGAATCCATTATCCTTGGAAGACCCTTCCTACCCACAGCAAGAGCTGTGATTGATGTGGACAGAGGAGAGTTAGTCCTTCAATTGAATGAGGACTACCTTGTGTTTAAGGCTCAAGGCTCAAGGATCTTCTTCTGTAACCATGGAGAGGAAGCATGAAAAGCTTCTCTCAATAAAGAGTCAAATAGATCCCCCACACTCAACTTCTAAGTTTGGTGTTGGGAGGCCATCATCAAGCTCTGAGTCTCTGTGAAGCTCTCTAAGAGCTCACTATCAAGCTATTGACATTAAAGAAGCGCTTATTGGGAGGTAACCCAATGTTTTTTAATTATACTTATTTATATTCCATTGTCATTTTATGTTTTCTTTAGGTTGATGATCATGTGAAGTCATAAAAACAACTGCAGAATTGAAGCAAAATAAAAAACAGCATCAAAAGCAGCACACCCTGGTGGATAGGCTTACTGGCGTTTAAACGCCAGTAAGGATAGCAGAATGGGCGTTTAGCACCCAGCCTAGCAGCATTCTGGGTGTTAAATGCCAGAATGGGTAGCACTCTGGGCGTTTAACGCCAGAAAAGGGTGTCTGGCGTCTGGCTGGCATTAAACGCCAGAAATGGCAAACAGACTGGCGTTTAACGCCAGAAAAGTGTGTCTGGCTGGCGTTGAATGCCAGAAAGGGGCAGCAGACTGGCGTTTAATGCCAGGAAAGGTAGCAAGGCTGGCGTTTAACGCCAGAATTCCTTGACACCTCAGGATCTGTGGACCCACAGGATGCCCACCTACCCCACCTCTTCTTCTCTCTACTTCACACCTTTCCATAACACTCTTCCCCAAATACCCTTGACCAATCACATCCATCCATCATAAACCCCACCTACCTCACCATTCAAATTCAAACTATTTCCCTCCCAAACCTACCCCTTCATGACCGAATTCCCTCTCTCTTTTACCCTATAAATACCCCTCCTTACAACCTTCAATTTCACACTTCATATGCACTTAACCCCCCTTGGCCGAACTACACACCCCCTCCATCTCCTCTATTTCTTCTTCTTCTACTACTTTCTTTCTTCTTTTGCTCGAGGACGAGCAAAACTTCTAAGTTTAGTGTGGAAAAGCTCATTTTTTTTTGTTTTTCCATAACCATTAATGGCACCTAAGGCTGGAGAAATCTCTAGGAAGAAGAAAGAGAAGGCAGTTGCTTCCAACTCTGAGTCATGGGAGATGGAAAAATTCATCTCAAAAGTCCATCACTAGAAAGAGGATGGAGCAAACAAGAGAGCCCACTCATGGACCTCAACAAGAGCACTCCATTATCCTCCATAAAATCAGAGAGGACCAAAAGGCCTTGAAAGAGGAGCAACAAAAGCAAGGAAGAGGTATTGAAGAGCTAAAGCACTCCATGGGATCTTCAAGAAGAAGAACTAGCCGCCATCACTAAGGTGGGCCCATTCTTTTATTTCCTTGTTCTTATTTTTCTGTTTCTCAAATTCTATGCTTTATGTTTTGTCTATGTTTGTGTCTTTATTACATGATTATTAGTGTCTAATGTCTATGTCTTAAAGCTATGAATGATTCCATGAATCCTTCACCTTTCTTAAATGAAAAATGTTTTCTGGAAAAGAAAAAGGAGTACATGAATTTCGAATTTTATCTTGAAAATAGTTTAATTATTTTGATATGGTGGCAATACTTTTTGTTTTCTGAATGAATGCTTGAACAGTGCATATTTTTGATATTGTTGTTTATGAATGTTAAAATTGTTGGCTCTTGAAAGAATGATGAAAAAGGAGAAATGTTATTGATAATCTGAAAAATTATAAAATTGATTCTTGAAGCAAGAAAAAGCAGTGAAAAAAAAAAAAGCAAAAGCTTGCGGAAAAAAATGGCAAAAAATATAAATAAAGAAAAAGAAAGAAAAAGAAAAAGCAAGCAGAAAAAGCCAATAACCCTTTAAACCAAAAGGGAAGGGTAAAAAGGATCCAAGGCTTTAAGCATTAATGGATAGGAGGGCCCAAAGGAATAAAATCCTGGCCTAAGCAACTAAGTCAAGCAGTCCCTAACCATGTGCTTGTGGCGTGAAGGTGTCAAGTGAAAAGCTTGAGACTGAGCGGTTAAAGTCGTGGTCCAAAGCAAAAAGAGTGTGCTTAAGAGCTCTGGGCACCTCTAACTGAGGACTCTAGCATAGCTGAGTCACAATCTGAAGAGGTTCACCCAGTTATGTGTTTGTGGCATTTATGTATCCGGTGGTAATACTGGAAAACAAAATGCTTAGGGTCACGGCCAAGACTCATAAAAGTAGCTGTGTTCAAGAATCAACATACTGAACTAGGAGAATCAATAACACTATCTGAATTCTAAGTTCCTATAGATGCCAATCATTCTGAACTTCCAAGGATAAAGTGAGATGCCAAAACTATTCAGAAGCAAAAAGGCTACAAGTCCCGCTCATCTAATTGAAGCTAATTTTCATTGATAACTTTGGAATTTATTGTATATTCTCTTCTTTTTATCCTATTTTGTTTTCAGTTGCTTGGGGACAAGCAACAATTTAAGTTTGGTGTTGTGATGAGCGGATAATTTATATACCCTTTTTAGCATTATTTTTACATAGTTTTTAGTACGATTTAGCTACTTTTTATTATATTTTTATTATTTTTTATTTAAAAATCACATTTTTGGACTTTACTATGAGTTTGTGTGTTTTTCTGTGATTTCAGATTTTTTCTGGTTGAAATTGAGGGACCTGAGCAAAAATCTGATTCAGAGGCTGAAAAAGGACTGCAGATGCTGTTGGCTTCTTACCCTCCTGCACTCGAAGTGGATTTTCTGGAGCTACAGAAGCCCAATTGGCGAGCTCTCAATTGCGTTGGAAAGTAGACATCCTGGGCTTTCCAGCAATATATAATAGTTCATTCTTTTCCTGAGATTTTTGATGGCCCAAACCGGCGTTCAAAGACAGCCTAAAACATCTTGGCGTAAAATGCCCAAACTGGCACCAAAGCTGGCGTTTAACTCCAGGAACAGCCTATGCACGAAAAAGCTTCAATGCTCAGCCCAAGCACACACCAAGTGGGCCCCAGAAGTATATTTCTGCACTATCTGCACTTAGTTACTTATTTTCTGTAATCCTAGTAACTAGTTTTGTATAAATAGCACTTTTCTGTAATCCCTAGTAACTAGTTTAGTAACCTAGGGTTACAGAAAATGAGTAACTAGGTGCAAATAGTGCAGAAATATACTTCTGGGACCCACTTGGTGTGTTCTTGGGCTGAGCATTGAAGCTTTTTCGTGCTTAGGCTGTTCCTGGAGTTAAACGCCAGCTTTGGTGCCAGTTTGGGCGTTTAACTCCAATTCTGGTGCCAGTTTGGGCGTTTTACGCCAGAATTTTTAGGCTGACTTTGAACGCCAGTTTGGGCCATCAAATCTCAGGTAAAGTATGGACTATTATATATTGCTGGAAAGCCCAGGAAGTCTACTTTCCAACGCAATTGAGATCGCGCTAATTGCGTTTCTGTAGATCCAACAAATCCAGTTCGAGTGCAGGGAGGTCAGAATCCAACAGCATCTGCAGTCCTTTTTCAGCCTCTGAATCAGATTTTTGCTCAGGTCCCTCAATTTCAGTCAGAAAATACCTGAAATCACAGAAAAACACACAAACTCATAGAAAAGTCTAGAAATGTGATTTTTGAATAAAAAATGATAAAAATATGATAAAAAGTAACTAAAACATACCAAAAACTATGTAAAAACAATGCCAAAAAGGGTATAAATTATCCGCTCAACATATATCTTGGCTATAATTGGATGGATTTCATCATATAAACTCACACTTATTTACCAAAATAGCATACTTTTGTGTTTGATCCCTAAATTGAACCTAAATATGAAAACATGCATTTTTATGCTTAAATTGAGAAATTTAATCCCACTTTTATTCCATTCGATGCCGTGATATGTTTGTTGAGTGATTTCAGGTTCTAGAGGCAAGAATGGTTTGGAAGACGTGGAAGAAAGCATGCGAAAAGGGAGAAAACATGAAGAAAACAAAGGAGAAAAGCATTTCAGCCTGTGCTACGCACACCTTCTGTGCCCATACACAAGGCAGGGTAAAAATCTGGACCTGTGCCCACGCACAGGAGGAAAATCAGCAAGTGTGCCCATGCACAGACCTGTGCGTCCACACAGGTACCAGCGCATGCCTCCATTAAAAAGTCACGTGGACTCGCGTTTTGGGGGCTTTTTGGCCCCTTTTTTGAAGGCCTTGGAGCATGTTTGAAGGGGGAAGCAACCATATATCATACCATACACTACCATACTTCATAGAATAGTTTTTAGGAGTAGTTTTAGGGTAGTTAGTTTAGGTTTTCTCTCTAGTTCATTAGGGTTTTAATTATGTTTTCAATGTAGAATTTTATAGTTCAAGTTTTGCTTTTGGATTTTTCTATCTCAATGTAAGTATTTCTTTAATTTCCTCTTTTATTATACTCTTTGTTCTACACTTCTATTTTAAGTCACTTTGTCAATACACATATGATTTTGCAATTTTGAGTTCTTGTTAATGAATTTGATGTTTGATCCTAGCTTCATGTTTGTTTGAGTTGCCTTTATTGATTTTGATCATTTATGGTTCATAGCTTTTACCATTTTCTTAATTTTGTTATGTTCAAGTTTTGCTTTTGGATTTTTCTATCTCAATGTAAGTATTTCTTTAATTTCCTCTTTTATTATACTCTTTGTTCTACACTTCTATTTTAAGTCACTTTGTCAATACACATATGATTTTGCAATTTTGAGTTCTTGTTAATGAATTTGATGTTTGATCCTAGCTTCATGTTTGTTTGAGTTGCCTTTATTGATTTTGATCATTTATGGTTCATAGCTTTTACCATTTTCTTAATTTTGTTATGTTTTATGTTTATGCCCTCTATGTGTTTGATGAAATGCCAATTTTGATTATGGGGTAATTTACACCCCTTGGCTTGGGGGAAATGAGAGTATGGATTACTAGAGCCATAATGTCCAACATTTAGTGCTAATTCTTGGGTTGTTAATTGTTCTTGTTCCCACTAACGCTAATTTGTTGCTAAGGTAATTAGCAAGCAAGCTAGGATTTGTGGGTTAAGAACACTTATGCTCATTTAACTTACTCTCCGATGTGAGGGTTGACTTAGTGAGATTAATCCATCATAATTATCATAGTTGTGGTTATGGCAAGGAAGGGATTCCATAACTCATCCCAAGTCAAGGTTTCATTTACGTTTTGAACCACTTTTCCATCAATTTTGAGTCTCACTTGTTTATATTACATACATAGTTCTTTTGCTCTTTTATTACTTCATTAATTACAATTTTGTCTTGTTCTTTAATTCCCTTATTTTGTTTGCTCTCAATCATTGAAAACTCCTTTTGATTCTCACAACCAAAATTGTGTGCACTCTTTGGCATTAGTTCCTCGGGAGGACGACCCAGGAGCTAAATACTCTCGGTTTATGTTTGGTTTGAATTGTGACAATATCTTGGATTAAATTTTGATTAGGATCAATTGTTGGTTCGGAGCTATACTTACAAGGAAAATCTATTTTGTAAAAAAATCCGAAAGCACGTTTGGTCTTCTATCAAAATTTTGGCGCCGTTGCCGGGGAGCTAGCGTCATGAGTGCTATATTTTGGTTGTTGTTAATATGTGAATTGTGTGAATAGATACTTTTTGGTTGTTTGTTTGCTTTTGTTGGTAACTTAGGTCTATTTCTTTTGTTACTTGATGTCTTTAGTTTTTATTTTCTATTTCCTCTATGAGTTATCACCCTCTTGGTTTGGAGTTTGGTTGTGATTATTTTATATGGTTTGATAACTTCATTTTTGGATCGAATAATGGGATTGGAGCATCTATTTTGGAAGGAGTGACCTCCTCTACACTACAATGAGCCAAACCCTTCCCATTATGCATACCCAAACCAAGGATATGGTGGATTTCACTTAGATTATGCACCTCCACCACCATATGCCTATGACCCCTACCCCAACATAACCCTCAATCACCACATTTTCAAACACCACACTAATACCAACATCCACCTTCTTACATACCACCTCTAAACACTTGCCAACATGAGTCACCTCCCACATATACAACCTTTCTCCCAAATTATGAACCTTCCTTCCCACCCTTTGCCCAAGACCATCAAGACCTTTAAGCCTTTCTCGAAGAGCAAGAAGGGTTCCAAAGGACACAAGGGCAATTTGTGGCAATCATAGCCAAAGCAATGAACCGTTTAGTCCTCTTACGCTCATCCGATCAAGACACTTCTCTTGAAGAATGTGAAGAATCAACTAAAGAATGGAGTGAAGAGGAGAATATAAAGCCTCAAGGGAAAGAAGAAGGGGTAGAGCATGAAGTAAAACAAGAGGAAGAAATGGAAGTATGTGAACCGAAGGAGAGAAAGAGAGAATTGAGGGAGATTGATCAAGATGAGAATTCCATCATTGATGATTTTTTGTCCTCCTTGGTCAATCCTCTTAATGATCTTAATGATCCTCTACCCATTGAGTTTGAGAAAGACATGGAGGTAGACTTCTCACAACCTCCATGTTATGATTTGAGTGAAGAGGAAGAGGAAGTTGGTGAGGAAGCAATCCCGGACCAAGAGCACATTGAGTGGGTGGCAATTTCATCTAGGAGCTTCATTGGCCCCCATCAATAAGCTATCTTGGAGACGGATTACTAACGTAAGGTCCTTCTTAGGTTGGTATATGGTGGAGAAAGGGGTGTTGGTTGCCAAGAGAATCCAAGGCCCTTCAAGAAGAACAATTTGAGAATTGGAGTTTAAGAATGGTGTAGAGCACAATTGGGTGATTTTCGGAGAGTGTTGGGTCGTTCTAAGGGTCATTTGAGAGTTTGTCCATCCGGCTTGAAGCATAAAGAGCAACAAGAAGGTGACTGGATGCCTAGAATATGGGATTTCGGAGGAGCTTTAAAGACCAAGCTTGGATGGAGATTTAAGGAGGAGTGGAAACACAAGCCACCCTACAAGAGTGTCCACAACAAGTCCAACTTAAGGACTATAAACCAAAGTGCTAGGTGGGAGACACCCCACCATGGTAACATCTTTCTTACCCTTTCTCTTTGTTTATAGTCTTGTTTTATTGCATGTTTGCTTGTCTTAGTTAGCTTAGGATTAGATTGATGTTTTTGAGTTGGATAAGTTAAATTGCTTGTGTATCATGAATATTGGTATCTTTGAATTTTTTTTGGGTTGAAATGTTGATTGAACTAAGGCTTAGTACCTTAGGAATGGAAGAAAAATTTTTTGCAAAATAGGGCACCTGTGCGTGCGCACCTGCTCGTGCGTACGCACACATACCATCTTTTTGCCACTTTGTGCGAGCGCACAGCATTGTGCATCCGCACGCAAGCTTGCAGCCCCTCTGATGGGAGCGTTAGCATAGGTTGTGTGCCTGCACCCCAACCCTTCTTGCTTCTGTGCGTGCGCACGGACCTGTGTGCGCATGCACACATGAACCATTACCAAGCAATTTGAAAAAAAAAACCCCCTTATGTGCGAGCACACACCCTTGTGCGCACGCACACTCCTTAATTCCTCTTCTGCCTGGAGTGCTCGCATAGAGTGTGCGCTCGCACACCTTCCCTTGTCCGTCTAGTGTGCGTACGCACACCCCTGTTTCCTCACCACTATATTTCTCTTCTTCTCTTCTCTCTACTCCATCCCTCCCCTACCTTGTTTTTTCCATGTTTTTCTACTTGTTTTACTTAGTTTTCTTTGCATTTCATTTTTCATCTTAGTAATTAAATAAGTTGCAAGTGTTTGCTTATTGATTGAATTTTATCAATGCACTTATACTTTACCTTAAATTACTAGCACCTAATTAGATTTGCACATATACATTTTGTTGCATATTAGGTGAAACTTTTATGAGTGCACATGGAGTTTAGTGAATTGAATTGAGTTGCTTGTTCATCATGGATTTTAAATTAATATAATCACATCACAAGGTCCTTGTTTCTTGTTAATGCTTTGCATTTGTTTGAGTTGACTTAACTTGATTCTATCAAGTTTGTCACCTTTTTGTAACAAACACCTTAACCGTGTGATTATTTGATTTTTCCTAAGGATGAATAAGTAATGTTCTTTTCATCATTGCATTGGTTATTGTTTGTTGTGCTATTTTATATATCAATTTTGCTCTTTCACTTGCACACCTTCAATATCCAATATTTCATACATTCAATTCACTCTTGTTGCAATTGCCTAAGCTGCTTGTGTTTAGTTGATGCTCATCTCTTAGTTGCATCTTAGACCATTTAATTGAGGAACTCATTATTACTTTTGATTGTCTGGATGCCTTTTTAACTGGCTGTTGTGTGTATTCTAACCACGTGCACACTTGGAATACACACATGGCTCATCATTTTGATCATCCACACCATAATGCAAACTCCTCAATTAGATGCTTATTAGTTTCCCCCAACCCTTTTGTGCTACTTGCCCTATGATTCTTAATTATACTTTATCCATTCTTTTTGAGTATGATACATGAAGGCAAGGAGCCGGGAGAGGAGGAGGACACCGAGGAGGGAGATGCCGAGCATACATTGGACTTGGCGATTTTCCCACAACCCAAACCCCCACATCCGCCAGCTGAAGGTGGAGCACTTCAGAGCCATTCTCCACGGATTGTGTTTGTGCACGGAGGACCGTGCAACGCTTAAGTGTGGGGGAGAATTCGTCATTTTGGGGAGTAAACTTATTTTTCTGAACACTTTGCACTTTATTTTTGTTTCTTTTATTAGGTTTCCTGTATATATTTGGAGTGTTTTTTTATTGTTGCATTGCACTTTTTTCTAGTTATATATATATATATATATATATATATATATATATATATATATATATATATAAGCCGTGTCAAACCAAACTACCTAACAAGCATTAGCTCATATATATATATATATATATATATATATATATATATATATATATATATATATATATATCTTAGTTCATCCATAGTTATTGCATTTTGCATCTTTTTCTTAGTATATATTTTATAGATAGAAATTGTGATTAGATGATGTGAATAGTATAGCACCTAGTTCAATTTTATCCTAATTGTTCATGTTAATTTTTTCTTGTTGAAAATTAGGAATAGAAGTAGGAAATTTTTTGAAAAATTGCATCCATCACATTTTACATACATATAGAAAATAATATTGGTGAAAAACAACAAGGATTTCCAAGAATTTTGTCTCAAGGGAATTTTATTGAATTGATTAGAAAACTATTTTTAAAACTTGCTTGAATGATTTCTTGATGGAACATAGAAGAGGATAGAACAAATACCTTGTGAGTTTTTGAGCTATATTGAGTGGTTACACATTTTAACCACTAATTTTGTTCATTGTGTGCTATGATCCTTCTATGATTGTAATCTTGGTTTTTCTTGATTCATTATTTCTAATATTTGATGTTGTGATTGCATTTAGCATGATTGAGGCCATCTTTGAATTAAACTCACTCACCCATATGGACCTACCCTTGCACCTACCTTTGTTAACTCCTTTTGAACTTTTTAATCCCCTTTGTTCTAATTATTAGCACATCACAACCCTAAGTGAAAAACCATGAATAACCCTGAATTGCATCTTTGATTAGCCTAGGTTGAAGAGTGTGTGTCATTTAAGTGTGGGAAAAATTTTGAGAAGCATTAGTAGAGAAAAAATTTGTTTTGGGTAATTATTGAAAATTTAGAAAAAATGGGTGCACATTCATGTATCAATTTGCTTTAACCATATGTATTTGTCATAGAAAAAGAAAAAGAAATGAAAAAATGAAATGAAAGAAAAATATAGTAATAAGATGGGACAAAAGTTATTCCAAAAAAAAAGAAAAAAATGAATAAGAAATGCATATGTGTTTTGAATAGAAACTAAAGCATGAATGTGTGTGTGAAAAGAAGTAATGGGTGGCTAGAATGCATTTTCGTGGGTTGATTGATATAGGTTGAGTTGGATACTTGAGCTAATCAAAGATTCAATCTTTTAGTTCACTTAGCCATATATTCATCTCACCCTTATCCCAACCCCATTACAACCTTCTAAAGACCTCATGATACTTGCATACATGCATCAAATACTTGTTGATTATTAGATGAAAAGCAAATCCTTGAAAGCATGATTAGAGGAGACTTGAGTGATTAAACCCTAAACACCGAGCGTTGAGAGTGTATGCACACCTAGTGAGGGTTCAATCACTCAACTCTATGTTTCCATAATTCTTATCATGCATTCTTGCAAGTTGCTTCTTTTTGATGAGTTAAATCAATTCTTTAGATTTTGATTGCATTGAGCTACTTCTTTGCTTAGCCCTATATGTCTATATACTTGCTTGGGAATTTGATTGTTTGTTTTTACCAATTCAATAGGATACTATAGTATATATAGGTATACGTGCATGCATATAGATAGTTGCATTCAATAAGTTGTTTCCCTTTGATCATTCTCCTTGTTTGGTTTAGCATGAGGACATGCTATTGTTTAAGTGTGGGGGAATTGATGAATCCATATTTGATGATATATCTTGGCTATAATTGGATGGATTTCATCATATAAACTCACACTTATTCACCAAAATATCATACTTTTGTGTTTGATCTCTAAATTGAACCTATAGGTGAAAACATATGTTTTTGTGCTTAAATTGATAAATTTAATCCCACTTTTATTCCATTTGATGCCGTGATATGTTTGTTGAGTGATTTTAGGTCCTAGAGGCAAGAATGGTTCGGTAGAAGTGGAAGAAAGCATGCAAAAAGGGAAAAAACATGAAGAAAACAAAGGAGAAAAGTATTTCAGCCTATGCCTACGCACACCTTCTGTGCCCATGCACAAGGCAGGGTAAAAAGCAGGACCTGTGCCAACGCACAGGCTGTGCCCATTCTCAGGGCAGAATGGAAATCAGGACCTGTGCGAAACGCATAGGTCTGTGCCCACGCACAGGAGGAAAATCAGCAAGTGTGAGCATGCACAGATCTGTGCGAACGCACAGGTACCAGCGCATGCCTACATTAAAAAGTCAAGTGGACTCATATTTTGGGGGCTTTTTGGCCCTTTTTTTGAAGGCTTTGGAGCATATTTGAAGGGGGAAGCAACCATATATCATACCATACACTACCATACTTCATAGAATAGTTTTTAGGAGTAGTTTTTGGGTAGTTAGCTTAGGTTTTCTCTCTAGTTCATTAAGGTTTTAATTAGGTTTTCAATGTAGAATTTTATAGTTCAAGTTTTGCTTTTGGATTTTGCTATCTCAATGTAAGTATTTTTTTAATTTCCTCTTTTATTATACTCTTTGTTCTACACTTCTATTTTAAGTCACTTTGTCAATACACATATGATTTTGCAATTTTGAGTTCTTGTTAATGAATTTGATGTTTGATCCTTACTTCATATTTGTTTGAGTTGCCTTTATTGATTTTGATCATTTAAGGTTCATAGCTTTTACCATTTTCTTAATTTTGTCATGTTTTATGTTTATTCCCTCTATGTCTTTGATGAAATGCCAATTTTAATTATGTGGCAAATTTACATCCCTTGGCTTGGGGGAAATGAGTGTATGGATTACTAGAGCCATAATGTCCAACATTTAGTGCTAATTCTTGGGTTATTAATTGTTCTTGTTCCCACTAACGCTAATTTGTTGCTAAGGTAATTAGCAAGAAAGCTAGGATTTGTGGGTTAAGAACACTTATGCTCATTTAACTTACTCTCCGATGTGAGGGTTGACTTAGTGAGATTAATCCATCATAATTATCATAGTTGTGGTTATGGCAAGGAAGGAATTCCATAACTCATCCCAAGTCAAGGTTTCATTTATGTTTTGAACTACTTTTCCATCAATTTTGAGTCTCACTTGTTTATATCATATACATAGTTCTTTTGCTCTTTTATTACTTCATTAATTGCAATTTTGTCTTGTTCTTTAATTCCCTTATTTTGTTTGCTCTCAATCATTGAAAACCCCTTTTGATTCTCACAACCAAAATTGTGTGCACTCTTTGGCATTAGTTCCTTGGGAGGACGACCCGGGAGCTAAATACTCTCGGTTTATGTTTGGTTTGAATTGTGACAATATCTTGGATTAAATTTTGATTAGGATCAATTTTGGTTCGGAGCTATACTTACAACGAAAATCTATTTTGTAAAAAAATCCGAAACCACGTTTGGTCTTCTATCAGCTCTATCATTCAAAGTTAATAGCTCCATGCTTTGATGGAGTTCTTCACAAACCATGAGCTCCCAAAAGTGATCCTCTTCTAGTAATCTGGGATTCCATACTTTGTTTTTATACCCGTCTTCAAGTTGATCACGATAGTTTCCTCCGGGTGGTAAGCAAATAGAATTCTCATTAGAGCACCAAACTATCCTTCTAGACCCATTCAATTGAGTAGTGCACCAACCTTTACATCCAACCCTTGAAGCCTCAACCATAATGAGCCTAGATTTACAACGCCAACCACTAAACATCCTCCTCTTACGCTTAATTCCATAAAGCACCCTAAGCTGGCCATCCGTTTTAAGCAAGCCAAATTCAAGTGGGATAATAAAGCTAAGAGTTAGAAGTTTTACCCACTCAAATGAAGGATTAGATGACAACTTAGGTAGAGGAGTTCCCAACGGTCTTGATAAAGTACGTTGCACTCCTGTCCATCTACTTTTAGAGGCTTCCACCACTTGGCAAGGTTCTTCAAGCTCTACCTCTTGCCAAGCTTCCTCAAGTTCACATTCTTCTTCACCAATTTCCTCTAGCTCTTCCCCATCACTCAAATCATAGATAGGAGGTTTAGTGAAGTCTACTTCATCATCAATTCCAAGCCCAATGGGGAGGGATTCCTCAAACTCAAAAGGATCATATGTTGATACAGAATCATCATAGATAGGGGAATTAGGTACGTTCCCCATTTCTTCCAATTCTTCAATCTCAAAATGCCTTGGACGTTGTGCACTATCCTCCTTGACATCACTTTCAAACTCTATGGAAGAAGGCTCTTCAACTTGAGATTCCTCCTTGCATCCAACGTCTCCTAAATCTTCAACCACTACTTCCTCTTATTCAATAATCTCTACCTCCTCCCCTTGTTGCACTTCTTGTCTCAACTCCTCTTCTTTACCTTGAAGCTCCGAGTTCACTCCATCACTAAGCTCCTTGGTTGCTTCTCCACATTCAAAAATGGGAGTGCCTTGATCGCGTAAGCTTAGGTGGGATGAGACCATGTTGCTAACGGCTTCCATCATGATAGCAATCTTGGTTTCTACCTCCTTAAACTCCTTTTCCGTCTCCTCTTGTTGCCTTAGGATATAAGATCTAAGATCTCTTTGCTTTAGCATGAGGGCATAGAGACCTTCATCTATTGGAGGTGGTGGAAGAGAGGGTTCATTGTTTGATAAAAGGGTATTGTAGTTGGAAGATGGTTCATATTGGTGAAAGTCTTGAGGTGGTGTATATGGAATTTGTGGTTCATGGGAGTATTGGTGTGGAATGGTGGCAGCTCTAGATATGGTTCATATGGTGGTTGGTATGGTGGATATGGGTTAGGATCATATGGAGGTGAATGGTGGTATGAGGCTTGTGAGTATGAAGGACAACAACGTTGAGGGTTTGGGTCATAATTATGTACATCATGGGGTGGATTGTAACCATGAGAGATTGGAGGAGGGTGTTACCATGAAGGTTGACCATAAGCATATGGCTCCTCCCAAATTTGATATCCATTCCCACAATGTGGTTCCTCATTGAAGCTTTCATTCTCTACAACATAATTGTAGCCAAACTCATAGCCAAAAGGATGAGAATTCATTGTGAAAGAGAAAAAAAAAACAAAAGCTAACAAGAAACAAAGAAAGCAAAGTTCTAAAACTAACAACAACTAACAAAGAAGCAAAAGGCAAACATATTCACATATTCACAATATATACAATATCCAATAACATAGCACCATTGCAATACCCCGGCAACGGCGCCATAAATTTGATAGGAGAATTATTGTCGGTCTAGAATTTTCTTCTTATAGAAAAGGAATTTCTTCGTTGCAAGTATAGTTCCAAACCAACAAACAATTCTCAATAAAATTTAAAAGATATTGGTTGTCACAAAATACAAACCCCAATGAAAATTAACCAAAGTATTTAAACCTCGGGTCGTCTCACAAGGAATTGCAATGAAGTGGTCAATTATTGGCTTTGAAAGAACAAGGGGTTTGATTTATAAAAGGGGCAAGAAAATAAATGGCAAGAAAATAAAGCAAACAAGTAAAGAAAGCAATTAATAAAAGAGATACATTCATGGCAAGGATTGAGAATATAGGTTTTCTATCCTAGTCACTAATAACAATAATTAACAAGAATTTATCCTATTTCGTCATTTCCAACAATAGAAGAAGGTATAATGTTATCTTCACATAGGGAGAAAGTCAAATAAGACTAACTATGTTATAACACTATATCCCAAGAGTGTGGCGGGTGCTATATCCCAAGAGTGTGGAAACACTTTATCCCGGGAAATGCGACAGGCACTATATCCCATGAGTGTGACAAGTACTACATCCAGAGAGTGTGATGGACACTATATCCCAAGAGTGTGAAGGCATGTCAGAGAGACGATATATGGGTTAGCTACTTAGTGTGTCGGGTTCTGGCAAAGTAACCGACACGTGAGCTCATGGCCAGTAGGAAAGGCATACATCATATGCATTTGTTTGTCTTGTTGAGTTTGCATTACTTGGGTTTGCCTATTTAAATATCTATGTTTATTTGCTATATGTTATACCTGCTGTAACTACATTCTATCCGTGTTTTCTTTGTCTACATTATGTGTCTGTTCAACTAAAAGGCCCCTTGCCTGGTAGATGAGTGACTAGGACAGTTCCATCGGAGTTTTGGAGGGCTGGAGGAAGTAGGATTTGAAGGGTTAAGTCTGAAAATTGAGTTATAACCTGAAACCATATATTATATAACCAAAATCAGGTTTAGCTTATTCTTTAAGTTTAAATTCTCAGTGTCGGAGTTTTAGGATCGTCTCTGACTTTTTCAGGACCTTATATATTATGTATGTTGGCACCATCACCATGCTGAGAACCCATGGTTCTCATTCCATACAAATGTTGTTGTTTTTAGATG